>NW_028327174.1:41509523-41817407 GCF_987537825.1 Furipterus horrens | reverse complement strand
TCCCAGTAGACTTGAAAAATCAAACTGTCTGAATTAATAGATTTAATGAAATGCTACTTGTGAGAAACTTTAGATATATTTAGAGGCTGAAAACATTTATCACAAGAATAAATGTTCTGTGTTTAGTAACTGTGAAAATATATCCTTGTAAAATTCTTATGATAGGCTCCTTTTAAAGACACCTGGATTTCAAGAAGCATAAAGCTTATTCTGTGAAAGTTCTTAATGTTAACTGGTTATCACTGGGTAATCCCAGTCAAATGAACACTTATACCTCAAGATGAAATATAAACTGCCATTCTTCCATAATAGATACAAGAATTTTAGAACTTCATTTATCTCTTTGTTTCATAGAGTCCTGTTAGACTGGTTATTTTAAAACAATGCAAAGACATATATTGGATGCTTACATGGGAAAGTGACATTTTGAATAGGCCATGAGGGATGAATAAGAGTTGGATCAAATAAAAATGGAGTTATGAAAAAAAATATATGTATATATATATTATTATTATTAACACCACTCTCATTATAAATGTTAAGCCCTAAATGAGTTATACTTGTAATTAATTATTACTATGTGTCACAGATGATAGTATCATTTTAAAGATAAGAATACTGCAGCTCAGAGATATTTGAGAAGTCTTCATCAAGGAAGTGACATCTAACTTGGGACCTGAAGAATAAGTGTTAGTTAAGGAAAGAGGCACAGAGGAATATTCCTGGTAAAGAGATGACATGAGTGATTTTGGCAGGAATTAGAGAAGAATAGATTAACATTTTATAAAGTGCATTTTTGCTACAGAATGGGGAGCATATTGGAAAAGGGCAGGACTGGAAACAGGAGACAGGTAGAGCATTGCATTACTCCAGGTAAAAGACGGTAGTAAACTGAACTCAAGGTAGTGCCAGTGGGGAAGTGAAAGTTGAATAGATTTGAGAAATATTAAGTAGACTGGAGTGTCAATACTGTCCAATAAACTTCTACAGTGTAAAGAAAATATTCCATAATATACACTGTCCAATAGGGTAGCCACTAGCCATATGTGACTACTGAGCATTCGAAATGTAACTAATGCAACTGAGGGACTTCATTTTTAATTTTATTAAAAAAGTTATTTATCCTCACCCAAGGACATTTTAAAATTGTTTTTAGAAAAAGAAAGGAAGGAGAGGAGAGAGGTGGGGGAGGAGAGAGAGAGAGAGAGAGAGAGAGAGAGAGAGAGAGAGAGAGAGAGAGAGAGAGAGAGAGAGAGAGAGAGAGCCAAAACATGGATGTAAGAGAAACATCAATTGGTTGCCTTCCCGTTCAT
Organism: Furipterus horrens; assembly: GCF_987537825.1. Classification (NCBI taxonomy): domain Eukaryota; kingdom Metazoa; phylum Chordata; class Mammalia; order Chiroptera; family Furipteridae; genus Furipterus; species Furipterus horrens. The sequence continues at coordinate 41,816,094 of NW_028327174.1, read as the reverse complement.
GCCCATGACCTGGGTATGTGCCCTGAGTGGGAATCAAACCCCAGACCTTTTGGTCTACAGTATGATGCTCCAACCAACTAAGGCACACTGGCCAGGGCTAAATATTCATTAAATATAAATAGTAGACTTCTGGCTACTCTACTGGACAGAGCAGAATTAGATAACTTTAACTTACTTTCCTTTTACATATTCTTTCTGAGTTACAAGGTCTTTTAAGATAAACTCACTCTATCCAAATTTATAGATTTCTTCTGTGAAGAGTTTGGTTTTCTCACTACTGTACAAATATAGTCAATATTCTTTTACTTCTATATTTGCTCATATTTTCTTACTTATATTGTTTTGTCCTCTCCTTTTACTTTTGAAAAATTTTGTTCCGTTTTCCCAGTTAAGATTTAATGGTTATTCTTTCTCATTAGTATGTTTTTCTTTGAGCATCAGTCACACCAGGTCTATACCACATGATCTCATCACAAGTCACAGCTTATTTCTTCTTTATTTTTTATTAGTGTGATGAGTTGATGCTGTGTCTCAAACTAAACTAATTCTTGAAAACAGGGAAGATATTCTTCAGATTTTCTATATTTCTTCCTTCTCTGTTCAGCAAATAGTGAGCAAAATCATTACTGAAAACAAATCCTTTCTCACTACTATGATCTTACTCATTACAATGTATGCTACAAGACTTCTGGCTTCTGGCTTCTTACACAGATTTATTTTTTTTCAAGTAGAACAAGTTAAAAGTAGTGGAAAAATTAGATCATTTTTTAAAAATGAGGGAGATACAATTATTTTAGCCTTAATTGAATTGACTATTTTTAGTGGTCTGTCCCCAAAGATAACTGCTATCAATTCCTTACCTTCCAATAAGTATATTCTGCTCTACCCCTTAGATCAACTCATCCACCTCTCTTGCCCCCTTTGAATTTGGGCTAGCATTATGACTTGCTTTGACAAGTAGAGACCAGTGGAAGTGACACTGAGCCAGTTCCAGGTCTAGCTTTTCAGAGGCTTGGGAGCTCCACTTAGGCTCTAGGAAAACCAGGCACCATGAGGTGAAGTTCAGGCTAAACTACTGAATGAAGAGAAACCAGGGAAGCCACATGAAGGAAGAGCACTGAGCTGCCAGCCATGGTAAGGAAGATTTCTTGCATTTTCCAGGCCAGCCAGCTTCTACCTGAATGCATTACCTCAGTTGACACTGCATGGAGCAGAACTTCCTATCCAAACCCTACCCTAACTGCTCACTCAAAGAATCCTGAAAAAGAGTAAAATTGGTGGTGTTTTGAGTGGTTTAAGTTTTTTTAAAAGACTTCTACCTATTTATCTTTAGAGGGAGGAGAAGTAAGGGAGAAAGAGAGGGAGAGAAAAATTGATATTGCTTCTCCTATGTGCCCTGACTGGGTACTGAACCCCCAACTCAGGCATGTGTCCTGGCCAGGAATTGAACCAGTGACCTTTCACTTTGCAGGATCATGCACAACCAACTGAGCCACAGAGGTCAGGGTGAGTGGTTAAGTTTTGGATTGGCTTGTTACACAGTAATAGATAACTGAAATACTATTATTAAAAAAAAATTCAACCACAGTAAGATAATTAACCTTAGATTGATCACTTTTCTGATCCACCCCTTCCCCAATCCTCATAAGTTCATGTCATCTTTTTTATTGAATAGCTAGTGTTTGAGCCAAATGATTCTGTGATAATGGAAAACTAATTATTACCCAAACCAACTCAAGGCTTTCAAAACATAATTTAAAATATTCTTCTGTATACTTAAGTATTAAATATGAAGTTCTGAATTTGAAAGCATTATGCATTCTAAGTGGTCTCTTGAGTATAAAATCTTATTTATTTATCAAACATAGGAAAAAAGTTTATGCTTGAGAATGAGTTTACCTAAAGAACCACCCAAGATCCCTTAGAAAGGTGTTACTTGATTAAAAGATTGGAATTAATGTACCTGGACACTTATTCACAACATCTTAATCTTGTTGTTACTTGTAATATTTTAAAAGTGATATTTTTCTGACTGCCTTTACTATGGGAAAGGTGGTATTTAAATATTGGTGAGATAATTATTTCATCACAAAGGTAACTTCAAGTTAAAGATATCAGTAATACTACCTCTTATAATGTCTGAAATGATTGGGTTATCTGTAGATTTAGTCCACTTCGAGTAAATAATCTCCAAACCATTAGCAGGTCAGTGAGAAGGCAGGTACTCAGAGAACATGTTTTGAACACTCATCAGAATATCTTTCCTCAGCTGCAACTTTCTCATAATTAAACAAGTAGTCCATTCTTTGCCATTAGGTTTATTTTGTAAGCTGTGCCTTCATAGAACAGGTTAAGTAGCTAAGTTGATTGTATAGCTATCCATAGAGGTTAAGCAATGACAAAACCGTCTCTTTTCTTCAATTTCCTGAGGACATTTGGAAGGTGAGCATATGGCGATGCTGGCATTTCTGACTTATCTTGAAGTGGCATAGCTGTTAGGCCCAACCAAGCAAATTTTCCACTGATGTGGCTATACCCTGAAGAAGTACTCAGTGCAATTTGTTTTGGATTTCTGTGAGCTGATCCAGCACTTGCCCGATGAGGTAAATGAACTTTGTCCATATAAGGATATGCTCTTTCAAGCTAGCTGATCTTTTTTGACCATGCTATTTTACAAATAAATGTTTCTGAAAAATAACTGACAATGACAATTAATTATACAAACTGAGATCTTCCCTAATTCTCTAGAATAGTAAAATCTCAGAAATAAAAACTCAATGATTCATTTAGTATAATCTCTATTCAGTCATCCATCTCCTTGCCAGAAAAAGCTTTACCTCCTAGGTCTATCACAGTGCCTAAGCACATAGTAAACATTTGTCTATTTTTACTGAATCACTGACTTGGTGAATAATGGCTACTTATAAATTTTAGTAAATAAAATTAATCTAATTTTTAACACATTCTGAAGTCATTTACATTATTTAAATACATTTCAATAAATATAAACTTTTTATTAAACATTCTCCAAAAAAAGTTTAAAGAAAAACATGTTATGTTTCATGATATTTATTAAGTTATTAAAAGTTAGTTTTAAAAACTATAATTCTTTATGTATTGTGCTGACCATATTAACAAAAGTTTGAATACAATTTAAAAGTTCTGTCATTTAAAGTACTGAGTATATAAAAAACTTTCAAAACTCAAGAATAATAAAACAACTCAGTAAAAATGAGAAAATGATTTGAACAGAAACTTCATAAAGATCTACAGATAGCAAATTAGCACAGCAAAATATGCTTGTCATTAGTCATTAACTCACAGTAAGATCCATATGACAATATCATTAGTCATTTACCCACTCCTACAAACCTATTAGATTGGCTAAAATTTAAATGAGTAACATAAGTGTTGGTAAGGATGTGAAACAAATGGAAGTCATCTAATGCTGTGAGAATGGAAAGTAGTAAAACTATTTTGAAACAGTGTAGCAGTTTCTTAAAAAGTTGAATATTTACACTCCATATGATTCCACTACTCCACTCATAGATACTTAGTAATAAAGCATACATCTACATCCCAGCTTCCCTGGCTGGTTTGGCTCAGTGGATTGAGCGTCGGCCTGCGAGCTAAGTGTCGCTGGTTCGATCTTCCAGTCAGGGCACATCAGAGAAGGAAAACTCTGACTCCAAAAAACCTCCGCTGCCTTGCGGCATACCTCTTCAGGGGAAAGGCTAAGGGAGTAAACCCCGGCAGAAAATCCGGAGCCGGAGTCCCTAAGGCGGTTTGACGTTGTAATCAACACCGGCAACTCCTGCGGCGCACCTGAAGCCAAGCTGTATTGACTCCGTCTTTCCCTTGGATCCTTCAGCTGCGAAGAGAGGGGGGGTCTGCTGCATGGGCAACAGCAGACCCTCCATATCACCCTGCCCAGGCTCTGTAGCTTCAGCTTCACTGGAGAGGACACTCCAGCGTCATCACAAGATGTCGATTCAACACGGGAGGAGACAGATACCGTGTCACTCCTGAGTCGGACTGCACAGCTATTCTCGGCGGTGCAGATAGACTCTTAAGAAGCTACACCATCGTCTCTCGAGACGGATGGCTGCCGACGACGATGATACACCTACATAAAGACTTCTACATAAATGTTTAGAGCAGTTTTATTTGTAAAATCCAAAACCTAGTAACAACTTAGTGTCCACCAATGTGTGAATGAATAAACAATTTGTGGCATACTTATACAATGCAATAGTAGCCAGTAATAAAAAGAAATTCACTATTGATGCACTCAACAACATGGATGAATATCAAAAGAATTTTACTCAGAGGAAGAAGTCACAGGAATAAAGAGTACATGCATGATTCCATATAATATATGTATTTATATTTATAGAAATGCAAGCTTATCTATAGCTATATAAAGAATATCAGTTGCCCTGAGGGATTTTTTAGTGGCAAAAGGAGAAACTGATAACAAAAGGGATATGAGAAAATTTTTGGGGGTGATGGAACGGGTTATTATTTTGATTGTGATAGCTTCACAGGAGTGTATATGCACTGAAATTTATCAAATGGTACAACTGAACTTGGGCAGATGATTATATATCAATTATAGTTCAGTAAAGTGGAAAAACTTAAGAAGTAAAAGTCTTATGAGTTGAGTAACATTTTTAAAGTTCTCAACTTTTATTTCTTTAGTAGACTTCTGTAAAATAAAATCTGGTTAGCTTAAGAAAATACAGTAGGTCTCTTCCCTCAAATTAATTTTTGGGCAAAATAACAGAAACGTATGGAGTTTTAGGGCATTTCCAAATAGTAATAAGTTACAGTTTAATCTGTGGTTGTGAGAGAGGAAGAGAAACACAGAACCTCTGGATGTAAGGGGTGACAAGTGGTGGAGGCGGCGATCAAGGAAAAGTAACCAAAAATGAAACATGAAAGTATACTTGGCAGAGGGAAGTGATAAGTCTGCCCCTCCACATCCTCACCTGCAACTTTAGATTCGCTAGGTAAGTGACTCCAAGTGGATTAAAATGTTAAAATCATGTCAGGTCCTTACTCATGCAAATTCTTCCTTCATGAGTTAGTCCTACCAGCTGGAAACTCCGGGTTTGGCGCAGTAAAAGAAGACGGACACCCGTCCAGTACTTTTAGTTTGCCTCATGCTGCTTCCTGTTCTCGGTTGCCCCTGGTGGTGAGTGCCTGGGGACCCGCAGGCGCACGGGCGAGGCTGGAAGGAAGGTTCAGGAAATAAAGGTCGCTGAAATGGAGGTGAGCAGCGGTTAGCCGTGCTTTTGCCGCTTCTGCATCCTGGCACCAGCCTGGCTGCCCCGGCATCCAGTTTCCCACACGCGGCGCTCACTCCGACTTTTCTGTTTCTATCTCTCCAGTTCCATTCAGGTGTTGCGGGTTGGGATTAGGGTGAGGGAGCTGCATTATAGGGTTGTGACCTCCAGGTTTCAGGGCAGAATTTACATGCATTTGGAAACAAGGGGGCGCAGAAGAGTCCCGCCTGTAGAAGAATGGTCACCATTAGACCCCCACGTTCCAAAGAGCTGAGGGAAGAAGGAAACCAGATGGCTCCTTAAATCCCAAATAGCGCCCCCCACACACCTGCACCAGAGTCCAACTCTCTTACCACCGCTTACATAAGGTTGGATATTGCCTTCATGTTCCATCGTCCCCAACACTCAAGTGGCAGAGGGTGGGCATTTTAGAAGGAGGGACCCGGCTTATCCGCCCGAGGTCATAATGGGAGGGACCTCCGTGGGCTCCAAGGGTGAGGTGAAGGTCCGCGCCAGGTAGGGAGGGGTGGACATATGATAGAGGAGTTAGGAACCAGCAGAGGCGCCCACACCTCCCGCTCCGACCCAGGCTAAGAAACTGCTTGACATTCCCGTCCACACCTGATTGACAGAAGGGAGTCACGGCCCAGGAGGCGGGTGTGGGTGTGTAGAGGCGGAGACAAAACCCAAACCGCACACAAAGCGGGCCAGGGCTTTCTCTTCTAGATGGTCTGGGTCTGGTGCCACCTATCCCGCCAGGCTGCCCGGTGGCTTCGCGGAGCCCATCAGAGCCAGAAAAGGATTACGGAGTGTCTTCCGCTGGGGCTGCTGCCTGCAAGGAGGGGGCAGGGAAGCCCACAGCCTCGGGCGCCACTTCCCCGGCAGCTTCAACCTCAGTTGGGTCTATAACTCGAGGTTCCCTCCGGGGCTCTTCGCGGAGGTCCGCCTTCCCAACTCCCTCCTCCTACCCTCGAGCAGCCTCCGCCTCCTTCCTTTGCTCCACCCTCAACCCCTCTCCTGGTCTGTCTGGAGTTGGGCTCGGAGCCCTCATCTGCCCGAGCTGTGGATGTGGGCGCCTCCACCCAAGATGGACAGCCGCTACACCAGCACTGCGGGCATCGGGGACTTGAACCAGCTGAGTGCTGCCATCCCGGCTACGCGGGTGGAGGTGTCGGTGTCCTGCAGGTGAGGACGCAGTCTTTCCCCTCCCTCCTCCTGCCCTCCCCTTGCCGGTTTGGTAGCGCTTGGCAAGAGCTCGGGATACTTAGAGGCTTTGAGCGAATGAGAAGTTGCGCGATGAGTGGCAAACACCCCAGTTGTAGGGTCTGGAGTTAACCTCCGGGTTGAGCGGCACAGAGCGGATATCGCGAACTGGAAGTGAGTGGTGGGTTACGGGACTGAGACTTCTTGTTTTCTTTTTGGGAAATGCTGTAAAAGTTGGCCGGGCTGTGACTCAGCGGTGAGAACTCCTGCGGCCGCCCACTGTACAAGCCCTTTTTACGTCCCAAACCCGAGCTGTATCCTTGGGTGATGACCGGAATCGCAGTGGATAGAATTGCCAAAGCGCTTGTGACTGGCGCGCAGTGGCGCGGGACTCTCCCTGCTGGGCGTAGGCAGACGTGCTATTGCCACTGTGGGCTCCAACCTCGGCAGCTTCCTTCCCCACACGCTTCCTGGAACCCTCGGCTTGCTCCCCCACCCCCTCTACTTTTCCGGTCTTTTTGACTTCTGCCTGGTAGGCAGAGATTTTGGCTCCCGAGGTCTTTGCAGACTATCTGTGCCTTACCTAAAATCTGGGAAGCCACGATTTTCTGCCAGCAAGAAGACATATTTGGGTGCTAATAACAACCGAGACCGTTGCCCAAGGACTGTAAATTCCAAACACCTTTCCCTTGTTCTTTGGGTCAGTTTCCCTGTAAATAAAGCAGCCCAACTGCTATATCTCAGATTTTGAGGAAATGGGCTGACTAAAACTAAACTGATAATAGCAAGAGGAGAGAGAATTTGCACATTTTAATCCACTCCCTTGTTGGCATACTTTGATCTCTCTTGTTGGAAAACTCTCTTCTCACTTGTCTACTTTTGCCCCAAGATTGTTTTTAATACCCTCAAATCCTTCCCTGTCTTTCTTTGCTAGAACTTGCCTTAAAGAAACCTAATAAACATGGGGAATCTTCCATGTAAATGAGCCCTGGAGCTTGAAATGCTGTCAACAAAGTGTTACTTGATTTTGCATTTTCACAAGACAAAAGTCGAAAGGCAAAGGATTGATATTTTTTTGAGGGAAGGGTGAATTCAGGAACCAACAACCCCTAGAGGTAATTAGCTGTATATATATATATATATATACCATGATTGCGTGATTCCTCTTACTGCTGACCTCAAACTGTGGAAACTATAATGCTGATGCTGGTAGCTAAACATTAAGCTCTTGTCTTATTGTGTGGCCACTGTTTTAAGTGCTTCCACTGATTTCTTTGTCAATTGAACAGGTGAAGCTGTATGGCAAGCTCTTTTTAGAGATTACTTTCTAGGCCTTTTCTTTTCCTTCTTTTTAACTGTAAAGCTGGTTTCAGATGCTAGTGCGAGGTTATTAATATATACAGGTAATGCATAGTCAAAAGTCCTACATTAACAGCATTTTTTAGCGTTCTTATCCTCTGCTGAATATCTTTCAAAGTCTGAATGCCATGTGGCCCATACATGGAATGGATATACGTAAATATGTTGTAAATTAAATCTGAATTTCTCATAAGCTCTTAGGGTGATTACACCTTTAGAGAAATTATACCTTAGCTGGTCTTTCTGCCAAAAGAGTCCACATTTAACCACTCTGGATGGTGGTGGTGGTTGTTATTTGCCTGGATGCTTGTTTGCTGTGAGTGTGATGGGAATCCTGAAGTCTATTGACTTTAAGGCAGTTTGTTTCAGCTTGCTGCCTCAGACCCTGAAAATGCCCTTGTTCCAGCCTTTTCTCATACCACTAATTTGGTGCTTGTTTTTAATTTTCAAGCTTTCAAATAGAAAAAAAAGTTCTGAAAGAGACCCTAGTACTCAGTGTACTTACATTGTAAAGAATTGAATCTTGTAATCATAGGTAGTGGTGCTCTTTGGGCTTTGATGTAAGACACCTAGTTACAGATTTTTGGCTTTGTGAATTTCGTTGTTACTTGGAACAAGGTATTACCTCATTTAACCCTCCTCATCCCTAAAATGAGGATAATTATGGTATTTATCTTATATAGCATGTTGTCAGAGTTTGATAAGGTGATGTCTGAAAAGTGCTTATAAAACTTATGTCACAAAGAAAGTGTTAAAAAATGTTGTTATAAGTATGATACTGGCAATAGTATTTATTGAGTAAATGTATTATATGATTCAGTTAATGGGATTCTGTAAATAGTCCTCTTTTGAACTTCAAAAAAAACGTTAAAGAAGACAAGGATAGAAGCAGCCTTGAGATACCTGTACCTTCTTTTTCTTTGTTCTTTGTTATGCATAAAGAACATATATCCTAGGATGCTTGTGGAGATTTCACTTAGCAACAAGGCACAATTGTAGGCCCCTCAGCCTTACAATGGGCAAACCCAGCAAAAAATTCCTTTGCCTTTTTAATTAGAGCCCTCTGGTAATTTGCTGACACTTAACAAGCAACTCAGGAATAGAAACCTTTTTGATAACCTCTTTTCACTGTACCCAATCTAAGACTTTTAAAATGCTTTTTGTTTTCATCTTTATTTTGGGAGAAAATCAACAGTTGAGGCTTGAAGCTAAATATAATTTCTAGAAATCATTTGGTCTATTTACTGACCAAGTGTTTGAGTGTCTTTTATATGTCTAGCACTATACAATGCTTCATGAGAAATGAAAGAGACGTTCTCTGAAAATGTAAAATCTGGTTCGGAAATAAATATGACATAACATGAAAATGTAGGACTAGGTCCAAAGAGGAAGTTCACGCACAGGCAGGGAACAGGTCATTGTGGAACAGTGTTTGGAATATACTACAGAGAAGTAATAGGGCTTGAGGGAAGACAAGACCAGATGGGCATGGTTTGTATTAGAGAAGGGACTGTGTACATAGAGGTTTTGTAGTGGCTACAAAATTGGTGTGTGAGGAGGACAAATACACCTTTCTTGCTGGGTTTATAACATTCCTTCTACCCATTATTTATCTCTTGGATTTATTTTTATGTGTTATGTTCATTAATAGATTTTTATGCTAATTGGGTTACCTAATTAAAATGTCTATAGCTGAAACGATACAACCTTAGAAACAGAAAATAATATCTGTAATAGTCCCATTTTATTCTGGAAACAGATTAATTAGAATGAGGTAAAACCAGTGTGAAAAATAACATACCATAATCACCTGTTTTCCCTGGGACTTTAGTTATACTATTTCCAACACATACTTTTGATGACTGATGTCATTTTCTGTGATTGAGAAGTTAGCGATTGTAACAGCAGTGAGAGAATTCTGTGTTTGCTGACTTTGTAGGTTAGCTATCATCTGTAAATCCTTTCACAGCAATAATTCTAGAATGTTGATCAAACTAACTTTAAGCACTAATATTTAGGGGAGAGTACAAAGTGGGAATTTATTGAGCACGTATTTTGTGCTACACATTCTAAAAAGCCCTTCTTGACCTGGCCATAACTCTTTTGTCTAATTTCTAGGTACTCCTCTTATGTGCTCTGTGACTGAACATACTCTTAACACATATGTGCTTACTATATGCTGAAACTTATCACTCCTCCCCCATGCTGGATTTTGCTGTTTTCCCAAAGCAGCTGGAATGTAGCAGTATCATAGTGTTGGGGAGGAAAATTTTTCTCTACACTTCAAGGTTCTCCAGGCTGGTTTACTTGGTTTTCAGAGTTTCTCTGAATTTTGCTGTTTCTTAAAATTTAACTAGTCTAAAATAATCAGTATCCCCTCAAAAGGCATATTTTGGGGCAACAAACTTATCTTTGCTTCAATAGTTGCATTATACAGTAATTCTTAGTCTTTGTGTTCTCCTTACAGACAAGTTTTTCTCTTCTGTATCCATGTAAACTTGTAGAGAATGTTTATAATAATTTATTTGAGCCAATCAGAGGATATCCCTGGAAGCAAGATCTCAACAGAATGAGAAACATGTATCTCGGAATGACAGTCTGCAGTTTCTTTTATGCATTTGGATTTTAGGAGGGGATTTATGGAAGGTTACATGAAGGTGGGAGAAAGCAAGGTGCAGATTAGATTACAGGATAGTTAAGGTTCTGTGCTCTCATGAGGGTGATTATACTTCCTAGGGATCTGAAAAGGCATCTAGGTGTGTTAACCTAGATGGTGGGAAACAATGGACAGGGCTCATTCAAGGAGAAGATAAACCTTTTAGTCGAGAATTGATATTTATGCCTGGGCATGACAACCCACCATGACCTGCCCAGTTAGGAGTTTATGATTACTCACCCTGTGAGGTCACTTTCTATCACTGGACTTGTCAAGTTTTATTACAGAACCCTTTTTTTCAATGCAGTATATTATGAGCTTGGCTCTGAATAAATCATCTGGCATGGGGAAGGCACTTTGCCTGTTAAAATACAGATTCTTAGGCCTCCACACCAGAGTTATTGAATCAAGATCTCTAGGTTCACCACATACTGGTTATTCACATTAAACTTTTTATTCACCTAGTTTGATGAGGAAATGACTCTGTGACTGTAGTCACTTCATCTGGATTAGCAATAGCTGCCCTAGTTAAGATGATACATTTTAATGATGTGCTGGAGCTGGTTTAAATGGAACTGACACAGGAATTTGTGTGTCAGTTGTTAAATAAAGTGATTGTTAAAAATTAAATATGTAAGCCTAAAATTTAATAAATTACATTTTAAGAGAAAGTTAAGACATACTCAAAAGTTATTACGTTCAATTATTTTACTATGTGTTACTTTTATCTGTACTCTTTACTATGACCTATGCTCTATCTTTTTAATCTGTGTGGTGAAAATATGCCATTGTGTGCTACTCTTCATCTCTTCTCAATCCATGTTCGGTGACGTCACATTGATAGCTTGAAGTTTGGCCATGGTGGAATATTTACACATGGAAAATGGCAAACACTGCAACTCGGGGCTGATTATTGTTTTGTTACTGTCAGCACTTAAGACATTCTGTGGGAATCAATTAGTCCTATGGAATTTACAAAGATTATATATATTACTATAATTTATAAATTGTAAAGTTTATAATAAATTATGGAAACACATGCACATACATACATTTACCTTTTTTTGGAGAGTCTGTTGTTGAACATATATTTATTTTCACATCATTGTTTATAGGCCTTTGGTAAAAGATAAAGCACTATATAAAGGAAAAAAATGTTGGTGTTAGGCTGTCACTATCCCTGTTCTTGCTTCTCTGCTGGGATAATTTGGGTGGTGTGATTTTTATAATCCATGGAAGGTTTTGATAGCCTGCAAGTATATTGTGAATGAAACAGGAAGAGGATTGAAATTTTGTGTGCTTTTTACTTTTGTCTTCTCCTTTTCATGTGGTCCTCCCACATTTTCTTAATTCTCTTAACTTCAAAGACATTTTTGTTTGTTTGTGTGTTTATTTCTCTGTCCACTGGTGGCATACACTGTGCAAGTGTACGTGCCACAGTTGCAGTTACACTTAGTGATGAACTGACCGTGTTTGAAAGCAAATTCCGATTCCAAAAGAGAGAATCTGATTAGTCCAGTGGGAATCGGCCCAGTTTGAAGCAGATGCCTGTGCTGTTCTGATTATCTGTGGTGAAAGAGAATCACAGTGCTTGCTCCACCCCAGTCCACACGGGTTTATCCCTTAGACACACTTTACCCTTCTTTAGTCAGACAGTTTGAAGTTAGTATGTAAGCAGGGTTTCAAATGATATTGTTAGCTGATAAATTCTGTTACTGTAAGCTACGCAAATTAGAATTCCTGTTAGCCTGCTAATGAGGCATTATAGCAGGGAAACTGAGGGTCAAGTTGTGGCATGCCCGAAACATCTCGTTCTTCTGAGTCTGCAGTTCCTGAGGTCTTGTTCAAAAATGTAGTCACCCCATGGTGCTTTTTGGGGGCCATATTTGTTTTGTTTGTTTGTTTGTTTGTTTTTGTTTTTAGCTTCAGAGTTTTAGGAAAATTTGTTCTAGGGGTATTTCTAGAAAGTGATTTTGAAATCACAGTGTGGGAGTCGCCCGGGTGCATCTTAGGAATGAAAAGGCTTACTATGTTGTTCCACCAGTATTTTGGTCTGCCCTGCATTTGTTAGCATTTAGGGCCTGGGGTATTCTAAAAGAACCCTGGAATGTGGAGAATGGGAGTCTAGCAGCAATTCACAAAGCAAGACCTCAGAGAATAGGGTGCTAATGGCTGTGCTATTTTAGTTACATTATTTGTGGCATAAGAGGCAGAAGCCTGCATTCCTTATTTAAGTTTACTCAAGGCAGGGAAGAAAAGCAGTTTCTCTCAAAGGGGGTTTATTCAGTTGTTAGCCTGTTTTATACTAGTAACTCTTGCTTATGAGAGCCAGTTTTGTTTGCCTTGAAGAGCATAGGTGTGGACCCAGACCAGCTCTACTAGCTGTGAAGCCTTGGAAAGTGACTTAATCTCTCTGTTCCTCAATTTCCTCATCTGCAAAGTGGGGAGAATAGTAGCCCCTACCTCTTATATTTCTTTTGAAATTTAAATAAGTTAGTACATCTACATGAGTTAAATACTACTTGTCATGTTAGGTAAGTACAGTACTCAGTAATTACAAATAGATTTAAAAACAAAATAAAAACCACCCACTATTCCACCATACTATGAGCATTTAGCTCATTACTCTCATTTATAACATCACATTTATAGTCCCCCTTTCCTCCTCGTGTGTGAGTACAATGAGGTCTGTCCAGAAGGTATCCAGCCATGTCATATGAAAAATAGAGACATTTTCGAAGAAGATACAAGAATCATTGTACATAGGACAATGACACCTCAGTCCCCTTCAAAGTAGGCACCTTGGGACCTCACACAGTTCTCCCATTTGCCATCAGCTACCCCATCGTATTTTCCTGAATATCATTGATGGTCTGAAATCTCTTCGCTTTCAAAGCTGATTTTAGTTTTGGGAAAAGTGAGAAGTGGCTGGGTGCCAAATCTGGGCTGTAGGGGGCACTGAGTCACCTAGGTGATTTGACGTTTCACCAAAAAACTGCATGAGACATGATGTATGAGCAGGTGTGTTGTTGTGATGAAGCTGCCAATCACCAGTTGCCCATAGCTGTGGCCTTCTGAGTCATCTGAACAGTTTCCTTTGAAGAATATTCAAGCTTAGCACAAAATTTGATGCAGATTTGTTGCTCTATTGGCTCAGTCATTTTGAATGCAACAGCCACACAGTACGCATGCTCATTCAATGGGGTCTACCACCCCCACTGACTAGTACAGTGAAGTCGTCATTGTTCACTCATGCACATTCCAGTCCACTCTCCTTGGTCGCTAGGTAACATCAGTGTTGCGCAAACTGTTCTTGTTATATAAACTAAGAATGGCTGGACTTTTTCTGGACAGATTTTGTATGTTCACATACATTGTGTAATGAAGTCATACTATATTCTATACAACTTATTTACCTCTCTGTTAATATTATATCATGTAGATATTGCTGTCATTAGTTTTTAAAAATATAACCTTCAATGACTGTGTAATAGTCTATTATATTGGTATACTATATTTATTTAACCCTGGCTGGTTTGGCTCAGTGGATTGAGCGTCAGCCTGCGAGCTAAGTGTCGCTGGTTCGATCTTCCAGTCAGGGCACATCAGAGAAGGAAAACTCTGATTCCAAAAAAAAAAAACCTCCGCTGCCTTGCGGCACACCTCTTCAGGGGAAAGGCTAAGGGAGTAAACCCCGACAGAAAATCCGGAGCTGGAGTCCCTAAGGCGGTTTGACGTTGTAGTCAACACCGGCAACTCCTGCGGCGCACCTGAAGCCAAGCTGTATTGACTCCGTCTTTCCCTTGGATCCTTCAGCTGCGAAGAGAGAGGGGGTCTGCTGCATGGGCAACAGCAGACCCTCCATATCACCCTGCCCAGGCTCTGTAGCTTCAGCTTCACTGGAGAGGACACTCCAGCGTCATCGCAAGATGTCGATTCAACACGGGAGGAGACAGATACCGTGTCACTCCCGAGTCGGACTGCACAACCATTCTCGGCGGTGCAGATAGACTCTTAAGAAGCTACACCATCGTCTCTCGAGACGGACGGCTGCCGACGCCGACGTATATTTATTTAACTTATCTCTTCTTTTCCAAAATTTATTTCAGATAGTAAATATTCAAAATAATGCTACAGGTGAGCATTGTTATTCACTAATACTTGACAACTCTTATGATTCCCACCCTCCCCCCAATTGGGGATAGTTTTCTAGAGCTAAAGTAATTAATAATCTATCTCTCAAGGGGATTCTAATACCTTGTTTTGGTTATTTCTCCCTACTCCTCTTTAAGCAGAATCAAGTCTAAACTACTGGCTGCACCTTTCTAAATACTTTTATTCCCACGAGAAACCTGCATGTAAAGATTAATGAGAATTTAGGGCAGCAGAGTGTAGCAGCAAGAAAATAGAATTAGGAGTCAGACAGATATTTTTAAGTCCCATTTTTATTTCTTTTTGGAATGTTATTTTGGGTAACATTTCAACTTTTGGAATCTCATTTTTTAAATCAGTAATATGGAAGTGATTAAAAAACAAAATTTATAAGATTATTGGAGAAGTGAATGAAATAAAGTTTATAAAGTGCCCAGCACCATGCCTATGACAAGAAAAGCACTTAATAGCTGTTAATCTTAAATCATTTTCTTTTGTGTATATTGCTTTGTGGCAAATAGCAACACAGAAGGGAAGGTACTCGTACTTTGGGAAAATTACAATCAATTTGGGGAGTCATAGAAATATGATTTACAAGGTGACAATTTTAAAGCTGCATGTTAAAGACCGTATGTCATAGCCCAGGCTGAATACAACTAAATGCAGAGTGGGTGTAGAATAAAACGGTGGCCAGAGAATGTAGATTTGAAAATGCATACTTAATTTCTACAGATTCCACCCTGGGGCTCCCCCACACCCACACATACAGACATGTGGACTTAATGGGATTTGACAGAGAGGAGGCCAGGTTTAACAACGAAGTTTTGGAATGAAAGAACATTCTCACATGTGATCAATAAAATCTATGGGCTGACATTTAGACTGCTCTTTCCTGTTGGGCATGTGATAAAGGAGATATTAAAGTAGAGGACAGCACAGGCCAAAGGAGAGCAAGAATTTATAGCTGATAATAAAATAAGATGTATTTAAAAGATGCCATGCTGCAGTGGTCAATATTTGCCTGTATATTTTTAACCTTAATGACAGCCATCAATGTTAACGCTTTATCATCTAGGGACTTTAGCTATCAGGAATTCTTTTTCAAATCGTGAGATATTTTGTCATATTTATTCTATAAAGAATTATACTCTAAACCTGAGGGAATTACCAATTATCTTCCTGAAACTGTGAAGAGACAAAATATCATTGATAATCCCTGGGGAATATTTTAATTTATCAGACAGTGCAGCTATTCAAATATAAGAGCTGTACGGATGAGTCCAAGAAATGTGAAAGCTTTGGACATTTGTTATATATTTTGTTTAAATTAATGTCAAAGTCTAAATCTATGTGAAACAGTGTGTAAATCACTTATATGCTGATTCAACCATCCTTCCAACAATCCTGTAAAACAGATGTTATGTCCTATTTTACTGTTGAAAAGATTGGGATTCAGAGAGAGAGTTTAAGTAGTTTGGCCTAAGTGTTACATCTAGGAGGTGGCAAGGTTGAGTTCCTAATCCATAAACAGTATGCCTGATTCTAAGACTCAGGCTGCTGACAACGAGCCATATTCTGTCACTCTTCTCTAAGTTATTTTGCTCATTCTTCTCTGTGCCTCCATGTTGGTGACTGAAGAGAAATTACAAAGCTGGAAGACACAATTAAATAGATGATATCAATACTATCACTAAGGAGAATATGAAATTCTTTGGTGTTTTTTTGTCCCTAGTTGGTGAGAGTTGTGAATAGAACAATTCAGATGAGTGGCATAAATGTTAACTATTTGATGTTTAGTTTCCAAGTATTGATTCTTATCTTTTTTCTGCTGCTGCGTTACCTAATGAAGCTGTGGGAAATTAAGTAATTAGAGGACTATTTAACTAGAAATCAGCAGGCAGGATCGGATGAAAGCTAAATGCTGGAGAAAGGTAATGGACTGGGCAAATGAAAAATAGAGGAAATTAAATGAATTGACTCTGTAACATTCATATTTGTCTTTAGTGTTGAAAATTGATCTCAAGCCCTATTATTTCAACCCATTGCTTTCTTAATAATGAGGAAGTCACCATTCAACTTGTTAGCTTTTTAATAATAAATTTCAGAGCTTCCTTTCAAATATGTTCAAATATGTTCATGTGACCAATGTGTTCTTCAGAATCCCATTGTAAATAAAATAATTACTTAGATATTGAAAATGTTCCTACAGTATTCTATGTGAATTGTGACATGAATTTGTGACATGAATTTTTCTACTTTGTTAATTGACTTCTCTTCTCTCCCTCCCAGTACCCCACCTCAACAAAAGATATTAGTTTTATTAAGAACAAATCGCAAATGTCAGAGTGTAATATGAACCAGATATCCTTATAATTGTTACAACTGTTGAAACCAACACATTTCTCAGCCTTAGCATAATAGTGGTTTTAAAATCATTTTGCGAAATTTGTTTCTCACTGTCCACAGATTATTCTATCATCTCAATGTGTATAAATCCGTGAGCATTCTTACAAACACTTTTAAAAAAATCTAAAGGTACTCCTGTAAAGGGAATATCACATTATTTGTGGTTTTCTCTATAACTGAAAGCTCAGTCATTCTTTTTTGATGTCTTCAGTAGGTTTTTATGTTTCCCAGTCCTAACGCAAAGACTATGAGAGCCAGTGGAGAGAAGGCAAATGAATGAGACTAAGTGCTATCTGAGAACTACACATAACAATAACTTTATCTACTAATCCCACTTAAATTACCTATTTTAAATAGAGTGTACTGACTTATTTTGATTTCTCAACTTTCAAATTAAGTGCAGAAGCAGCAATATTAGAAATTTGATTGCAATTGGTTTTTATGCCAGGGGTTTCATCCAAAGCCTCTTTGTAGGGGGTGGGAAAAGGAGACATAGTATTAAGCTGTTAGTGAATGTTTGTCTTCATTGGTAATTTAAATTAGTGAATTTAAAAACTATTTTTGGAGAGAAGTTTGAAATATACTAGCTAAAAGATGATTTATTTTCACCTCAAGATTGTCTCTCATAATTTCAACTGAATGGTTTCACATTCTTTATTTCAATTTAATTATTTTGTCATTCGACTGATATTTACTTGATTTCCTGCTTCCTTATGAAACATGTCAGGAAAGCTCAGTGGAAACCCTGAGGTTTCATTCTGTTTCGTACACTGGCTCTCTGACCCTAGACAATCCCTCCACTTCTCTGGGCACACCTATGGAAGGTTGTATCTCTGGTCCAGATGACCTGAGATGTTACTTACAGTAGAAGCAGAAACTTGAAATAATTGTAAAAATGTTCGATTACGGAAAATTTGTGATTGTCTTATACACATATGAAATCTTGGGCCCTCATTCTAGTGTCTGAATATTAAGGTAGATTCTTTCTAATGCTAACCACTTCCTACTTTAAAGTCCTCATTTCACTTAATACTCTCCCAAAGGAATGTCAGATGTTTCTGCTGTTGCTGTTCAAGTTTTTTTTCTCTCAATAAGGATCTATAATTAGCTTTCTTTACCATGAAAACAAATATTTGATATTACTAGATATCTGTGCCTTTCTTGCCCTATACTTTTGTAATATGTTACCTTTTTTTCCACCATTTATATCTTTATGGCCTAGAGTTTATAATGGAGATGGCAACTGGGCTCAATCTTGTGTTAAGTGATGAATTACTGAGTGCTGGATGCCGGAGGTAGTACCTGGAAGAATTGTTAAGGGACATCTGGACTTTGTGGGAAAGAGTGGTATACTTGACTTTTGAAATAAAGTAAACCAATAATATGTGGCCTGTGTGCTGTTAATTTTAATTCTTACAATCTTTAATTTACTTAGAGTGACTGATGAGTCACGGAAACGTCTCCCAAGAGTTGCTTCCTTTCCATTCCTGCTGCCATCATTCTTCTTCAGGAAGTTGTTTCTTTTCCCCAGACTATTAAAATATTCTCTGTTCTTCACTTGCTAGCTTCTACACAAAGGTTGAGTTGTGTGATTTTCCTATTACATGCACTTTCTGTGTTTCCCCTTACCAAGGTGTTCAGTGATACCACATTCAGAGTCTTTTCTCATCCTGTCCAGACACCCGGTCCAGTCTCCTCTCAGACGTGGACTTGAGGCAAAGCGGATACTTTGCTAATAATCTCCAGTCTCTCATGTGGACTCGCAGTTTCCACTGCTGTTGATGCTTTCTTGAACTGGAATCAATTATTTCTTTTTTGAGTTCCCACACTACAATTCTTGTACTTTAATTTCATTCTGCTTATAATTATTTAGGCTGTGCATGTCTGTCTCTGTCTCCCCTACAAACTCTAAGAGGGCATATTTGTTTTATCATTGATTCTCACAAAATCTTACTGTGTGCTTTGCACATAGGTTTTCAATAAATGTTTTCTGCCTGATGGACAGATTAGGAAATGAATCTGTATACTTATGAATTTGTTTATGTCTCTGTCCTTGAAAATATTAGTTTATATACACAGAGTATTAAAATTACTCACTTTCCAGTGCAATTTAATAAAACATTTTTATCTTAGTTCATAAGCTAAGACTTACTAAACTAGTTTATATAAAGTTTTATTTGGAGAAACAAGAAACAAATAATTTCAAATTAACTTTGTCTCCAAGCAGAGCAAAAATAGTTCTAGAAGTGGACATTTATTAGATTTCCTTGTTACTGACAATTGGCTCATTTAATCTCAGATAAATAATAAGCAAGCAGAGAGAATTTTTATGTATGATATCCTAAATAACATATCTAAATACAGACATAAATGAATACATCTTTAACTTAATGAAGATTTTTATCTTGGGAAAGATATTTCTAATAAATTACTCGGTGAACTGAACTGATAAAGTGCAACAGGATATGAAGCTTTCACTTGTGAATCATCTAGGATAAGAAGAGCTGTTTCGTGGTGTGGGCTCTTTAAGAAGCAATAGGTATTTATCTGTGAATATGCTTTCCCTCTGTATGTGCTTCATCGATTTTAATTTTGTGCCACAAAGTGGTAAAACAAAGTTTTAGAAAAGCTTAAATTCAAGTAGAAAAAAGTGTTGAGAATGGGAAGATGGAAGAGGAAACAATGCTTTCTGTACAAGGAAAAACAAAAACAAAAAACAATCAGAACTTGTTTTCATGTGTATAAGTAAAAAGTGACCAGTTTATTTAAGTCACTATGCATAACTTATGTCATTTCTTACACGTGTGTGGTTATAAGAATTTGTTGGATTGCCTAAATAATTTCCTAAGTGCTTGTAACACAGCTGAAGTATCTAAGTGCTCCATTGATTATGTTTAACCTAAAATGATGTCCTGCCTGATTACATCAGATCTTTCCAGAGACACTGACCTCAATATTGGGTCTAACTATAAAATTAGAAAAAAAAACAAAATTATATAGCCACTTTATTTCAATGAGGACAATGAATGGATGAATTTGTTTAACACATACTGCTGCTAATGATGTTTTATGAATATTTCTAGCACACATAGAAAATGCTGGGATTTAAAAAATGAAATTATTATGTGATCGTGTAATTTTCACTTTAGGGGTATGGTCTAAATCAGCTGTTCTAAATGAGGGTCATGATCATCAGAACTGCTTCAGAGATTTTTCAAACTGCATATGGGCAGTCCTGAAATTCCAGTTTGCTTCCCTACCAGGGAATAAGTAAGCGGTCCCCACCATTTTATCTATGCCCCCAATACCCAAGTAGACTTCCTGCCAGTTGAGCCTCACACCCTGATCTTCTTCCTTTTTCACTTCTACATTTCCTCTTTAACATGGCTGACCGCTCTGTTTCCGGCTGGGTCCAGGCCTGTCTGACTTTGGCAGAGACCGTGGCACAAGTTCACTGACCCTCCCAACCTCATATCTTGCTCTGGGCAACCTTCGCTCTGCCATGAATCCTATGCGAGTTCAAAAAGGGAAAATACCATCATACTCTTGCTCTCTTGTTAAAAACCCTTTAATTGCCTATGTAATATGTCTGATCTGGTTTTTCAAGCCCCGTCTTTCTCTCCACGTCACACTACCCTGTCCCTCTCCCACTGTTCTCTCAAGACTGTCTCCTAAACACTAAGCCGTATCAGACTACTTGCATTTCCTGAGAGAACCATGATGCTCACTCCTTGTTCTTGTGGGAATAATTTTGCTTCAGTTTCTTAACTTACCCGATGGCTTCTATTGATGGTTTAAGCATCACTCTGACTGTAAAGACTTCGCACGATTCTTCAGATAGAATTGACTACTCCTCCTTTTCTGTAATCTGTAATGAATCTATTAACATGTTCCATATTTTGCTGCACATACTTGTTTACAAATCTGTCCCATTAATGGAATTTAAGTAATCTAGAACCAGAGTTCATGTGTTCATATTACAGTCAACCTCTTTTTCTATTACTTCGTAGCCTAGTGTTTGTTGAATAAATATTTGAAAGTATTGGACAATTATTAAATTATAAATTCCCATAGGACAGGAACTGTGTCTTGTTCACCTTTGTTTCTGCTTTGTATTTAATCTAATATTTTGTATATAGAAAGTGCTTAACAATGATTTATTCAATGTATAGTTGATAAAAGGAGAGTTGAACACTTCAGAAATTTGAACATGACTAGAAGACAGAAATACAGGAAAGAGTGTAATATCAATTAACTTGAAAAAAAAAAACAGTTGTATAAAGGCAGGATGAGGGAGACATGACTGAATGATTGTCTATGCCTCTTTTACTCTTATTTCTTAGGATTTGTAGAACTACATGTACAATAGGTTCATAGTTGTTACTGAGGTTTTTGTTTTTGTTTTGGACCTAGATGAGTATTTTTGAGCCAGGGACAAATCCCTAGTCTAATCATTTGGGACAAGGATAACAGATACATACTAGAAGATTATTTTCAGTCTCCCTATTTCAGCTGGTTGGTCATTTATGCTTATAAACAAATTTCCTTTCCAGATTAATTCCTTCTCTTTAAATTATGTTGTTGATTCTGCAAAGCTCAGATGGCTCTTAAGGACATTTGAATTGTCAGTGGTTATTGATCCAAAGGAATAACAGAAAATATTACTTAAAATATGGAGGACAAAACACCCCCACAAAATTCTGCCAACCTAGCCTTACCTTTATAGACATATTATTTTTCTCATTGGCATAGCCTTTGTAATGATTGATTAATCTTAAAAGGAGCTGAATCAAGACAACCCTGCTTATAAATTAAGATTATCTTTTGAAATATTGAGCCTGGAGATGTATGATTTTTTTCCCGATATAGAAACAGTATATTTATTGCTCAACAGCTAATAGAGAAATAGTAATATGACCAATATATTTTGGGACAGGGTAGTGTTAGCGTTCAGCTTTCTACTTTGGGGTGGACCTATAGGAGTCATCAGCTCATAGTTTTTGGACAAGTGATTGTCACCTGCAAACACCATACATCGACTCTGGGAGAAGTAATAAATTTTGACAGACTGCTAATCCGGCTAATTGTTTAAAATATGTGCAAGCTCATTGCCCACCGCCCTGTTAGCAAGTGAGCTAAAAGTGATTACTGCTTTTAGAGTAGGCAGGAAAAGGGATTAAGGAAAACGATACACAATCTGAAGTGTTGTAATGTAATTAGCGTAATGATGTAATGTATTAAGGAGCAGATTACAAGGTTAGAGATGGAAACATCTGGATTTAGACTGAAGCTCCATATATTACCAACTATGAGAGTTCAGATAAAAAAGTTAATTTCTCTGTGCCTTGGTTTATAAACAAAGATAGAAACTACTTCTCCTATAGTTGCTATGGGGATTAGATGTTATAACATCATTATAAAGTATTTAGAAAGTTCCTGTCACTTAGCAAGGAACTCTTATTTTTATATGGGCATTCAACAGAAACAGTTGAAAAGCAGTGGACCCACGTCATGAATATAGTGAAGGCTCTCTAAAAAAATATTATAATTGTTGCAAAAGTGCTACAGCTCATTGTAAAAACACGCAAAGAAACAAGCAAAGCAACATTGAAAAGGACGAAGGAGAACATTCAAATCATCCCGAATTCAACCCACTGGTAGATCATACCAAACGGATATCTCTCTGTGCATTTACTTAGGCATATATAAAAAACATGTATCATTTATATTCGTTTTTTGACGACTAGACAAAATAGACACAGTTTTTTTCCTTGAATATTCCACTTCAGGTGTTCTTTCATACTGGAACCTGGCTTCTGGTCTGCAGGCCTTGTGCTCGCCGTCCCCAAGCACAGGACCTCTAGTGCACCTCTCTGAGCAAAGGACCTCAGCTGCCCCCCCAAAGAAATCCCTCCTGCTTTCTCTGCTGTGTCCACAGAGCCCTCACTTCATTGTTAAGCTGTCAGTGTTGAGTGCCACTGGGAAGTCGCAGTAATGCCCGCCCTGTGGCCTTGCTGCCTGCTGTCCCTACAGCTCAGCCAATTGCCTCAGGGGCTGGTGTCTGTTGATTTACCAGGGCTTTGTGGTTCTGTCTTGTTAGCTCTTCCCCTTAGGTCAGTTATGTTTCTGACTCTGGGCTGGCTCCATTAAACATCTTCATAATTTCATCATGAATTTCTCTCTTTAATGCCCCCAGAATATTGTTGCATCTGCCTTAAGGTGCTTGCTCCTAAAAGCACAGAGAGATGGAACTTGATGAAATGTGTAGAGCGTATTACGTGCCTGTTTTGAGTCCCTGTTGGCAGAATTTGATCCTCGACTTGCTTTCACGGTAACGTAGGATATTGGGGTGAGGTTATAATGAAAGAGAGCTGCATAGCCCTCACATACTTCAGCAATTGAAGGCAATAGATAATGACCAAAAAGTATTAATTGGGTAAGACAATTATTAACTGTTGAAGCTCAGAAAATTACTGACTCATATATTCATCATGCCTCCAATCACTTTACTGAATTACCTTACTAATTTTGAAATATTTTATTAGTTAATTCTCTTATTTATTTTTAAGTACAAAATTAAATCTCCTGCAAGTAATAATTCATTTTTTTCTCTTTACATTACTATCATTTTTATTTTATATTGTATTCCCTAGAACTTCCAAAGTGATGCTGAATGATAACATTATTTGCAGTTTATTTCATTTTGTTCTCAATAATATAGTCAGTCAATATAACAAGTAT
The DNA here is from genome assembly GCF_987537825.1 of Furipterus horrens. Lineage (NCBI taxonomy): Eukaryota > Metazoa > Chordata > Mammalia > Chiroptera > Furipteridae > Furipterus > Furipterus horrens. Next base: position 41,792,289 of record NW_028327174.1, on the reverse strand, counting down.
AAAAATAAAAATTAAAAATTAATCAAAAACTTCCAAAAATGCACTGCGACCATTTACTATTCTTGTAACTTTGGCCACTTTATTTAAATTCTCTGCACTTTATTATCTCATCTGGAAAATGTATTCTGATAATAATTGCTACTTGCTAGGATTAGGGTGAGGGTTAAATGAAATGATTTTTAAAAGTGCCCAGCCAAGTGCGTGGTACCTGGTCCAGTAAATGACTAGCAGGTGCAGAATTTGTGAGATAGGTTCCCGTTGGGTATGGTGGGGCACAGAGGAGAAAGTAATCAATTCTGCCTGCCCAAGGCACAGCAGTGGGGCAAGGGTGAAAGAGCTTCGTATTTCCCAGAGGAATGAGTTTGATGAGGAAATTTCAGGAGCAGAGTCTGTATGATATGCAGTATGGATGGAGGTGCAGCTGGAGATAAAGCTGGAGTCAGAATGTCACAGGTATGTAGTGATATATTAAGGAATTTGGAGTTTCTGAAGGTAATGGGTTTTATAACAAGGGAGCCATTTGGTCAGATTATACTGTAGAGAACTTTTCTCTTGGAGGCATCTTGGTGAATGAACTGGGAGACAGGATGCAGGAAGACTAAGAGCACTAAGGTCTGGGAAGCAGTTGGGATTTAGAATTAGAAGCCAAAGAAGGGGATGCATTAAAGGAGAGGGAGAGAGAAAAAGGAGGATGACTCACGGGTCTCCCTTGGAAGATCGGTGGGTCAGATAGTGTCGTTATATTAGTTTCCTGTGGTTATTGTGACAAATTATCATGAATTTGTTGGCTTAAAGCAACAGAAGTTTATTTTCTGACAGTGCCAGAGGCCAGAAGTCTGAAATCAACATCATTTGGCTGAAACGAAGGTGTAGGAGGGCCGCTCTCCCCTCTGGAAGCTCTAGGGGAGAATCCATCCATTCCTTGTCTTTTACAGCTTTTGGTGGCTGCCGGCATATTTTGATTTGTGGCCACATCACTTCAGTTTTCAAGGGCAGAGCTTAGAAATCTCATTCTGCCCTGTTTACTGTTTGTGTCAGATCTCCCTCTGTCTTCTTCTTATAAGGATATATGTGATTGCATGTAGGGCCCACTCAGATAATCCAGGATAATCTCATCTCTCATTTCAGGATATGTTATTTAATCATATCTGCAAAGATCCCCACCCCAAAATAAGGTCATAAAATCATAAATTCCAGGGATTAGGACCTAATATGTTTGGTAAGGGGGGGCATTATTCTGCCTTCCACAGTTGCTATTTCATTAAGATAGAAAATAGAGGAGTTACAACATGGAGGAACAGATAGTGAGACGAGTTTTGTATATATGTTTTAGATTTTTAAGAAGACCATATTTTGTTCTCAGTCTCTTTTTATTCTACTCAATTTTGTTAACATAAATGTTATGTTTCTTTTTAGCTGAAATCAGGGACTGGTTCTGTATCTTTCTTTTAACCCAACAATAGTTCAAACCAATGGGTTCTTCCATTTACCTTAGTTCAGGCAAACCAGAACTCTGACATGTCAGATTAAAAAAAAAAATGCTTGGTTTCCTTTGAAGGAATTTTCAAGAATATCAGTCATAGGTGAGCACTTGAGGAGAATCATAAATGTTTTTATTGTTAATTATCTTCCCTTCAAAGTTCTTTTAGTATCTAAACCAAATTCAACACATGCAAAGGTTGAAACATATTTTTATCATTGACCTTTTTAGGTCAGTAGTACTAATTAATAAATACTTTAAGTAACCCATTTTAGCAAAAACTAAGACTATCTTAAAGTTTATTTTATCCTTAGTGTTTGTGGGGTAATATGTACCATGTATGGTAAAATTTTATTTGTATACTCGGGCTGTGAGAGGAAGCTCTTGAGCTGATTTTTTCATTTATTTGTACAGCTTCAAATCTGAGAGTCTGTTCTTATTTTCCTGAAAGTCAGATAACCTTAAGTACTTTCCAATGACTCCATTCTTCAAAATTACTTGGTATCTTAGATTCTATCTGACTTTGACTTCTCAGTAAGCTTCAGTTTCAAATACTTTATCTTTTTAAATTTTATTTTAAAGCTTTACTTTTCTCCTGTGCACAATCTGTTTCCCCTTGCCATAGAAATTGTAGTTTCAGGAAAAATATTTTTTCCTTAACTGTGTATGCTGAATTTCCAGAGATAGTGTTTATTTAATCAATAAAATAAAGAATGAATAAATGAAGGGATGAAGTTTTGCATTCAAATTACTTCTAGATTTGATCAATTTCCTTTCAGTTAGTTGGTTAAAAGAAGTTTTTATTTTATTGTCTTTATTTAAAAAAAGAACATTTGAAAATCACTTTCTGTATGTGTGTATTTAAAAATGTTTACACACACACAGACCTCCTCCTTGCCCTGCCCGAGAACTTCCAGATTCCAATCCATAAAACAATATAATGGCAAAGTAAGGGCCCTGGGCATGGTGGCCAAGTGACATGGGGCTTGTGTCCAATCCTAGTAAAGCAGTCACTCTCAAATATTTCCAGTTAATGAATTACATATTACGGCCAAGGCCCTAAGTGCCCCCTTCCTCTTTTACACGTCTTTCCATGACAAAACAGGTTGCCATCTCTAAAGTGTAAAAAGCTGGTACCTTTGCTTGCATACTGAAAAACCATCCATCCATTCAGCAGGTGCTTTTGAGACCTTGCTTCTGTGCAAGCCTGTGCTGTGCTAGGTTCCACAGCTGCCCAGTGATACTTGTGAACACCTTGCAGGTAGTTTGTGGTCCTGAGACTACAATGAATAGCATGTAAATAAAAGGCCCCTGATATTTCCTAAATTTTGAATTAACCCAGAATCATTTTGCTTATAGATACAGAACAATTTTCAGGGACGATTATATGATGCAGAGATGTGGTTCTCTGTCCACATGTGGAAAGTTTATGCTGGGCAGTGTTTGTAAAATGATAAAGCATTGTTTGACTCTTTATAATAGGTCATGCTTTGGTTTCTGTGGAAAATTAAATAGGAAAATTTTTGTTTGGCTTTATGTATAAGCTATGTCTTTCTTCTTATTAAAAATTAAATAGAACAATTCCACCAGGTATAGCAGTAGGCTCCTTTACATACTGTCTAAGTTCAGTTGGCCATAGGTAGCAGTGCTTTTTTTAGACATCACTTCATGCTTTCAATTTGAGGACTTATTCCATAAAACAAGTATATTGTAGATATTATTAAGTTAGCAGTTTAAAAGGTCATAATGTGATTGCCTTTAACCTGAAACTATCAGATTTAAAATTCATAATACATACCAACTATATTTTCTTTGCTAAATTGCATCTGTTAGGATAATGATATTTGCTTTTCCTTTAAAGCATTAAAAAAAAACTTGAATATTTATCACCCTAACAAAGAACAATATTTATTAGGTGATTTTATTCACTAAGTAGGAGTTAGAAGCAGACCTGCAACTTTAACTGAACTCACAAGTTACATTTACCTTAATAGATCATGTCATAATGCTCATTTTACATAAGAATTAGAAGTTTTAATTTTCCACTAATAAAGTGTCATTATATATAAATATAACAGAAAAGGAAACTTGAGCTAGATACCCATTTACATTATTTTAATTATACAGACATACCTCTAAATTGTTTTCTTTCTAGTATATTTTTAAATAGTTAAAATCAGAGTTAACCTTTGTACCTAATTTTTCAAATTTAGTTGTAGCTGAATCAATTTGAGTTTATTTTTAGCTTATTGTTCCTTATTCCTGTAATTAATTGTTATTTTAAATACCACGCAACATTGCTATTTAGTGATTTCTGTGAGATTGTCTTCCTAGTAAAATTTGTGTTTCTTGAAATAAAGGACCATGTCCTTAATATTTATTTTATCTTCAGAAGTGCTTAGTTAGATCTCAGGCCTAGAGTATTTGCTTGAAAAATACTTGCAGAATTGCACCAAAATTTAAAGAGAATTGCTATTTTCCAGGTAGAGGAAGACAAACCTGAGATATTTTAAGGGCTAACTGGCTACTCAGTATGGGTCTTGGAATACCAGATGAGAATAAAAACTAGCATCATCAAGAAAACTGTAATATTCATTGTTGGCCGCTTAGCACAGTTCTGTATTAATAACTACACGAGAAACTATTTTAAAATCAAAAGGTGACAAGCATAAAATCAGAGCAGGGTTATCAGATGAACTAGCTGACTATTGTCATCAAGGGAGGACAGCTTGATGCAACGTCAGTCCCTGTCATAGGGACTGATATCTATGAGGATTGAACAGAAACATTGGCATCAGGGAATTCTTTCTCCTGGATGGTCCTGGAAAGATGTTACTAAATTCTTGCTTATCTGCTTCTATTTCAGGCTTCCTACAAAATAACGCCTTTTTTGTTAACCTGGTATTTATTTCTTCATGCAGATTAGAGTTTGATTGACCCTTGGCTTTTTAGTTATGCTATTTCAATTGTATTTGTTTAAGCCCACAGTCCAGGCCCTTTTATTGGAATTGGAGGATGAGTGGGTACTCGAGCTCAGGCATTTCCCAGATCATAATTTTGATTAGGTTATTTCTTCAGGTGAATTTTCTAACTCATACAATGTATTTTTTCGTAATTTCTTTTCAGGAATTTGTTCTCTTCCTCGTGTTGGCTGCATCTAGATTTACAAACTAGAAAGACACACTCAGGATTTTTCACCTAATAAAGTTTAGCATCATGAAATAAAGTTGTAGACATCCTAGCTTAAGTAAAGGGCACCCAGTGGAGGGAAGGAGTAGCCTTCCTATATAAAAGCTAATGCAGGGAGTATGTATGTGAGTATGCTGTTTTTTAAAGTGCCTCCTATGGAAAACAAACATATTTTTCTACTAAGTACAGTTAAGTTTAGCTTCCTATCCTAGTTCTTTCTTTTTATCCTGTAGGCAGTATCTTTGTTCATGTTAGTCCATGAACTAGAATTAACCAACTTCACAGAAAAATCAGTTGTTTCTTCCGGGCTTCTCCAGACTGTGGCATTTTGTAAAGAGCAGGGAAGTCAGACTGAAGGAGTTGGCTGCAGTGGATTACTCTGTCCTAGGTTGTGTGCTCACATTCATTTACTCAGCGAGTGTCTGCAAGCCTCAGCTTACTTTCTTTGTTTTATAAAATGGCCTTCGCAGTAATACCGATCTCATTTTACTTAGTGTGAACGTGCTTTGTTTCTAAGGGGATTTGGGAAGGTAAAAATCTTGCATTTCTTTCAAAAACCCAAACTGGATGATGTGTTTTGATAATCACTGGCACTTTGCAACATTATATATATATATATATATATATATATATATATATATATATATATATATATATACACACACTGGTCCTGGCTGGTTTGGCTCAGTGGATTGAGCGTCGGCCTGCGAGCTAAGTGTCGCTGGTTCGACACTCAGGGCACATCAGAGAAGGAAAACTCTGACTCCAAAAAACCTCCGCTGCCTTGCGGCATACCTCTTCAGGGGAAAGGCTAAGGGAGTAAACCCCGACAGAAAATCCGGAGCTGGAGTCCCTAAGGCGGTTTGACGTTGCAGTCAACACCGGCAACTCCTGCGGCGCACCTGAAGCCAAGCTGTATTGACTCCGTCTTTCCCTTGGACCCTTCAGCTGCGAAGAGAGGGGGGGTCTGCTGCATGGGCAACAGCAGACCCTCCATATCACCCCGCCCAGGCTCTGTAGCTTCAGCTTCACTGGAGAGGACACTCCAGCGTCATCGCAAGATGTCGATTCAACACGGGAGGAGACAGATACCGTGTCACTCCCGAGTCGGACTGCACAACCATTCTCGGTGGTGCAGATAGACTCTTAAGAAGCTACACCATCGTCTCTCAAGACGGACGGCTGCCGATACACACACATAATTAAATATGAAAATATGAATATAAATATAATTTTATGCACACACATATACCCATATATATATAATATATAATTAAAGAATACTTGTCCTTCCCAAACATTAAAAATTGTATGTTTGGATAAGCAGTCTTTGGCAATTAAATCTAGTGAGAGATGATCTATTCTATTACATTCATATGACCAAAGTATAGATGAAATTTACCATCAGACAGCAATGGGAAAGTTAAACGATAAATTTCAGAGATTCAGTTATGAAGAGTTGACGGAGTTTTCTCATCATATAAAAGGTCTAAGACCTTTTGTTTCTATTTTTGACTTTCCATTCTGTGTTATGAATCAAAATGGCTGGAAGGAAAAATGTGACCAGTAAAATCTGTGATTAAGAATATCTACCTTTTCATTGATATAAATTCATTATTTTATATTTGTGGTTTAAAAATTAAAAAAAATTTAAATATGTGTATAAGATAGTTATTGAGTCCCAACTACACAGCAATTTTTCCCACTGTCATTTCTCCTTGATATTTATGAACTATGAAAGAAAGTTGAATTACATTTTTTTAAGGACACTTATTGAACAAAAACTAGAGACACAGAAAGGGCTGGAGAATTTCTTCATAAGTGGAGAATTACTTTTTTTGTAAATATTTATCACAGTAATTTCGCATATGAAAGTGTTTTAATTTACTGTTTACCAACCATTGCTGCAGTCATGGTGTCTGCTTAGGGGATGGAAAGATTATTTTGATTTCTGACTAGTGGTCTTTGAATCTTATTTAATTCCAAATATAAATATGTCTGGCATTATTTTCTCTTCTTTCTAGAATATTTCAAGACATAGTCTCATTTTTTTGGTATGTGCTGCATTGTTCTGTTGACTATTTTTTTTCTAAATTTCCTCAGTGTACCATGATTTAATGGAAGCAGTAATTCTGAGAATCTGAAATAAGACATGATATGAGACTGATGTGAAAACAGAAGGCCTTTCAAATACCAAGGGCAATACATATAAATGCACATGAGTAGCAGTCTTGGTGGAGGAATAAGACAGCTTAAAGGTGGGACTCTTATAAGTATTAAATATAGAAATGTAATTTAGCTATTATAAATTATTATCAATTAATGGAGGATGAATATAGGCACACATTGAACTTTTAAAATCATTTAGACATCATTTTGGACAACCAAGTTTTTAAAAAAATGTTATAGCTTCAAATGATCACTTTTTAGAAAAAATTAGTTTTAGATAGATTTTTTATAATAATTGACCACATTATTAATCAGAGCAGAGTGAACTTAACTTTTTTATTACTCAGGATTATTATGAGCATAAAGTATTAGGACTGCATGCTATCATTGAGTTAAAGAGGATAGTCCAATACCAGAGAAATTCAGACTCCCCTTTTCTGATTTTCTAGTTTTATTCTGTTGTAGAGGTGGCATATCTATAAAAAATAATAAATAGGTGCTAAAATGGCCTTGTCTACCTTTTTAATCTTTTCCTCTGCTGGGAAGAATCTTCAAGCAAGATCTGTACATTCATCTTAAATTCCCAAAACATAATAGCAACATAAAACTCATCAAGGTTGTTGATGTCACACAAATGTTAATAGATGGTGCTTCACTGTTGCCTTCTAATTGAATGGACTAATGTGATCATGTGCTCTGAATCCCAAACAATTTTGCATTAGTAACCACTCACTATTCAACTCAGGAAACATTTTTGAGCGTCTATGTACTCATTAATGAAGGCATAAAAGGAAACCTAAAGCAGTTAATTCTCTCAAGGCAATTTTAATCTTAGAATATGGAAAGTCTTGTTATCAGCTAGCTGCAGTGTAAAGCTGAACAAAAGTACCCACACCTGACTCCCCAAATTCCACTGATGATTTTTTAATAGATGCAGGCAGGTCTGTGGTGAGTTTTTATTTGGTTGTGTGCGTGTGTGTGCATATATATATATAAAATGCATATATAATATATGCAATATATACACATTTATACATATATGTATATATTTATATAAATATTTTGGCCCTATATTCATCTAACATTTCCTATTTTATTCAACAGAAATCTTCTTGACAGAGACACATTTTCTAAATCTGATCCAAGTAAGTATCTATTTACTTGCTTTTGAAAGTCCACTTCCTTTATTTTCTAATTTTGCAAAAATTGTATGAGACTCATAGTTCTTATTTAAATATTTGTTTTAAAGCTTAAAAAGAAAAAAGGGGAATGGTCTGAAGGCCTGAATGTTCATCTCTGGACAGTACTCTGCCTCTAGAGGAAGTCGCTTAGCATTTTGAGAATACAATGAAAGCTCAGATGACCCCAATGTAAGACAGTTTGCCTTTAAAATTGCAGCGTCTTGAGATGGCCTGGTGGCAGAAATTATATTTAAAACACAATCGTAATGGACCATGATTCTAAGTGATTTAGTCACAGCGTAATGCTCCCCCCCCCCCAGTTTTTGTACATGAAAGCAGTATATAAGGTATATGTAACTAAATGAAATATATAATGTCTTCTTGTATGAGCTGAATTTTTTATTTCTAATTAGAAATTTTGAAAATTAGAAATAACTTATAAATAATAAAGATAGTTTGAATTAGAAAACAACAGAATTAATGCATGTCAGTTAGTGCTTATAAATCTTATAGTATTTAGAAGCTGATACCCAACAGCTCTCCATCTCCACAAACTGTGAAAAAAGAAATGTGGTTTAATTACAGGGGAAAGGTTTTAAAAATCTTGAGATGCTCATTAGGAAATGGCATTATAATTTGTGGGTATTAAAATTTCCTGTGGCTCATTTGGACATTTTTTTTTAATCCCTCAATCTTTACCCAAAGCCCTTAATCTCTTAATTTACAACTTTCCTTTATGGTTGACAGGATTTCCTACCTGTTTACCAATATAGGCATACCTTGAAGATACTGTGGTTTTAGTGTCAGACCACCACAATAAAACAAATATTGCAATAAAGAGAGTCACGTGGATTTTGGGGCTTCCCAGTGCATATAAAAGTTATGTTTACACTATACTGTAGTCTATTAAGTGTGTAATAGCATTATGTCTAAAAAATACACATATCTTACTTAAAAAATACTATTACTAACAAATGCTCATCATTATCTGAACTTTGAATGAGTAGTAATCTCATTGGTGGAGGTCTTGCCTTGAAGTTGGTGGCTGCTGATTGATCAGGGTGGTGGTTGCTGAGGGCTGGGTGGCTGTGGCAATTTCTTAAAACAAGGCAACAATGAAGTTTGCCTCATCAATTGACTCTTCTTTTCATGAACAATTTCTCTGTAGCACACAATACTATTTGATAGCATTTACCCGCTGTAGAACTTCTTTCAGAACTGAGGTCAAGTCTTTCAAACCCTGCTGCTGCTTTAACAACTAAGTTTATGTAATATTTTAAATCTTTTGTTGTCATTTCACCAGTTTTCACTGGGGGTAGGTTCTATCTCAAGAAACCACTTTCTTTGCATCCATAAGAAGCAATTTCTTATCTGTTGAAGTTTTATGATGAGATTATAGCAATTCAGCCACATCTTCAGACTCCACTTCTAATTCTAGTTCTCTTGCTATTTCCACACATCTACAGTTATTTCCTCCACTGAAGTGATGAGCTCCTCAAAATCATCCAGGAGGGCTGGAGTCAACATCTTCCAAACTCCTGTTAACGTTGATATTTTGCCTTTGTCCCATGAATCACGAATGTTCTTAATGATCTAGGAGGGTGAATCCTTTTCAGAAGAATTTCCATTTACTTTGCTCAGATCCAACAGAGGAATCACACTGTACAGCAGCTATAGCCTTCCGGAATGTATTTCTTAAATAATAAGATCTGAAAGTCAAAATTCCTTCTCAATCCATGTGCTGCAGAATGGACGTTGTGTTAGTAGGCATGAAAACAACATTAATCTCATGGTATATCTCCAGCACAGCTCTTGGATGACTAGGAATCTTTTGTTTGTTTGTTTTTTTGAAGTAGTAGGTCTCAACAGTCAGCTTAAAATACTAAGCAAATCATGTTGTAAACAGATGTGCTGTCATCAAGGCTTTGTTGTTCCATTTATAGAGCACAGGAAGAATAGATATAACATAATTCTTAAGGGCCCTAGGATTTTGGGAATGGTAAGTGAGTATTGGCTTCGACTTAAAATCACCAGTTGCTTTAGCCCCTAATGAGAATCAGGCTGTACTTTAAAGCTTTGAAGCTAGGAATTGTCTTCTCTCTAGCTATGAAAGTTCTAGATAGCATCTTCTTCCAAAATAAGGCTGTTTTGCCTATATTGACAACCAGCTGTTTAGTGTGAATGCCTTCATTAATTTTCTCAGGTAGACCTTCTCAATAACTTGTTTCAGCTTCTATATCAGCACGTGCTGCTTCACCTTGCCCTTACATCTTATGGACTTGGCTTCTCTCCTAAACCTCAAGAACCCACTTCTGCTAGCTTCAGACTCTTCCTCTGCAGCTTCCATACCTCTCTCAGCATTTCAGAGAACTGAAGAGAGTTAGGAACTTATTCTGGATCAGGCTTTGGTTTAAGGGAATGCTGTGGTTGGATTGATCTTCTGTCCAGAAACTAAAACTTTATATCACCAATAAGGCTGTTTTGCCTACTTATCATCTGTACATTCACTGGAATAACACTTTCAGTTTCCTTTAAGAACTTTCCTTTGCATTAACAACTTGGCTAACTAGCACAAGAGGCTTAGTTTTTGGCCTGTCTTAGCTTTTGACATGCCTTCATCACTAAACTTAATCATTTCTAGCTTTTGATTTAAAGTGAGAGATGTAAACTCTCCATTTCACTTGAACACTGAGGGGTCACTACAGTTATCAATTGGCCTAATTTCAATATTTTTGTGTCTCAGAGAAGATGGAGGCCCAAGGAGAGGGAGGAAGGTCAGGAAATGGACAGTGGAACAGCCAGAACACACACATTTATCAGTTAAGTTCATCATCTTATAATTGACACCCCCAAAACAATTACAATAGTACCACCAAAGATCACTGATCAAAGGTCACCAAACCAATCAAATAATAAAGAAAATGTTTGAAATATTGAGAGAATTACAAAATGTCACACAGAGACATGAGTGAGCAAATGCTGTTGGAGAAGTGGTCCTGAAATTCTTAGCACAGGGTTGTCACAAATCTTTTATTTGTAAAAAATGCAATATCTGCAAAGTACAGTAATATGAAGTATGCCTATATTGAAGATAGGAGTTGAAAAAATTAAATACAGTGTATAATTTACTCTAGGTTGTCCTTTCTATGATGGCTTTGAGCACAGTAGGTATTTAGGAAAAACTTCCAACTTATGTCTAGTAATATACTGACATGTATGAAACTTAAACTATAGTTTTAAAATTTATCTACATCTGTAGTATTATGTAGAAGACAATAGTAAATAATCATATTTTTATGAACCAAGATTTCTATATAAATAAGTTCTAGAAATCTGACATAGTTTTTTTTTTTTATTTCTTTATAAAAATATCAGTCATTTGTTGATTTACTAGCAATTTTCTTGCAAGAATGTAGGGATGGGACTTAGGAATTAATTTTGATGTTGTTTTTAGACAGTTGAAAAATTAATTATATACATTCATATCTGATGTTTATAAATGACATTTATATATATTTTTTCATCTTTTATAGTTTGTGTCTTGTATGTACAAGGAGTTGGAAATAAAGAATGGAGAGAGGTAAGAATTAAAAATTTTTAAAAACTCATTGTGCTGGAAGAATGGTATGAGTTACATTTTGGTGCAGATGATACTTTCCTGTTTTTAGTTATTTTAAGTCTTTCTGAAACCAAAGATTGAATTTCTTCTTCATTTTGTGAAAAGTAACCTTTGTGTTTTATTTTTAACTATCCTGAATATTTGGCTGATTTATGACTTTCCTGTGGAATATTCTAGCCTTGAAACTTGTATTTTCCTTAGTCCAAAGTAAACTTAATGTGTGGTGATTCTTATGTAATTGAAGTCTGTGGACTCAGTCTCACTTTTAGAGGTCAGCTGCAGATTTTCATAACTACCACTTTAAAGGATTTAAAGTGTGTGTGTGACATCAACTATCACCAGCTTTTTGCCATTTAATAACCTATTATTTGGAAATAAAGTAGAAACTCAGTTTCCTAATACAATTATGCTTTAGTAAAGTAAAAGCAAGGAGGCAGAATTTCTATTTTAGTTCATTTGTTTTCTAGTATATGACTATTCAAATGGAAGCATGAATGCTGGAGGAAATGGTAACATATTAAAATAAAAGGCCTTTCCATCTGCTTGTAGTTGCTGGTTACCTCAGGAATTTAGTGCATTGTTTTAATGAGGTTACAGTTTCTGGTGAGATATCCCTACTGAGATTCATTCTATTTATTGCCACAGATTGTTTTGCAGTCAGCCATTTTATAGCACCAATGTGTCTCAATCATAAAATAGAGGGTAAGAATAGATCATTTCAATTTATTCTCAAAACTGAGAGAATAAACCAATTCGAAAAGTGTCTGTACTGATAATGGGTAGGTGGAATGCTGAGCACCACTTTCTTATCTAATTGTTTTTGCACATTCTTGTATTGTTATTCAATGTTTACGTGACACTCTACATATCCAAATGTAAAGTCACCATGCCGGCTTATTCTTTGCTCCAAATGCAACTGATAATCTCACCAGCCAAAATGTCAAACTGCTATTTTTACAGCCATCCTTGACGTTCGTTCCTATACCTTCCTCATTTTATCAGTTATCCAGTGTTATGAATTCTTTTTCATAAAAAAATATCTCAGATAAGCCACCTCCTTTATTCAAATCCATGATCTGTGTTGTCTTCCTGTGAGTTGGTGTCCCTCTCTCTTGTTCCTCTAATTATTCTTTTGATTGTTTTCCTAAAATTATGCTTGCTTTTGTTACTCTTCAGTTCTCTTTCTCAAAGGCCTGGGGCAATTCAGTGGAACTGCTGACTGACCATAGGTCAAGCTAGATAGGGATGAACATTTACCAGGTGTGTTTAGAAAATAACAATAATCGAGGGACAAATAAAGAAACTGAGATAAGAATCCATAGGTCCAGGAGTAGGCATCTTGACCAATGCAGATCCCTAATGATGAGGCTTTCCTGTTGCCTAAGCAATGAGATACAAATTTCTCACTTAATTTACAAGGTCTTTTGTAATAATAATGACTAGTGTTCTAAGCCTTTTAGATATATTGACTAATTTAATTTGCACAACAACCCTAAGAGGTAAATAGTATTGTAATCCTTATTTTACACATGAGGAAATTGAAGTTTAAGTGACTTGACGAAAGTTATCCTATTGTAAAAAAACAGAGTAGAGATTTCAACCCAGGCCATCTGGCTCCAGAGTCTCTGCTATTAGACCACCTTGCTTTGCAGAATACTTATCTGATCCCAACCTTTACTTTATGGTTTTATTAATGGAAAGACATTCGATAAATTGATATTTGGGGCTCTACACTTATTTTTTCAAACTTGCCTCCAACGGAACAACAATAGGAGAGGGAGGCTTACTATTTAAGCAAAATGGCATAATTTAAAAATATAAACAAAACAATATTTTACACGTTATTTTCTTAGAAGGAATAGAAAGTATTAGTAAGAGGAAATAATACTCAGTGGGGGTATAAAAAACAAAGTAGATGTTGAAAAGGTGATGAGAAATAGGACCCAGAATCATATAGAGTAGTTAGAAGCAAAGGGACGATATTGGGAGATACCAATTAAGAGGCAATTTCAATAGACAGAATTGCAAAAGAATTAAACTTGTTAAAAACTAAAGAATAATGTAGAAAAATACAAAGGAAGTGCCAGATGAAAGAGGCAAATTTTTTTTAGCTAAATTCCCTTGCATTTAGCAGTCAGTTGAGCATGCTGGGGCAGGCCCAAGATAGCAGAGTAGGTAGAAGCTATACTAACATCTTCCCAGGGTCAAACTGGAATTACAACTAAACTAAAGAAAAGTCATCCTGAATCTCACAGAACAGTAGCTGGAGAGAAGCCTTATAATGAAGGACTACAGAAGAAATCACTTCACCACAACGAGAATGCCACCTACCCTGGGCTCCAGCAGAGGCAGAGCAGAATGCACTAGAGACATGTGAGGACAGTCAGGGATTGGTGACTCTGGGGAGAGAGCCGAACAATCAGCCACCGGGATCCTTGTGCTGAGTCATCTCCATAAGGCAGAAGCCATCTTTTTGAGGCAGAGCACTCTCCTCCAGGTGGCATCAGCCTGAGGGGAAGCAATGGCTCCACCTGCAGGAATCCTTCTCGCCCCACCCTGTGGAGCTTAAGCCAGGTTACTGAGTACAGCTGGATGCTCTTTCAGTCATTAAGCCTAACAGCAAGGGCAGATCTCTGGGAGCTCTGACACTTTAGCTGACCTCCCCCAGGCCTGGTGTTGGTTATAGCTGGCCTGGGTGCACAGACCTAGTTATTTCTGCACACAGCCAGGCCTAGCAGAGGAAACTACAAGCTGTGGATTGGGTGGATTGCTGATAACTTCAAACAGGTTGCCCAGGGCCAGTCAAAGGTAGTATCTGACATAAGGTTGCACCAAAATCCTTGCAGTTTTATCTAAAATATATAAACAAATACAAAGAAGCAGCCAAAATGGGAAGACAAAGAAACAGGTCCCCAATGAAAAATAGGAGAATACACCAGAAGAACTAAATGAAATGGAGGCAAGCAATTTACCAGATGTAGAGTTTAGAATAATAATTATAAAAATACTTAACAGCATGAAAAAAGACATAGAAAGTATAAAAAAGGACCAATCAGAAGTGAAGAATGCAATATCTAAAATAAATAAGATACAGGAAGGAATAAACAGTAGGTTAGATGAAGCAGAGGGTGAATCAGTGATTTGGAAGAAAAGAGAGAAAAAAAATACCCAAGCAGAGCAATAAAAAGGAAAAAAAATTTTTAAATGAAGAGAGCTTAAAAAACCTTTGGGACAATATGAAGCACAATATCTGCATCATAGGACTACCAGAAGAAGAAGAGAGAGAGCAAGGGAATGAAAACCTAATGGAAAAAATAACAACTGAAAACTTTCCTAATCTGGTGAAGGAAAAAGACACACAAGTCCAGGCATCACAGAGAGTCCCAAACAAGATAGACTCAAAGAAGACTACAACAAGACACATCATAATTAAAATGAACATGCTGGTTAAAGAACAGGGGGTGAAAAAATGAAATACACTATGTATATTATTAAGTCACCCCAAACCATTTAAGAAAGACAGTTTCTGTATCTTGAGAGACAGTATGATATACTGATTAAGTGAGTGCACTTGACTTCTCAGTGTCTCTGTTACCCCCTCTGTAACATGAGGAATGATGGTAATGATTCTAACTCCCGTGGTTTTTGAGAGGATGAAATGTAAACCACTGATAAGGATTATGTATCTGGCACATAGTAAGAACTATATGATTAAGATAGATTGGGACTCTTAAGAGATCAGAAAACTTCTATAAGCATAACAAAATTAGTAGGTGGCAAGTATGTAAATTCCTGCACTATAAAATTCTGTAAAATTCATTGCACAAGCTGAGCAATTGATGGGAAAATGACCTATGGGATTTACTTGGCATCTAACCTAATAAGAAACTGTGGTGTTACACAGATGCTAAAAAGCTAATGCAATCTGAGGATTCATTGATGGATGTGCAGTGCTTACATCAAGGAAGATAATGTTGTTATGTTGAGCTATATGAAATTGTCATTTTCGTAGGTCAAAAATGGTTGTGTTGGTAATTTCATGTGATTCAATCGAACACTATTGTATTTTGCCTTGGTGGGAACAAATCTAGAGTGTTATTTTGCAGTTCTACATTTGAGACCACTGAAATGCCAAGTATATATTTAAGGAGGGCTGCCGTCTTCAATACCAGTATGGAAGCTGTACCATTTCAATGGAGGAATGAAAATGCATAGACTCTGAATATTCATAATAATTGGCTTCCAATTCTTAAAGTATTTGCATTTAGAAATGGGGGTATACTTACTTGACATTGAAAAAACAAAAATAGGGAAACAAAAATCTTGGTACAAAGGATGGAGGGAAGAAGAGGCATTATTTGGTCCACTGTGAAGAAGACATTTGAGGTATTTAGAGTATCTCCCAGGAGAATGGGTTATTTTTAGAACTGTATCCTGGGGCTCCCGTGGTTGTCCTGTATTCAAACATGTGTCAGACTGATTCATCAGGTAAGAAGTTGCACTTGATTAGCTCCGATTTCCTTGTGAGTCTGGGATTTTATGCTAGTGCAGAGTTCAGAAAGTTTTCTACTCATTTTATCAGTTCACTCAAGTATCTTTCAAGTACTGAACATTATTTTACAAGATAATAGCAAAAACCAGTATATTAAGGTAGGGGAGAAAGAGACTTTCCTTTGTCCTTCTAGGTTCTTTCAGTTGGTCTAATAATCAAATAGACATGAAGCAGATAAATACAAGAAACTGTCTATATTTAGTTACAAATGTACACATGGGAACCCCACATACATGAGAGAGTTAAAGACCCAGCATACTCGAGAGGTTCAGAGACAGAAAGGGAAAATGCAGTATATGCGACATTCCAACTAAGGATGAGGTGAGGCACCTTGGGGCTTCAGAGAGAAGGAAGGTCATTATAGGATGATAAGAAGCACACGTGTTCAGTCATTAAAGTTTTTCTTGCCTTATAGATAGTACATAAAAAGTTTTTTTTTTTTCTGGTGCTGATTCTTATTATGGACAGGGGCCCTTATTGAAATCCTGTAAGGGAGTGCTAAAAGTTTCTTGTAAGCCCACATGGTCTCAGTTGCCTTCAGCTCAAAATAATCCACGTGCCTCAGTGCCTCACCTTGTGGAAGACTGGTTTGAACTTGTTCAGTAATTAAATACTCTCAAGATATTTGGAACCAAACAAGTAAGACAGTATTATGGACGCTTGATTAATCACTTTAAGCATATCCATCCATTTATTAATTTAATCTATATTTACTGGGTGGCTATTATGTAGCTGTAATGGTGGGTAAAATTTTAAAATAGATAATATTTCTATCTCAAGGAGCATGCAATATAGTTGAAGAATTTTCCAGGGCCTTCATTATGTGTATACAATCAAGTTACTGATTTAGGTATCAACACTACATCAATAATACAATGGTTGTGTTTGTTTTTGAATATAGATGTATTCTTGAAAAATCTGTAATAAGTAACCACATGATTTTATGTTCTAGGAGGAATTACTATTTTATAGTAAGGAGGAATAAAAAATTAAAAGGAGTTAAAATGTGTTGAAATAAATGCTCCAAATAAAGTGATAGAAAGATTATTCAAATTTTTTCTACAGCTAAAATCGGTATTTAAAAATTAAGTCTGACACTATTAGAATTACTTGTACATCTTCAAAAAATTCTGTCTAATGATTGTGAATTATCAGAAGCTCTCAATGTAATGAGATCTTTTAAAACTAAAATTATATTTTAGTGCATAATAATTTTGGAGCTAGAAATGATACTTAAGTGCCATGAATTATGAAAATATGAAAACCTTTTAGTGGCAAGTGGAAATAGCAAAATAACATCTCTAAGGATGTGCACTTGACTTTGAGAGGTTCTGAAAATGTTGCAGTTGACTACTTTGAGTTATGTTTTACTTACCCATTGGTAACCTATTTTGTGAATTATTTTTAAACATTTAAAATTTCCTAAGCTAGTATGTGATGAAAGAGCAAGCTGAAGTTGTTTATAAGCCATAGTAATTATACTTTGGAGGCAAATCTGCTGCCACATGCTGATTTATTATAGTTTGACACTGTCTCTGCTTCTGTACCATTTCATCGACATTGAACTATTTTAATATTTATTCATCTCCATACTGAGTAATGTATGTACCATATATAAACACACACATATACAGAAGGGATAAGATGATTCCTCATAGCTCATTACCTACTAGTCTTTTCTGATCTTCACAACTAGAATTTCCTCCTTGCAGCTTTATCGGTATCTTTTTCTGGTCCTTGTCACCTTCTACTTAATGTCATTCAATAAACATCAAAGACTTCTTTGTGAACTTACTTTCTTATTAGCTTCATTTTTTAACTCAGGGCTCCTTAAAGGTCAAGCTCCAACACTACAGCATTTAGAATAGGGCTTTATTTTTAGAAGGTGCTCAGTTAATATTTGTTGAAGGGATAAATTTGAGAATACTCTCAAATATGGGTACACGCTTTTCATCTTTCAGAATTTATGAGTTGGAAGAGAAGAATCCCTTTAGATGATTTGGCACAAAAGTCAAATTTCTCATGTGAGGACATTAATGTGATATGCTAATTAGTTCTGAGAACCTAATGCTTGTTCTGCCTTATACCTTGAATGACATATTTTGGAATTTGAATTAAAGGATTTGTTGCAACATGCTATTTGCCTCTTAGGGCTTAGGGGATATTCATTTCATATTCTCCCTTTTGTTCCGTAGGAATATTATAGTGAAACATCTCAAGTTATTGATACAAGACAAAGGAAGCCCCCCACAGTCTTTAGGCAACACTGTTGCTAAACCATTGAGGGTCCTGTGAGGCTCCTGACACTGTCTTCATTGTTGCAGAGCAAGGGAATATTTTTGTTTGGTTTGGTTTTCCTTTCTCTTTTTTTAAAAAGATTTTAATTACAATATACTGTCGAGCATTTGCTCTGTACAGATTTTATTCCTTCAGTAGACATTTGGAGAATTCTTACTATAGGTGTTATGACTTCTCCACTGTGACTGATTGAGGGGATTGTAACAGAAGACGTTTGATGTTCAAAAGCATGTGATGAAAGAACTTTGTAGAATCTGTGGAATGTTTGGTCAGTCGTAAGCATTACTATTTTAGTAAAAGTATGTTGTGTGCCCCTAAGGAAAATACTATATGCACTCATTTGGAATTCCAATGTCAGTCATACTAGTTTTGGAAAGAGTACTGCAAATTGATCTTGACAATTGTTTTGTTTAAAAAAGGACATAAAATAGTTTTACAAATATTCCTCACCACCCATAATTAGAACCTGTGGCTTAATGTAAATTGCCCATAGTTTATAAGGCTAAGTTGAAGCCTATTAGCTATAGCAATATGCTGAGATGTCCTGGCATTGCTTCTTTCTTCTCAATGTTTAAAAAATTAAATTTATTAGGGTGACATTGGTAATGTCATCATATAGGCTTCACAAATACATTTCTATGCTATGGGACCTGTATACTGCATTATCTCCTCTCTATTTTTATTTGAACTGTCTCATATCACTAGTTGGTCGAAGCAGAAGTTGTGTAACACTCCTTAACTTCCCTTCTCTAGCACGGGCCCTTCAACTCTTTGCTGCCTTTGCATCCTGCAATAATACCAAACAATAAGTTTTTGTATTTTATCTGCTGTTTGTGGTTCTCAGGAGTGTTGGTCAGTTACAAGTGTCTCCACTTGGACTGGAAGCAGAAGTTCTCATGTCTGATAATAATTGCTGAATATTGAATAGGATAATTTAGAGATAACCTTAGGCTTTGGTTGATTTTATATTTCTCCAAAGTGGGTTTACTTTTGCTTCTGGGAATACAGCTAAGCTACAAAAAATTCACCTTATCTCAGTTAAAGATTTGACTGACTCTAAGCTGAGCTTCATTCCTCTAGAGAAATGCATTTCCGATTGATTCATTCTTACTCTTTGATATAGCCTTTTGGGATCCCAGCCTAAAGCCTTTATTGCCTTATTTTTTAAATATCCTTTTAAAAAAATCACACATATTGGCAAGTGGAAAGAAATTTACTCCCTTTGTGGATTTTTTAAACCTCCATTGTCTTCCTGAGTTGAATAAGACTATAGAAAACTGCTCAGCGTGGCTTCTCTTTTTTAGATGCAAAAACCTACAGGCTCTTTTTTTCTGCAGGTTTTTGTTTCCACAACTTTTTTATTAGCTCTCTGGTACCTCCAAAAATTATTTTAATATTTTGTTCAACTTTTCCAGTTCTGAGGGGAAGAGTTGGTCTGAAATAACCTAATTTGCCATTGACAGAACTAAAAGTTTGTTGTGACCACTTTTGAATGAAAATAATTCTCAAACTTAGCTTTGCAATGTATCTGTTTTCCTGTAAAAACCTTGATAAAAAAGTTAAACTGAATAAAACTCATGAAAATTAGCACTGAGAATTTAAGAATCTCAGTGTGAAACTGCCTACAGGTGTCTGCCTTATACAATAATTTTAGGAAGGAGACAGTGTTTCAAAACCTTTGAAAAAGCACTAACATAATTTAATAATTCTTTTAAAAAATTAGGAATTATTAATTTGGAGAATTTTAAAGAAATGTATTAAATATTAGTCTTGAGTACTTTAAATACATTATTGCCTACTTTTTAATGAATGCCAGTCAACAACATTTACTGGGTATTTGTGTGAAAAACTGCTTTTAAATATTCAAAAATATCAGGGTTGGTATGAATACATTTTTCAAATTTATTTTCAATTGACTTTAGGTAACTTTCTAAATAAAATAACAATTTAAAATTATTGGCCAATTAACTTAAAATAAAAATCTGCCCAATTTATTTAAAAATATTTTTGTATTACGTAAATAAAAAACTAACTAATCTGTGACAAAATTAACCCCAAATCCTCAGTACAAAGCTCATGGATAAATTTAATCCATTTAAAAAAATTTTCCTTTTCAGATGGTAAAACATGTACTAATCACAGGGTTAATAGCAAGCAAAGACATCATAAAAAGCAATTCCTTGAAACATTGTTATCTTTTAGAGTATGATTTAATATTAAAATGTTTTAAATAAAGTTTTAACATTGTATAATCTAAATTTAAAAATTGATGGGGTTTAGTCCTTTCTATATTTTATGTGTGACAATTACAGGGACATGACCAAGGTGTCCTTTTTTTTGATGGTTAATACTTTAGGTTCATTTCTAAAAATAGAAGGTCTTAAAATGCAAAAAGAAGTTCCTTATGTGATCTATGTTGTCTTAACCAAGAATATTAGAAGGAAATCACTTTACTTCTTGTTTTCTCTCTCTCTCTCTTTCTCTCTCTCTCTGTTTGAGTGTGTGTGCATACATATCTATTTCTATAGCTACATCTCACTGATTTATAAAAATGCCAGACCCAGATTAAGCCTTCAGATTTTATACTTGTCTTCTTATAATTGAGTTTAAGATTATTAATTTGTAAAAAGAAAAGAAAACGTCTTGGATAATGAGTCACATGACAAAACTATATCTCTTTCCCTTAAAAGAAAAGGTCTATGGATTCTCTGGGTTTCATTTCCAAGACAAAATGTATAAGAACATAAATCTTCAGTTTTGGGTCTGTGTGCATGCACTTGTGCAAGCACTTCTATCTGATATATTTTATGCAGGTTAAATATGTGTAGTCCTAAACTGAGGTTCTTTTTATTGAATTTATCTTAATATTGTGTCTGCACTACTCAGTTTATCTAGTCTTTTAGTCTAATCTCTGGAGACTGCCCTCTATATCACTGCTAGGTTGTATTAGATTTAATTCTAATACAATAACTGAATTAAAGATGTGTGCTGGTCCAGGTGACCTTTTTCCTCCATCACTTTTAATTCAGTTGAAAAATGAATATGATGCAGGGTGGTTGTTCTGGGCCTTCACAATATGTTAAACCTTTCTGATCTTTTTTCTCTATACAAGAGTTCATCTGCTTGGTGCCATAAATAGATGAATGTTCTTTCCAGTACTGCTTCTCTGAAACAGTCTAACAATTAGTTGATTTAGAAATCAAGAGTATTTCCATTCCATCATTTTCTGCAAGATTTGTTCCAAAATAGGACAAATACGTATTTATCCGATTAGCTCAAGCATAAACCAAAGAAAAACTTTCAAGGTCTTGATTGTGAATTGTTTATTTTTTTATTGCTGCTTAAAGTTTTACAAGAAACAATGTTTTATATTCTATCAAAATTAACAGTTTATATACCTTTTTTTAAATGACTGAAAACTTTGATACTTGGTGAGCAAAAGAACATTTTTTTCTAATTATGAGATATTGAAACAATGTTGCATAATTATGTAAAAGTGCTTGACTGTCCACATATTTGGATAAGGTCATTGTGCCAGAGGTTGTTATAGTTAGGTTTGTAGGATCTTCTGACAATTCAGAATCATTGATATTCAGAAAAAGACTTTTTAGGATACAAGTTACAATTCTTTCAAATGTAGCTGTTTTTAGGAATACATATACCATTATAAATATGTTGCTATTCCTAAAAATTTTAATCCCCTCTGATCTGCATAGCATTATATGTAACTGCACCTTTTTTTAGCAATTAGAAAAGTTTTATTTAGTAATGTAAGGCATTAGCTAAGGCAAATTTTATTTCAAGTCAGAAAGATTAATCACTTCGTGGAGGGTTAACATAATTCCAGCCTCTGGGAAAGACCCAACATATTTCCTATGAGCTGAACTAGTAGTCATAATGTATCTGTGGATTTCTAATTATTGCCAGTTTCCACTTTTCATGATAGAAAGAATTAACAGGAGCAATACTTAAAAGCTTTATGTTTCTGATTTGAAAAGTAAAACATATTCACTGTAAGAAGTTAGGAAAACCCTGATGCATAATAAAAAAAAAAAAAAAAAGAAGGTAATTTCTACATTTTGGTATACCTTCTCTTTTTATCTGTATATATGTAAAATGAAATTTTAGTCAAAGCTGATATACTATACATTGATTTTTTTTCTCTGAACAATATATTGTGGATCTCCTTTAGTTAACCATTTGTTCAATTTTATACAGACGTAGATCAAATAGATATACATGTCCTGTGTCTTCATGGAGCTCAACTGTCTGGTGAAGGAAATATAAAAAGAAAGCAAATAAATAAAAGTAAGGTCCAGATAAAGCCTTAAGATTTTACACTTGTCTTCTTATAACTGAATTTAAGATTATTAATTTGTAAAAAAGAAGAGAAAAGGTGCTGACATTTAAGCAGAGGCTTAAAGGATGGAGAAAAAAAAAAACACCAAAAACCCTGCAAGAGTGGGGTTAAGAGCATTCTATGAAGAATAAGAGGTGCAAAGGCCAAAAGATGGGAAGGATTTGGTGTATACAGGGATCTAAAGGAAGACCAAGAGAAAGAAGGGGTACTGGCCCGTGATAAGGTTCAAAAGGTAGATAGGCCCAAGTCCTGTAGATGAAAGAAAAGAGATTTTACTCCAAGTACTATGGGAAGCTGTTAGAGACTTGAAGAGTGGTGAAATTGCAGGACCGTGCTTACCTTTTTAAAAGGTTATTCTGGATATTATATGAGGGTGAATTGGAAAGGGAACAAGAATAAGGAGAGATGTGACTTAGGATGCCCTTGATTTGATCATGAGAAAGATGAAAGCTTGAATTAAGCTAATGACAGAAGGTATGGAGAGAAGTAAAGAGTTCTAAGATGTGTTTTAGAGTTGGAATTGATAATTTCGCAGTTTGTGATGAACAGGAGTTGAGGAAGATGACTCCCATTAATGGCCTATGAAATCAAGTAGATAGTGGCGTCATTTATTGACCAAGGCTAGATGCGGTCAGGTTTGGGGTGGTAGTTGTGGTGTAAAATAAATATTTAAGTTTAGACAATAATTTAGAGGGGCCTGTAAGAAAACCATATGTTTAAGGTAGGAAAACAGTTGTATGCATAAATCTGTATTTGGGTGGGTCTGGGCTGGTGATATGCATTTGGAAGGTATGATCACGTAGATGGGATTTAGACCCAAAGGAGCAGATAAAATAACCTAATAGACGAGTGAAGAAGGCGACGTGAAGAGGGCCTAGAACTGTGCTTTGACAAGGAGAGATTGTACACCTGAGAATCTAAGAAGAGGGGAAAACAGGGAAGTGCGCTGTGAAAAAGCCAGAAGAGAGGCTTCAGAAAGGCAGAAGTGGACAGGTGTGTCAAATGCTGCTGGTGGTCTAGTGCAAGGTGGCCCAAAAATGACCACTGGGTATAGTAATGTGAAGGTTATTGGTGATATCTCAGAAGCAATCAGGGTTATGTGTCAGAAGGCATATTGTAATAGATGTTGATAATTTATAAGAGATTAGCTAAAATTTTAAAGGCCATGTATTAATCTTCACTTGAGATTGTAGAGTATACCCAGCTACCCATATTGTCGGCAAGCCAGAGTTCCCTAAGAAACAGGCTTGTGAGTGTTTTAATGGCTCAGTGGCCCTTAGGAATTGCTGACTTGCAATTGAATGGGGCTTACCCTGGTGAACTGCACTTTATCGCCTTACCACTGAGTGTGAGTTTGGGTTAAAATCTACAACAGGGATTTGGGCTGGGGAATGTGAACACTGGCAGAGTTTCTCTTTGAGAGTATTGTGCATTTGCCAGTTTGATGCTCTCTGCTCAGGTCTGGAAACCGTCTTACCCTCTGGTTGTAGAAAGGCTGGGAGCGCTCAGGCTCTTCCTGGGTCAGATTTGTACTCCTTGACCTCTGCACTGTTCTTTTGGGGCATGTGGTTATTAGCTGTATGCCTTTGTTCCCATTCCCTCAAAATCGGAAACATGGATAAGCTCATGGTGGAATCTTTCCAGAGCCCACCTGAAATAGAAGAGAGTCCTAGAAAGAATGTGGATTTTGTAGCCACAGTGACTTAGGTTGGAACCCTCCGCTTCAATTCTCTCATCTATAACCTAACAGTTAGGGTTATGATAAAGATTTAAAGTAATGTGTGAAAAGTGCTTAGAACCAGGTAAGTACTCAATAAATAGTAGCTGTCATCACTATTATTGTTCAAAGGAAATGCTCAGTATTTGGGAAATGTTGAATTAGTTACCTTGGTTACGGTTTGTCTATATGATACTTGTCCATGATAGAAAACATTGTCCAAGGCATAAGCCTCTGTAGACTAGTTCCTTTTGGGATAATTAGCAATAGCCATAGTAAATTCTTTGTCATCAGTATTTTGTACCATAGTTTTATTATCAAAATTTATGTAAGCTCATGACCTTCACTTTTTAGTGGATTAGTGCAGTTCTTTTATTCCTATTAAAAGGATAGCTTTTCCTTGAACTTTAATAAAAGTTGGTTCTCTGATAAGACAGCTTGCATAATGCTGTACAGAACTGAAGGTTAAAAGTCCCTCATTAGAATTCCATGGCAGTAGGAGGGTAAGAATGTAAGCCTAATACAAAAAAGCAATGTAAAGTTTTATTTCTGCACTTAGGAGGCAGTGCCTGATGGACTTTCTTCACGTAGAAATGAAGGAGGGCTAGATGTGGAGTTTTATTTCTTGGTTTCCACTTCCTATAAGATGGAGAAACTTATTTTTTCTAAGCAAAAGTGCAGTGCACTAGCTTAAAAACATGTGAGAATCATAGGTCCCATGTTGGCTGTCTAGATACCATAAAGATAAAAACACAACAAAAACCAAATGATTGAGGTGTGTGATAGATTATAAGAAAGTTCTTCCCACACATAGCTAATCACTGTATTGTGTAGAGGACTGCTTCATTATGACTACTTTGACCCCTCCAATTGTAAGAATACATGTTGCTTGGTTTGATTAAACACTAGTCTGGGCAAAGTGTATGTGATAAATTTAAATTTTAAGTAGAAATAACTTCTTTTGATTAGAAAGGGATTTGGCATTAAGTGGGGAGAAAAGGAGAAAAATTATGCAGCTTGTTATCTGAATTTTCAAAGGCTGCTTTTCTAGTAATATGAATGAACTCTGTGCTCATTTTGTGATTTCCCTAAGTAAATAAGAAGGGATGATTTGAACTCTAAAAAGCTTTTCTGAAGGGCTTTGTTTTATCAAACCACTTGGATATTTGTTGCTTATGTATTCAAGGAAATATGTTTATACTAAGTACTATACTGTAATAAGTAACCTTGCAAGGCTTGATTTTAACCACCCCTCCCCCTCTTTCTCAACAGTTTGGAAGGACTGAAGTAATTGATAATACATTAAATCCAGATTTTGTAAGAAAATTTATTCTGGACTACTTTTTCGAAGAAAGAGAGAATCTTCGTTTTGATTTGTAAGTTCTACTAAAGTTTTCATTAAAAACAATTAACATTTAAGGGCAATTTTAGTAACACAAGGTTGGGTCCCATGGTTGCCTTGCATAGTAGATTATATTGGCAGAAAACTACATTAATTTTATTTAGAGTGTGACCTGAGCCTTGTCCATAGTACTGCTTTGCATTTTATGGGTTTTTGGCTATATGTTTATCGATATAGTGAGTGAACAATATAACCATGTAGAAATGCTGGGCAGTATACATGGACATTCTGTCAAACTGTCCTATGCCCTAGTATGTTTCTTATAATTTCTGCATATACTGCAAGGTGATCTCATCGACTCCATGGTGGACGTCTCTCAAATCTTTTATTTCTCTCAGCTGCTTCTTTGCATAGTACATGCATCTCTGCCTAGCTCTGGTTTCTTTCTATCACTTCATGGACTTACATATCTAAGACACAGGATGCTTGATATTTTTAATATTCTTATAATTTTGATACTTAAAATATTATTGTTAAAATCAACTCCCTGTTCACAGAGCATCTGGAGTCAGTCTGTTTATAAAATAATATTAATTATTGAGTTTTTATTCCACAGGGGTAAACTAGTGGTAGTTGAAGAATCTGGATATTGTTAAAAGGGAATTCATTGAGAGGGAAAACTATAACATATTATAGTATATGCTTAACATATTGAAATAATTCAAGAGAGTTTATGAACATTACAAGTATTTAAAAAGATAAATATCTTATTTTGAATAGCCAAAAACAATAAAGTAAACCATGCTGTTACAATTTATGAAGATTTTTAAGATCTTGCCTCCTTGCCTAAAAAGTTAAAGGTCTCAACTGTTAGTAGTTTTTCTCATTTTCCTCTAAAATGTGTCCAGTAAATAACCTGCAGTGCTTGCTTAAAAAGGAGAATTTTATACCAGCTCCTTTCCTTCAAGACTTGTAGGAGTTCTAAGTACTCATTATATTCATCAAATAGAAATTTTAATGCCCCATTTGGTTTTTATTTCTTTGAAACCCCTTTAGAAGTAATAGAAATGAGGCTCATGAAAAAATCTTACAGTAAGATGTAATGATTTCCTGAGCATGTTTATCATGGTGATTGCATATACTGTTGTTTTTTAAGAACAGACACATACGTCAGGTAGAATGTGGTTTGATTCTCCCATTATTCAGGGCCTACATAGTAATTTTTTAAATTTTTTTCTTTTTTTCTTACATCAGCATGGTATCCCCTTAATTTTTTCCTCTAGTTTAGACTTAACTTTATCCAAAACAGATCACTATTTATGATTATTTGTTCTCTCTTTATTTCCCTTTCTCTCTTTCTTCTTTTTCATTCATCTGTATTGTTTTCTCCCATTTAAAATAACATATACTTAAGCCCTGGCTGCGGTGGCTCAGTGGATTGAGCGTCGGCCTGCGAGCCAAGTGTCGCTGGTTCGATTCCCAGTCAGGGCACATGACTAGGTTGCACGTCAGGTCCCCAGTTGGGGGCGCGAGTGAGAGGCAACCACACAGTGATGTTTCTCTCCCTCTCTTTCTCCTTTCCCCTCTCTCTAAAAAGAAATAAACAAACAAATAAATAAATTACCCTTATATTAAAAAAAAATAACATATACTTATTATAAACTTTAAATAATAGTCATTGAAAAAGTAAAAGTTGCTTGTTATCCCAATAACAAGTATTGTTTTATTTCTTCCAATAATTGTCCCCACACTGACAAGTGAAGGACTCTCTTATTTAATGGTCTAATTCCATGACTTTTAAGTCACTTTTTTATTAGAACCAGACTTTGTTAATTGTTAGGTACTCTTCACTTTAGAACTTTAATCTCAAACTTAATGTAATTCACTTCCACTCCCATCAGCTGCAGCTATTGTCCCAGCTACTTGGGGGAGAGAAGAGAGGTGGAAGAGCAGAAAGGAGGGGTTGGGGAGGCAGAGTTGTAGGGCTCCTACCTCCTGAAAAATCTAGTCCTTAGAGGGTACCAGCCTCAAGGGACCCGTGCTTAGCACCCTGCTTGTCTTCCTCATTGTGGAGGAGGGCCGAAAAAGGACGTCGTTCCTTGTTCCTCAGCCCTCAAAAGGCATTTCCTAGGACTGTGACCTGACGTTCTCTTCCACTGGAAGCTGAAGGGTGGACCTGCAGACAGCTTCTATAACCTACTGGGGAACCAGATGCTGACCTCCCCTTATCACAAGCACCCCAGATTTTGGAACTCCCTTCCCTTGGCTTTGGGGAGTGGAGAGAACCTCCTGCCCTCCCAAGAGGTAGGGAATAAGCTGTCACTTTAAGAGTAAGTGTTGGGGAGAAGGGTCTGACCCTAATGCCAGGTCTCGTTGATTCATCTAGCGGTAGTCTATCTCTCGGCATCTCTGAGCTGAGCAGGGGGATACTTAGCCCCTTTTGTTTTCAACTTTAGACCTTACTTGGAATTTTAGACTACAGGAATGATTCCAATCAACATCTGTTACCATGTAGTAGAAAACATAACCCTTAGGATCCATCCAAATCAGTTACTGCCAATCAGGGGCTCTAATAATAAGATTTCAGTAGCGAGATGAAGTTGTTTACAAAATTCCCCTTAGTAAATTTAGGCACCTGGGATATACTCTCCTCAGGGTAAGCTAACCTGCTCTGCAGTGTATTTATTCTCTTTTCCTTAAGGAGAGTATGGCACTCATAAACCTAGACACACAAACACGCGCACACACACACACACACACACTCATAAACCTAGATACACACACACACACGTGCACACACACACGCACACACACAAATAACCATTAGGATGTAGTGTTTATGTTCTGACCTGTGAGGGCGAGGACCACAGTGTCTTTTAGAAAAGTTAGAAGGAAAATTCCATTGATAGAAAAATCCTGGTCACTTTGAATGCATTGTAATTCCACATATTACCTTAACAGTTATGCTGTAAATTACCTTTTTTTGAGATAATAGCATTTAAAAACTCTTTGTTAAAGACAATGACTGAAGGTTGTATTTGAAAATAAACCTTGGTGATAAAAACATAACTTCTTTCCTTTTTGCTTCTTTAAGCTGAGCATATCATGTATTTTCTCCCCAGCCACACTAAACCTTTATAGAAAATGGTTTCCAGGACTGATTCTTGGGAAGGAGTCAATGCAGTTATGTTTCACCTTTGATATTGCCACAGTTGCTAATTTCAGTCTTATCCTTAAAAAAAGAACAGTCTTGAGGAAGAAAAATTTCTTAAATAAGAAATATTTTTTTTTGTACTAACATCAGTAGGTCTTCAGTAGATGTTGGCCATTTGTTGATTTAAAATTCTAGGTTACAGCTATTGAGAGTGTTCAGCACACCCAGACATAAAGGAGAATAATTCTTCTGAGGCAGGTATTTTCATCACACGATTTTAAAGCCAGTCTGGGCTAAACATTTTTTGCCAGGGAGTAAGTGCACCCCTGCCAAGCATCAGTACACTCAGTGAACCCTGATTCTTCGCCTTTTAATGATTGAGATGCTTTGTTTCTTTGTGAAAACATTCTTGTTGTGTGAAAGGGAAGACTTTCATAAACATTATAAATAAAGCAGTTAATTTTTGGTAGAAGCTATATGCAAAGACTGTGCAAGGAATATGACTTAGGAGAAAGACAGGAGGCAGTACAAATATTTTCCTATTCAAGAATTCTGCAAATTCTGGTTGTTTTGACTGTGAGTGATCTTACCATTTCTACAGATTCTTTAAAAAGAGGGGCTAAAGTGATAGTGAGTGATGTTTTCCCAGGATCTCTTCAAAAAATCATTTCTAGTACCAACTAGTCTAAAACAGGACATATAGGAGTCCTATATAAACATATTTTTCTTCCTGTAAAATACATGTTTCCCTCAAGTTCTGTGATTGAGGAAAAACAATGTCTCGTTATTTTAGCCAGATTTCCAAGTTAGCAACAGCATTTAACATATTAAGAATTACAATGTATACAAATGACAGCCGGTTACTAGTTACCAGATCCTCTGTTTCTTTTTTAATGGTATCTAGGGAAGAGAATTGCAGTTTTTAGGGAATTTTGAATACTATTGGAACACTTAATTGCTTCCTAAGGAAGATATATTTTAAACTTGTCTTATCAATCAGCAGAATTGATGACTAAAAACATTAGGACTTCTTTTTAGGTTGTAGAAATAAAAAAATTTTCTCCCCATTGGTATAATTTTGATTCATTTTTAAACTTTATTTATGTTTTTAGAAAATGCTGATATTTTTCTCTAGCTGTATGTTATGGAAATAATTTGAGTTTTATATTTTAATCTTTTAGGTACGATGTTGATTCAAAGAGCCCCAACTTGTCCAAACATGTAAGTTCATATTGTATTTTTTTATGATTGCGTAATATAAATTATAATATCATGATTTATGATTGATATTTTGTTGATTTATTAATATTAAATGTATGTATCCATAACTTTCATGGAATAATAGTCCTACAAATAAATGACATTTTAAATGGCCTTAGAATAACATTTGGAAGAGCTTTTTAAAGAAATATACCTTCATTATGTAAAATATATTAATCTTATTCATTTATTTATTTATTAAAGAAGTGATGTCAGTTCTCTGGATCAGGTTAAGAATGATGAAATAGTGAGCCTGTGTCTTTTCTGGGAAGCTTCACTCTGGGAGAATGGAAGTACATACTTGAGTGCAGGCAGAATGATGTGCTCTTCTACTGTCTTTGTAATTCGTTTGTTCAACAATATTTTCTAATTACCTTTTCATGCCGGCCTCATGCCAGTTTCAGAGCATACAGTACGAATAAGACAGACATAAAGTCTGTCCTCAGTCACTTACAGTCTCTTGCTCTTTTTGGGTTCTGATCTTCCCATTCCTCTATTGTAAAGAGCTCTACTCACCAGGCAACAGCCATTACTTGTGGAATTTACAGGTTTAGGAGCAACGGGTGGTAGAAGGAGGCAGACAAAGAGGTGGAGGTGGGAAGAGAGGGATACAAGTGGCGTTCTCTGACTAGTGGCTAGGCATCGGTGGTCCTGATCAGCCTATTTATTGACCTGTGGGACTGGTCTTAGGCCAGACTTAGTAGGAAGGACCGAAATGGGCTTAACTAGGTGCCGCATGAATCTGAGTACAGAGATGGGGAATTGGCAGCTGTGCCAGGGCTGAGAGGCCAGTGGGACTCATGTCACTGCCCAGAGGGTCAGGAGAGTGAGAATTTCTACTTTTCTATCATTGTAGGTTATTAATTATAATAGAACAGAATGTATATATACACATATGATTTATATACATATATGATTACATATTATATATGATATATGATATATACAATTTCCAGGACAGTTGGGAGAGGGTGATGTTTTAATTTGGAGAGGACAGGGGACGGACATCAGGGGTGATCCAAGGCTCAGAGATTTACTTGGAGAAACTGAAAAATGATAATTTCTGCTGTTTTCTTTCATTAAAGGAATATTTCTAATATTTATTTTTGTTATGAAGCATAGAACAGAAGCATTTGAAGGAAGATTCAAAGATTCTGTAATTAGCTCATTCCTGTCCATAAGTAAAGTTCTGTGCAGTTGCCGCGTCACCTTCCTGCTCCTGATGATAAGAGTCACAGCATTGTGGCTGACATGTACAATTCCCATAGCTTTGTATTGGAAGGATCAGAAAAGGAACCACGTTATTAAGTCAGAACTGCTTCACTGATATGAAAGAGAACGCATTCACTTGTCCCACTCATAGGCAGTTTATGAAAGGGATTTAAGAGTGTTTCATGTGATATATAACCTGCTTTTATGGGAACTGTGGCAGAAATAGACACAGCAGGTTAGACTCTCTCTCTCTCTCTCTCTCTCTCTCTCTCTCTCTCTCTCTCCCTTTTTCAGGCCACATGCTTTTTGCACTATGACTTTTCCCCGAGCTTCTGTTTCTCAATGAAGATCACACTTCTCTGTTTATCATTGCTCATAAAGGGAAAATGACCTCCCTAACCCTGACTGGACATAGACTTTCAAGGGTCCTCTCTCCTCGAATGTGATTTCTGCATTTCTTGTTCAAACTAGTCTTTAGGGGGCAAGGTAACTGGGCAGTTGAGGACATTCCCATAGGGTTGGATTTCTGAGGGTGACTGAGAACATGGTAACATGTGTCCTTACCAGTTCAGTTGCATTGAGTTCAGGGGAGAGTAGTTGTGGGATAGGAGGGTACCTCAAACAAATTGACTATCTCCCGTCAATAATCACTAATGACTAAATATTATTATACAAGAGGTGTTTTTTTTTAAGAGTTGGTTTATTCTTTATTTTTTTAAATATAGTTTTCAATTACAGTTGACATGTAATATGTTAGTGTTAGGTGTATGACATAGGGTTAGACATTTATATTCCTCAGGAAGTTATCATCCTGGTAAGTCTATTACCCTCTGACACCATACATAATTATTGCAATATCATTGACTATATTCCCTGTGCTGTACTTTACATCCCTGAGACTATTTTTATAACTGGCAATTTGTATTTCTTTTAAAAATAATTTTATTGAATTTATTGGTGTGACACCGGTTAAGAAAATTATACAGGATTCACATGCACAATTTCACAACACATCATCAGTACACTGTATTGTGTGTTTACCCAAGTCAAGTCTCCATCATCACCATTTACCTCCCGTATACTCTTGTTACGTCTCCCTAACCCTCCTCCTTCTGGCAATCACCATATTGTTGTCCACGTTCATGAGTTATTTCCTTTTTTGCTCAGTTCCCACACTGCCCCCACCTATCCCCTTAACCCTGCCCTCTCCCTCTGCCCCAAATGACGATAATCAGTCTGTTCTCTGTATCTAGGAGTTGTTTTCTGTTTTATTTGTTCATTGATGTTGTGTTTGAGACTCAACATATGAGTGATATCATAGTGTATTTGTCTCTCCCTGTCTGACTTACTTCAGTTATCACAGTATCGCCTAGGTTCATCCATGTCGTCGGAAATGACCAGAGTTCATTCATTTGTATAGCTGACTAATATTCCATCGTATATATGTACTACGGATTCTTTATGTATTCATTTATTGATGGACATTGAAGTTGCTTCCATATCTTGGCTACCGTAAAGAATTCTGCAGTGAACATAGGGGTGCATATATATTTTCAAATTAGTGTTTTGGATTTTTGTGAAAATATACAGAAGTAGAATTGCTGGGTCATATGGTAATTTTTAAAAAAATCTGTAAGGAGCCTCCATACTGTTTTCTATAGTGGCTGCACCAACTTACAATCCCACGAATAGTATATGGCAATTCCCTTTTCTCCACATCCTCACCAACACTTGTTTGTTGATTTATTGATGATAGCCATTCTGGCAAGTGTGAGCTGATATTTCATTGTGGTTTTGATTTGCACTTATCAAATGATTAGTGATCTTGAGTATCTTTTCATATGCCGTTGGCCATCTGTATGTCTTCCTGGGAGAAATGTTTATTCAAGTCTTCTCCCCATTTTTTAAATTAGATTGTGTCTTTTTGGAGTTAAGTTGTATGAGCTTCTTATGTAATTTAGATATTAACTTCGTATTGAATGTATCATTGTGGAGTATCTTCTCCCATTCAATAGGTTGTCTTTTTTGTTGTTGTTGTTGTTGATGGTGAGATATGTTTTGTAGTAGTCATGAATGTAAATATCTTTCCAAATATATATTTTTGTTAATAGCTTGTTTTCCCCCATAAGCAAAGTTTTATATCTTCCTCATGATAAAAATTCTTATCTTGACTCTGCTTTATTATCCTCATGATATCTCTTTTAATAACTTCTCATTTAGCAGCCTGGGTATATATCATAACTACTGCTTTAAAAAAAAAAAAAGTCCTCACCTGAGGACATTGCTTTTAGAGAGAGAGGGAAGGATAGAGGAAGGAAGAGAAAGAAACATTGATGCATCTATCAATCACTTCCCTTGTGCACCTGGACCAGGCATCAGAGATCATACCCGCAACCCAGGCATGTGCCCTGACCTGGAATCAAACTACAACCTTTCGGTTATGACAATGCTCCAACCAGCTGAGCTGCACAGGCCAGGGCTTGTAACTTCTTTTTCATTCTCTCTTCAACTTACTTTATTGTATTTCAGTTTTCATTTCTGCTTAAACTATTCTGACATAGGTTAAATCACAATCTGGTGGCCTCCATTCTTTCCCTGACCTCTCTATTATTTGAAATACTCCTGATTTCTATGGAAACTTTTTCTTTGCTTCTTTTCCTAGATCTTTGTTTACTCATTATTGGTCATGTTTTCATTTTTCTTTATTCTCTAATCTTCTACTATTAGTGTTTTTCATGACTTTATTTTCGGTTTTCATCTCATCCTGTATAAGCTTTTCTTGGAAGATTGCAACAATTTCCATGCCTTATCCTGATGACTTCCAAGTATCTATCCCCCCGCAACCTCAGGAAAGTCAAGTTCCAACTGCTTGTTAGATATTGCCTAGTAAATATTCTGTAGAACACTCATACATATATACAAATATATACATATATATATATATATATATATATATATGATTACATGTGATATGTGATACAAACACACACACACACACACACACTTTTCCATTCCAGTTTTGCTCCTTTGCCTATATTATCTATCTTGAGAATTACCAACACAGTATACTTACTTGATAGAATTGTTTAGTGGAATTCTCAAGTGAAGTTGCTTAACATTTTCCTCCCCTTGTGTTTCATGGTCAGTCTTTCCTAACCTTTTTCTGTTAGGAAAGAAAACCATTGGGCTGAAACCTGGATGGATCATCAACCTCTTATCTATTTATCATATTTTTTGCTCCATAAGACACATTTTTTTCCCTGAAAAGTGGGGGGAAATGTCTGTGTGTCTTATGGAGCAAATATTACGTCACAGACCATGATGTGTATTACCTGACCTGTCAGCAGTGGCGACAGCTGTTAGAAGAGGAAGCAGTGGGCCCGCACAAAACCCCTGGGGACACTTAAATGTCCCGCTTTACTGCTGAGTCTCAGGGCATCTGGTCAGTTGCTGTTTGCCTCTGCCCATCACCCGGGACCTGGGAGAGTGCAGAGAGCTGCCTGACACTCCCAGCTACAACCGCTGACCTGTTGAATCAGCTGAGGCTAATAATGGGTATGAGACACAGTGCCAATTGCCAATTGTCTTTGACACTGGGTGGGGTCTGTGGCAGTAGAACCACCTCCAATCACCAATCACTGTGTCTTACGCTCTGCCAATCATGAGAGGCAGGTGGGTGGAGCTGAAAACATGTTCTCAGCTGGCTACTGGCTCCGTTAGATGCTACAGCTGTCCCGTCTACCTCCATACTGTTTCCAGTGCTCACCAGATTTCTGTGTGAGGAGGCCAGCAGTAACTGGGTGAGCAGCCATAAATGCTGAAGTTTGTAGTATATAAAGGGAGTATGGTGGCGTCACTATTCTAGTAGTAACACAGGCACTGAGGGGATTAAAGGGTATCACTAGCTGTAACAGACACTGGAGGTAGTCCACCAAAACCTGTAACTAGGATAGTGATACTCTCAGTGACTGTTACAACTAGTGATACCTCTTAACTCCCTCAATGCCTGTTATTAAAGGCCCCCATAAATTCTGACACTAGTGATGATGAGTCCTTGGGGTTCCCAGAAAACTGGAAGAATACTTGAACCTTAAAGTCTGTCCTCATTTGTTAATGACCATGATGATGTTTCTTAATACCGCTGTTGACTGCTGTCCAGTTTACATGGTTGAAATATTATTGTTATATTTTATTAAATATGTTAGTACACCATTTGGTTCAGAACATTTTTTTTCTTGTTTTTTTCTCCTCTAAACCTAGGTGTGTCTTATGGGCAGGTGCGTCTTATGCTGTGAAAACTATGGCATTTGCTTACTTGTTTACTCATTCACTTGTTCATAGTAGTGAGGGTAAACTTTATTGAAACTTCTCTACAGTTTCTCTGGTACTTGCTATGACAAAAACTGTTTAAATTTCTAAAATAATTCCATAATCTTTGAAAACTAAGTATAAAACTAAGTAATGAACAACACATGCAATATTGGCTCATTTAACACCACATATAAGTGATATCATAGTGTATTTCTAGGGATCTTTCAAAAGGAACTGGGAACCAAACTGTGTTGGACTTGAAACACATTAAATCTGCCTCTATCAAAGGCAGAAACTCTGAGATATTGCATTCTGGCCTTCCCATGGGAGGTCGGAGTGCTGCTTTTAGAGACCAGGGATAGTCCCACCGCAGGGGAGGTCTTCTAAAGCTCTGAGTCAATTACAGGAAGTCATCCCTTTGGAACTCCTGTTTCTCGCTTAGTCATCACTTCTTTATGACCCTTATCCCATTTACTTGCTGAATGGAAGCTGAGCACTAAGTGCAGTTGCTTAAGGTCTCCCTCTGCTTGTAGTTCAGGGTCAGCCTTTCTTAATCTCTTTCTGTTTCACATACAAATTCTGTTCATTCTAACGAAGATTTTCCTCCTTTTTTTTGTTTGTTTGTATGTTTTTTGTTTTTCTACCTTCTTGCTGTTTCTGCCTTAGTTCAGATTCTCATCCCCTTCCTCCTGAAGTATTACCTAGCCTCCTATAGTTCCTGTGGTTTATGTTATCTTACATTTTAATTTATTCTGTACATTATTCTCTGTTAGTTTTCTTAAGTATGTTTAGTAAGCAATAAAAATTAGTTGATAAGAACCTGAGTTTATAAGTGAATTAAGAATGTGAAAAGAGGAGAGAAATGTGTTTTTGAAATTCTTAGAGCATACATTCAACCCAGTGAATTCAGGAGGTATTTAGAACATCAAAGGAGCCAATAGACAAGATAAATTTATTCTCTGAGGACACAGTTCTTTAAAAGCGTTGTTGTCTACCTGCCAATTTTGCAAAGTGAAATAAAAACTGGAACCTTTTAAGAAAGACTGCTAAGTGCCTGGGCTTCCATGTGGCGCACAGTACTTAATCTCTTACAACGGGAACTGAATAGCAAGAGAGACTCCTTAACAACAATGAAATATTTTTATTTTTTCATTCTCATTTCTGTTAATTTTGAAAAAAGAAAAACCTTTCTGAATTACTTTATTTGATTTTCAGTACTTAAATGTATTAGATCAGATTCTTAAATTTGGGGTAGTATTAGGGAAAATGGAAATACGGAGCTGCACGTTAGATTTCTGACATTGCAGATGAATGCTTGGTGAATTGATAAAGAATTAGTGTAACTTTAATTGATACTATTGATGGTGGAACAGTTTTGTATGGGAGAAACATTATGATCCAGGCTGACTTATGCAATCCAAGGATATGTTTCTTTAAAGGATTTATCCATTTTTATGAGTCCCTATGGAAATTACTAAAATATTACCCCCAAAAGTGTTAGATACTGTGAACAAACTGACATTTTGAATTCTAGCTGTGGTCTCTAAGTTGCTATTGACCTGCTCATCTTAATGCCATTAGCAGAACTACATGGCATACTTCCATTTGCATAATTGCATTAGCCAAGTCATTAATGAAAAGATTAATAGCAGGCTCATAATTGGTGTATCTAAAATTCTGCTTGGTGTTCTGGACCAGATAACATCAAAACTGTACTTGGTTTACTAAATTTTCATACAAGGCTTTCCAAAATGCATTTATCCATTTGATCTCAAAGGGTTCCCACTAAAATATTTGTTTTAGATATGTTAATGGCTCGCTGGATTATATTGGTCACAAAAAACCAGCCTTCAGTGAAGGTGGGTAGATTCTTTAATGTATTTTCTAAATATTATATTTATGAACTTCCACATGTAGATCAGGTATATGTGAAAAATTTATTTGAAAATTAATGTTTGAGAACAGAATGATAACTGTCAGACGGGAGAAGTATTGGAGGGCTGGGTGACAAAGATGAAGAAATTAAGCAAAAACAAAAACAAAAACAAAAACAAAAAACAAACGAACAAACAAAAAACACTTACAGACCCAGACAGTAGTTTGGTGATCCACAGAGGTAAGGAGGGTAGAGGAGGTCGAAGAGGGTAAGGGTGGACAAATGGTGAGAGAAGGAGACTTGACTTCGGTGGTGAACACAATACAATATTCTGATGATGTATTATAGAATTGTATACCTGAAACCTGTATAATTAAAAAAAAAGAAAAAATGCAAATTAATGGTTAAGACAGCTTACTTTTTTATAGCACTGAGAGAGAGTTACTGATGAAGCCCATTAACCACAAGCTTAAATTTCTCTCAACCAGGCAGAATGATTTTGCACCAGTTCTCACCCTAGATGTACTCGCGAAGTAGAAGGAGGGAGCTACTGAAAATCTAGGAGAAAAGCATTTCAGGGAAAAGCAACACCAGTGCAAAGACCTTGACTCAGGAAAAAGTTTGGAATATTGGTGTGACTGAAAGATAGTTACGATATAGAGAATATTGTGAAGGATGAGAGAAGTGGAATAAAATAGTTTGGAAAGGTACACAGATTTCAGATGAGGTTGAGATTTGTAGGCCACGGTTAAAAAAACATGTTTTTGTTTTCCATGGATTTCAGTTGAGGATGACGTAATCTTACTTATACATTTTAAAAACAACTGGTAAATGAAGAGGAGACTGGGGTAAAGAAGCAAGATTGGACTGAAGGAGACTGTTGGAAGAGGTCACTGTCGTGATTGCTGCTTGGCCTGGGAGCTGAACTCGGGCAATCAGAGGCTCCTCCCCTCTCCCGCCAACCCCACCCTTATGTGTACCTTCTGCCCACAGCTCAAGTCATTTCAAGAACACAGCCTTGAGAGTAATGTGTTATTACACCATCTGGAGTGAATACATGACTAAACCCCATTAATGCCTTTGTATAAACTTGTAAATTCTTGAGGGTACAGGTAGCAATTTACTTGTTTTTCTGTTGCCCAAGACAAGCCTAGTGCGTAAGTTTCTGTGCTTATTAAAACTGTCACCTCCCTATCTGGAGTAGTCTGCCTCCTTCTTTGGTTTCTACTTGCCTTTCGTGTTAGGGGGGCAGTTTCATATTTCACCCAGGGAACAACCATTATAAGACCAGTTATCGTCGTCGGCAGCCGTCCGTCTCGAGAGACGATGGTGTAGCTTCTTAAGAGTCTATCTGCACCGCCGAGAATGGCTGTGCAGTCCGACTCGGGAGTGACACGGTATCTGTCTCCTCCTGTGTTGAATCGACATCTTGCGATGACGCTGGAGTGTCCTTTCCAGTGAAGCTGAAGCTACAGAGCCTGGGCAGGGTGATATGGAGGGTCTGCTGTTGCCCATGCAGCAGACCCCCCCTCTCTTCGCAGCTGAAGGATCCAAGGGAAAGACGGAGTCAATACAGCTTGGCTTCAGGTGCGCCGCAGGAGTTGCCGGTGTTGACTACAACGTCAAACCGCCTTAGGGACTCCGGCTCTGGATTTTCTGTCGGGGTTTACTCCCTTAGCCTTTCCCCTGAAGAGGTATGCCGCAAGGCAGCGGAGGTTTTTTTTTTGGAATCAGAGTTTTCCTTCTCTGATGTGCCCTGACTGGAAGATCGAACCAGCGACACTTAGCTCGCAGGCCGACGCTCAATCCACTGAGCTAAACCAGCCAGGGCAAAAGACCAGTTATAAGGCTGCTATAATTTGGTAAGATGAACATTTGGTGCGGATAGCCTTTGAGGTGGTAAGAAGTGATCAGGTTTCGAATATATGTTGGTGATATATTTGCTGATCAATTAGATGTGTGAAGGTAAGAGAAGAAAGAATGACTACTAGGTTAATAGGGAGTGATACTATTTTTTTGTTTTTTTCTTTTTGCAGTGGGGGACATTGGGAAGGAGGAAATAGAGGTGACAGAAGTGAGTATAGTGAAATCAGTGGTCAGGGCAGATTTATACTGTTTGAGACCCCAAGAGAATCCAACTGGAGATACTAATTAGGCCATGTCTGGAGACAGAGATGTAGATACAGATATGGGAACCATCAACTATAGAGTTGGAACTTAATAAAGTTATCTAATAAAAGTTTGTATGAATGGAAAAGAGAAGAGGATAGAGCCTTGGGGGAAGTTAGCATTTAGAAATTTGGTGGAAAATTAGCCAGAATTATAACCTTAAAAGGCTGGGCAGGCCATGTCACTTTCCAGGTCAAACCTTCTAACAGTTCCCCTGCACAGCTCGGATGGAATTCTGTCTGTCGTGGGCCCCTTAGTTCCCTCCTCTCCTTCCGTTCTCATTTTTGCTTATTCTCCACTAGCCACACTGGCTCTATTGTCTTTCCCCAAGTATATACCCCCAGTATATTCTTGTCTCAGGGCATTTGTTTTTGCTTTTTACCCTTCCTGGAATGCTTTTATCCCAAATAGTCACATGGTTCTCTCCCTCACATTGTTCGGATTTCTACTGAAGTGTCACAGAGCCTTGCCTGATCGCCTAGTATCTCCTAGTATTACCTTCCCAGTAACTTTCTTTTTCTTTGTATGCCTCTTGGTCCTTCTTAGAGGATGAGAGCTAGCCTTATAAGCTTATTCAAACTAGAGAATTATGACTGATGCTCTGTAAGTGGATTATGTTTCCATTTGTATTTTCAATATGGCCTTGTAGATCTGCCTTAGACTTTGAGACAGAGATAGGGACAATGCCTGAAGTATATTTGATGACAGGATCTTCAGCACTGAAGTTATATTAGGTAAGATTGTTTATATGTAAAATTAGCCCTTGCTCAGAACTCAGTATTTAGTACTGATATTGTTTGATAGTTGTTATATTTAATATTATTATTTAATAATGCTATAATATATTTCATATTATTTGATAATAGTATTTAGTACGTTTTCTAGTTGTTTGGCCTCATGATTGTCTCACCATGTTTACTAGTAGTGAGAATATTTACTTAATTTTCTGTTAGCATGTTACATTTTTCATTTCTTTACTGATGAGCACTAGTATTCTATAAAAGTTGCTGTGCCCCCATAAGGTAAATATTTTCTAAACATTTGTTATATTTTTGAATTGTAGAGCTGATTTTTAAATTTATATATCTTATGGTTTGCAAGTGTTAAATATATATGTTGTGGATAATTTTTTAATTGGTTAATTTATAGCAATGAGCATGTACTCATTATTGAAAGCTTACTTTTTATTCAACTGCTTTATTTACTGCCTTCATTTAGACTTCTAGCAAGCAAAAAATATTTTGAAAAGTAACAAGTGCTGAGGAAAATGAATAAATTTAGCTTTAGAAAATAATATTGAAATTGTATTTATAATTTAACTACTGATATCTGAGTTTAGTGCTTTTTATTAATCTCTTGAAGGTAAGATTAGCAGTTTTGGTTTGTATATCAATCCATCCATTAAAGACAAATTCTTTTTTTTTAAAAAAAAGCAGCCATATTATAGTAATGTTAAAATGTGACAGGTTGTTTCTACTAAAATATTGAATCCAATTGTTTCATATTAAGATTGCCTTATTTCCCAAACAACATGTAGATGTGCTAACAATCATTAAGATAGTAGAAATGGTTACTGGAGCAAAGAAGCACTCTGTTTGATTGTTAGGGATTATTGCCATATTGATATATAATGCACAATATATCAAAGTTATTCTTTGATCTTTATACTTGATGTGATTAATACAAAGGAAGTCAGCAATTTTAGCAAAG
Organism: Furipterus horrens; assembly: GCF_987537825.1. Lineage (NCBI taxonomy): Eukaryota > Metazoa > Chordata > Mammalia > Chiroptera > Furipteridae > Furipterus > Furipterus horrens. The sequence goes on along the minus strand of NW_028327174.1, from coordinate 41,750,690 downwards.
AGTCCCAACAATAAAATAGTAGTACATAATGTCAACAATAAAATTTCACAGATAATACTAACTTTCTGTACCAATTTTTGCCTAGTTGATTAAAATACTGTAAAAGCAAGGAATTTCATATCACGTATTTTCTCTTGCTCGTACTGGTATAGTGTGAATGTGTTTAGATTCAGTATAATGAATACAAGGTAGAAGCAATTAATGGAGGCAAATCATGACTCTATCTTATCAAGAAATTGAATAATTACCTTCTGGACAGCTGACTGCACCCAATTACTCTGCTGTATTAAAAATTTAGCTCTCAATAGCCTAGTTAATGTCTTTTAACTTAAATTATTTATTAATTAGAGATATTATATTTCAGATACTCATGATCATTTATGAAAACAAGAAAGCCATTTAAAGATTATCTTTGTAGACCTCTTAGGAGAAAGATGCCTTACTATTGAATACTTATGAAATTGTTAATCATGATGCTAATGATAAACTGCATGCCTTAATTAGCTGTGTAATAGTATAGAAATTGACCCTGGCTGGTTTGGCTCAGTGGATTGAGCGTCGGCCTGCGAGCTAAGTGTCGCTGGTTCGATCTTCCAGTCAGTGCACATCAGAGAAGGAAAACTCTGATTCCAAAAAACCTCCGCTGCCTTGCGGCATACCCCTTCAGGGGAAAGGCTAAGGGAGTGTAAACCCCGACAGAAAATCCGGAGCCGGAGTCCCTAAGGCGGTTTGACGTTGTAGTCAACACCGGCAACTCCTGCGGCGCACCTGAAGCCAAGCTGTATTGACTCCGTCTTTCCCTTGGACCCTTCAGCTGCGAAGAGAGGGGGGGTCTGCTGCATGGGCAACAGCAGACCCTCCATATCACCCTGCCCAGGCTCTGTAGCTTCAGCTTCACTGGAGAGGACACTCCAGCGTCATCGCAAGATGTCGATTCAACACGGGAGGAGACAGATACCGTGTCACTCCTGAGTCGGACTGCACAACCATTCTCGGCGGTGCAGATAGACTCTTAAGAAGCTACACCATCGTCTTTCGAGACGGACGGCTGCCGACGACGAGTATAGAAATCATAAATTTCACTTACCATGGTTTATTATAGCATGGTTTGAAAAAATGTCATTCTTTTACGTATATATGTTTATATGTTTACAAGTTAACATGTAAGATAAGTTGGTTTATAAGACATATATAGATTTTATAATGACACTCAAAACGAGCATTTGTATTGACCATGAGTGTAAAGTGGTTTTGGAAAAAAAGTGTATTATTTTATTCAGATAATTATAGTATCTCCAGTACTGGCATCTAGTGGCAAGTAACAAGTTTTGAGTATATAGGAATCTATTAACCCTAGGAAGTTGGGAGAAGAGAGACACATAGTTCTTAGATGTTACCATGTTCCAAGCATCTGTTGTAAGTGCTTTTCATATATTATCTTACTTAGTCTTCCCAACAATTTAACATATAGGTATTATTATTTATTATATCTATTATATAGAGTAGGATACTGAGGCATAGAGACATTAGTAAATAACCAGAATATAAACACAGGTAGTATATTATAAACCCTCAAAATTCTCACTGTCAAGGAGTATATTGTATTCCTTTGCTATGTAAATAAATAAATGTATGTAGGTATGTAAAAGATCTTCAAAAAAAAAAAAAACTTCATCAAATTTTAGAGAGAGATAAAGGGAGAGAGAGGTTGAACTGGAGATTGAACCTGCAATCTAGGTGGTATGTGCCCTGGCCAGGAATCAAACCCACGATGTTTTTTTTTTTGTTTGTTTGTTTGTTTTTGGTGTATAGGATAATGCTCCAGCCAACAGAGCCACCTTATTAGGGCTGTAAGAGATCTTTTAAAAAGAAAATATTGGAATCATTAAAACTGATAACTACTAAGTGAGCAGAAAAACTAAGAAGGAAAACTGGTTTATTTACTGCAAAGTATATTATCTTTTAATATGTGTGGAATTATTAAAGCACATAGCCTTAATATAACTTTTAAATATTATATAAAATGTAAATGGGTGGACTTGATCAGTAAAAACTGGTACAAAAGAAATAATAAAGTAATAATTTTGAAGAAATTAGAATATTATACTCACTTATACAGTTATATCATTAAAGTAGATATTCCTCTGAATATTAACAAGAAAGAGAAACATAAAAGTGTTTGTATAATTATCAGCTGGAATCCAGTGGTATAGCAATGCTTCCATGAATGCTAGTGTTATGCTAGTAATAAAACTAGATTATATTATTGGAATAACCCAAACAGTCCCTCTGATATGCCTATGTATGTGTTCTTTAAACTACCTATACAATGCAAAACTCATGGTGCGGTTATAATGCCGTCTATTACTGTGCTCTGCGCCTTTTTCTCGTCTCCTCCAATTCTCACTGCTAGGTCTCTCAGTTACAATACCAGCGTATTGGATTCAGGGTAATATCTGGGTACTTTTAAAGAGTGGTAGAATGCATCCTGTATGTAATGACAATATGGTTTATGTACATTTAAACAAATTTAAAAACTAAGTTCTATCTGTGTACTATTTAGATTATAAAGTAAAATTTAACTCAGTTAACACATATTTATTCATCTCATGGTCAGTTGGGGGAAAGCCCAAGAATTAATATGATTGAATACATTGAAGCATTTCTGAACTGCTATCACTCTAGTCTAGATTTGGTGGAAAGGTGCCTGGATTTATTACGAGAAATACTATTATGACCTTATTATAATGACTTAGAAACTGGAAAAAAAATAACTGTAGCTACAAACAATAAAGCAGTTAATGTTATATAGCTAGGTTTTATTTCTAACTAAAGACTAAAATATCTAAAAATATCCACTATAAGACATTAATTATATTACTAGTATTGTGTAAAATGAATAGGAAATCTGATGACCATTGAGATGACTGAGGAATGGATTCGGTAGAGCTTTCCAACACAAGGAGTAGTTGACAAATATCGTGTGCTGATTTTTGCTTTTTGCGTAGTAAATCTGTTGCTTTATAGGGAATACACAAGTAGAGACAGGCATAAAGTAACTACATAAATACCATGAATATTTAGGGGCAAAGGGTGCAGTAACTGGAGATAGTGTGTGTAGGTGCACACCATGTCTTTTTGTTGCACATTTAATTCATTTTATTATTTTAATTTTCTTTAATCCAGCAATGATGATATTTGTCTGTTCATTGTTTGCTAATGTTTATCTACCCTAATATGGATAGTATACTCAATACTTCTGTTTTGATTTCTTGGATAATTACAGCACATAATAACTTTTACTGAGACTTGTTACTCTGTTGGCCAAATGCATTTACAATGTAGTATGTGCAGCTGACCACGAATGTCAGTATCCCTAGAAAAGAATTCTAGAATCTGCCATATGTGTTTTTTGCTGCTCAGTCAGATGAACAATGATATATTCCATATCTTTAGTATTCAGCCCCAACTATATGCCATGGAACTTAGAGAAATTTAGGCTGTTTAGAAAATCCAGAATCATATTTAAAGTCTATTTTGAAATTGAAAAAGACATGTTATTATTAAGAAGAGTTAAGTTAAATTTGAGAAGGCTTTACCTTAAGTACTTTTTACTTATTTCAAAGCAAAAGTTTAGATGATTTTCAACTTTATTAAAGTATGGTCCTTCTGTCAGCCATCAAGTTCCAGAGCCAGACTTATTTTCTGTCTCTCCCTCCCTCTTGCCGCTGTACCCTCCCCTGTCTACCGCACAGGTGCAAGTACAGTTTAGACGAACCTGTCACTTTTCTGTGCACTCTTCCCTACCTTTTTCTACAACTTTAGTTTGTACCTCAACACTTTGCTTCTTATTAACTGCTATAGCCTTCTGATTCATCTGGCTTCCAGAATTTTCCTCCCTCCTTGAGCCCATTCTGCAAACTGGTACCTAAACTTTTCAGAATGTTTCTGATTATCTTAAGGCTATAGCTATATCTATATCTTTATCTATCTATATCTGTATCTTTATATATCTATATCTATATCTATATCTATGTTTTTTTGCCTGGTCAAGAGGGCCCTCCACAGTCCTGGCTCTTTATCTCCATTTCTGCCCCTTAATTTAGACCCACTCTTTTCTCATCCTCGCTTTTCTGCTGTGACTCTGATCTGTTCTCTAGGACTAGAATGTCCAGTGTTTTCTCTCCATGATCTCATTCCTACCTGGCTCTGCAGGCTATACTGTCTTTGGGACTATATCCCCCTGGCTCTTATCGGCCTTAGAGCACCCTTCACCTCCCTACTTTTTTCACTGAATAATGTAGTTTTACTTTTGTGGCTTGTTAGGCATTTAAAAACTTTGTTTAGTAAAACTTAAAACAAAATTTTGTCTGCTGTCATTCCTCTACCCATCTTTCCTTGGGCTTCCCCTGGGCCAGTTCACTGCACAAATTAGGGAGATCTCCCACTTTTTCTTTTAAGACAGATTGGAATTACATACAGACTAAACTAGAAAGTGCCTCTGCCTAAAACACCTCCATATTTCCTGCCCCAAATATCCAGATGATGTTGAAGCCCTTATTTGATTAGCATATGAAGTTGCATTGTATTTGTGATATTTAAATTCTTAGGCAGGACATCAATCCAGAACCAGAACATCTGGGCTAGTCCTGACTGCTATTTACTGACTGCTTAAAACATGGAAAAGCAAACCCCTAGATGATGAGTTTCTTTTTATGTGAAGTGAAACATTAATAACAGACCTCACATTTTGCAAGGTTATTCTGAGCCTTGAAAGCAAAAATCATAATTACTAAATTTTATAATGCTTTCTACTTAACCCAGTTTTAGGTGCTTAATGTATGCTGATACCAACTTGTACAATAGCTCACTGAACCCTCCAAATGACTCTGTGAGGGGGACTAATACATTTTAGAGATGAGGAAATTGGAGAGCAATTAAGCCCACAGACACAGGTAGTAGTGGCTGTACTGGAACAGACACCTGGCGGTGCGGCTCCAGACCCCGGTTGTATAGCCAATGAACCCATGACTTCTGGGTAAGTGGCACTGGTTTCGTCAGCCACTGCTGTTCTGTGTTCTCACAACTCACCATCTCAGCCAAAAGCTTAGTGATTTCAGAGACACTCAGAGGCAAGCCGATTGTGAATTCAAATCCTGGAACTTTTTTCCATTTCCATTTTCATTTAAAAAAGAAAAAGATAATCACAGTGTCTAAACACCCACACTTACAAGCCTGCTCTGTGATTGAAGGACCACACAACACTACACACTTAGGGGAGAATCACATTGCTAAACTTAATACATATTGAGCTTATGTTATTTAATATTGGAAGTTAAAATAATTGAGTATTTCAGCAGTGAAAACAATGCAAATATGATGTACAAAATGTACAGTGTAAAGATGGTCTGGGAACTTATTAGTTTTAATCCTTTTATCTATTTTAGGACTTTCTGGGACAAGTGTTTTGTACCTTGGGGGAGATTGTTGGTTCACAGGGAAGTCGCCTGGAAAAGCCAATAGTGTAAGTATTTTTTAATTCAGACAATGAAATATTAACTCTCATTTTCATTTTTGTTGTTTGGAATTGATGAATACATGGTTGTAAACCAACAGATGTTTTTAAAATCTTATTTGAGTTTTACTTCCAAAAAGTAATTTTGTTGTATTTGTGAAAGATAATTTATATTTCAGCTGTCATACGCCATGCTATAAAATGTTCACAAAACGAAATGAGCACTTTTAGACAAGGAAATGTGTTGTTTTACTTTTGCTTGTAGTATTAAGTCTTAGAGATTTAGTACTTTTTGAAAGAGATTTACTCCTTTCAGCCAGGGACTATATGTAGTGCCATATGTTGAGTGAATGCATTTTTAGTGATAAGGTTTTAATAATTTTTATCACAAAATTGATTTATAAAGAAGGCAGTAAGTGTGTACATGATAAGAGAAGGTGGTAACTATGGTTTATATCTTCTGCCATCACCTTCAATTTCTGGGATTATGTTTCATTTCTTTATTAGTTGCATAGGATAAACCTATTTTCTTCAGTTCCAAATAAGGAACTACCTTATTTTTTTTTGCTGAAAAAAAATCAATAATATACATAATGCCAACTTAAAGCTGCCTTGTAATATTCTTTGAGAGAAAACAAAAGCTGAATGTTAAAAACAGTTTTGTTTCAGAGCAACAGAATATTTTTTATGGAACTTGTACTCATATTTTCAAATTGATAATTTTATTCAAAATATTATCTGATATTTTCTCCATAAAAGGAAACTATATCTCTTATTTCAGAAAACTCTTAAATTGCATAGAATTATTTCACAGTGAAAAATAATTGTTATGTTAATCTTGAAATATATTAAAAATTTGATATTACTATATTGTTTGCAGTATGTGGTAAATAGAATACAAGGTGGGCAAAAGTAGGTTTACAATTGTGAGTACACAAAACACAGAGTTAATAAAGCTATTGTAATAAGCATAGCCTACATGTTTTTTTCCATATGAACAACTGTAAACCTACTTTTGCTAACCCATGTATAGTGTAAGATGTGATCCTTGTTCAGCTAATTTAACAATTTCCACTAGATAAGTCTAAGAAAAACAAATTCATGCTGAGGTGAAGAAAGCTAGAGTAGTGATTGGCATAATATGCAAATGTTGAGAGTATTTGCTGGTGTTTGATTCATGATCATTTTATATAATCAGAAAAGGTGAAATGCCCTTTAAGTATTTCTTAGCTCCTGCTGAGGATGGGGTAGCATAAATTAGGCAATGTCTTAGAAACCGGTTCAGATAAAATGGAGGTATTGTAACTACACACATCATGTCATCTGAGGGTATTTTGTAATTCATGGAAGTGTTTATGTTATATCTATCTTATTGAAAGAGGTACAATAGATTTAAGTGATTGAATTTTAAAAACTACATGCCACTAATCTTATACTCAGCCTTTGACCTTATTGGGCAATCTTCTCAGGCAAATAGACATTCTATTGTAAAAGGACTTAAAGGTGAGTTTATTGTTTGAGTAGTGGGAGATTTGAAAATTTTTCTAAGTGTATGTAGGTAAATATCAGTACTAAATGGGTAATGAAATATAGGGCTTGAGTGTAGGAAAGAGATTGACTACTAAAGGAAGAAGCAAAGAACAAAACCAAAAGAATTGCAAAATGGTGCCTACTTCTTGAGAGAATTAAATAAGTTACCTGGGATAAAGAGAATATGAGAGATGGAGTTCAAATGGGAGATCAACAAAAAATAGGACAGTAAAATTGAATATAATTAGCTTCCTAGTAGAAGGATATCTTGGATTTATTATTCAAAGCATCCAGTAATATACTCATGTGCTCTCACCTCAGCAGTTGCTCCAATCCAATTGATTGGGGAAAAAAAAAAGTGTTTGGAGTCACTCACCTTGCTTGAGAAAATACTGACTTTTATTTAAAAATCTAGCTATGAGAGAGGCATGTGTAGAGAAAGGGAAACATATGGACTGAAGAAGCAGGTTCACTAGACTGAGCATGCTGACTTGGGCTCTTGGGAACTCAAGTGCTTTAAGAGAAGATGTAACTCCTATTCAAATGGCATTTTACCCTCTTACCTCAATGTTAATGTAAAGCAATCAAAACCATTCATACTATTTGTTTGGAAAAGCTTAGTTGGGCTGAAGAAGAGAGTGAAATGCTGTTTGCATGGAAGCTTTATCGTCCTATAATGTCAAAGTAGCCCTTTAAAGCAGCTGGCCCACTCCACGGGTGCTTTCAGATTCCACCCTCATCCCTGCTGACCCTGGCTCTCAGTGATATCCTTTTCATCGGCTTCAGTTTTTGAATCTGATGGATAGATGGCAGTGAGAATATGGGAAATAATACAAAGTCAGGAAAGTATTCTCTTTTTTTGACAGGAAGCTTTAGGACAAACACAGCCTCTATAGGGTCCATGATTTATCACATAATATATAAAAATAGTGGAATATATGAAAGCATGGCAGAAATGATGAAGTTCACATTCAGGAAATACTATGTATTTAACATGTAGTTCTTACATCTCTATCTCATTGTCCCTTTTCCCTTCCAGCCCCTGCCCCACCCCGTCGTCCCTTGTGAACCTGCCCTGGCCAGGGCTTGGCTGGGCAACGATAGCATTGTAGAGTGGGCACCAAACATTTTACTGTTTTTCACTGTCTGTTCCTCATGGCTGGAGATAGTAGGATTTATACACTCTCCATTACTTTTGGGGCAAGGGTTTTTATCTTGTGAAGGAGTTAGGGGATTTTCCCTATCTGGGTGAGTATAGACTTCAGCCTGAATCACAGGACACCTCCTGAGGTAGAAAATCCACCTGCAATTAACAAAATGGACTCATCTGGAGCTTTAAGAGTGTTCCTGTGTCCCAAATGTCTTTTTTATCTTAAATGGTACTATCCAAGTGATTTAGTGCTTATTTACTAATTTGTTTTAGATTATAGATTTATTTTCCAATTAGTTTCCCATTTATTTCTAAATTATTCATACTATTCCCTTGTTTTCTTCCCTTTAAATGCCCCAGTTAAATTATTTTATGTTAAGGTATTCAGAATAATTTCTTCTGGGTTCTTAATTGTGTTATAGTATCTTCTCAGAGATTGTCTTTTTAACATGATAACTATAAAATTTGGAAACTTAGAGTAGGCGTACTAGAGCTTCAGATTATTTATTCTTAATCAAGTCTTTGAGAATTAAGTCATGTTTATTACAAAGGAAAAAAAGTTTCTTGTACATAGCTGTATGATCTATTAAATAATTAGAATTTGAATTTAAACTTATCTTTTTATTTTCTGTGCTTCAGTTATTATCACTTTTAAAAATAGATTTTCTCATTTTCTATGAAAATAAATATTTTTAATATCTATAGAAACTTATGTGAAATTTTTTGAAATTGATGTTCATCAATTTTTAATTTACTTTTTAACAGCAGCTCAAATTTTTATAATTTTCAACAGCCTGTTCTGCTGGATTCAAGTTTTGAACAAATACATTTTTGATATCTTAATTCCATCCTACATTTTGGTCTTTTCCTTGAACCCTCTGAAAATGAGTCTCGTGCTACTTAATTTGACTGCAACATTCCCTGTGTCTTCCTATGACTCATCGGCTCCTCTCTTAGATCGTCACATTATGGTTTGGCATTTTGCCCACTGAGCAGTGTGTCTTCTCATGCTGTGAGACTGTATCCAATTTTCTAAGTAATGCTGTCAGAGTCATATTTCTTCTACCTTTAGGGATCTCACTGATGGATTCAGAAAGTCTTCCAAAATGCTGGAATCAGCACCAGTTTAAGAAAGATTGTCATTTTCTACTCTGGGGGAAAAAAAGTATTTATTATGTTCATCATGTAACAGACCTGTTTGTTCCTGTTACTCTCATCCAGGCGTGACTGGTTCTGTATGAAGGCATGGGGCCAGGAGGCAGGGACTGGTTTGATTAGAAAGAAGATTCTTACTCTGAGGTGGAGCTAGAACTCCAAGGGTAACTCAACTAGCAGCTGTTGTTGCTTAGGGAAAAGGTTATGTTCTTTGTAGCCTGGCTATAGCAGCATATAATCTTGGCAATTAGTAGTGGGTAAGAATAAAGGGAGGGATCCAAGAGGGATGAGTGAGTATCCTGATAGGTGTGGAAGAGTACAGGGACAGAAGCTTGGAGGCAGGTCATATTTGGAAGACCATCTAGCAGTTGTCTGATGGATGTGGAATCCCAACTCTGACATAGGATTCAAGAATGAACCCTGATGGGTGCCAAAGTTCAACAACAGGAATATGGAGAGGGGAATAAGACAGAAGGGAGCTTGGAAATAAGGCAGAAGACTGAAATACAGGAATAGGTCTTGAGGGTAACTTGAGACAGAGCCTTAAAGGGTTGGCTTAATGATGTAACTAAAATGTGGCCTTATTCTGAAAGCTATGCTGTAGCCATGAGTGTTTATAGATATTAAGAGTCAGTGTGAGAAGAAAGAAGAGGAAGGATAGGATGATGGTTAGTCTTGAAGGTGAGAAACATACAAACTTACAGTAAAGCAGTGCATGTCTTCACTGTGCAGTGTTTGCATGTGAAAAAAATTCAACTTTGGGGGAAGATTTGACCTTCAAAGTTATCTTTACTTTATTAACTTTCCTGAAAATTAGACCGATACTGTTATACTCTGGTTTATTTTACTGGACAGAATGTTGGGCTGGGAATCAGCCCTATTTTTGCTATTAACTTGCTCTGTAATATTACAAAATTTATACATTTATATTATATTTTATAGCTCTGGGTCACATTTGTAATATGAAGAATTTAGTTTAGAGATTAATAAATAACCATTGTAATCAAGTTGATAGCACAGATTTGGGAGCAGTCACACCTAGGTTTCATAATTTATTAGGTATATAATTTGAGCAAATTGGCTTAAATTTGAGCTCCAGTTTCCTCATCAGAAATGTATGAATAATACACTTTTGAAAGGGTTATGGAAGAAATACCTCTCTTCCTAAGAGAGCCTAAATGCAAAGTAATGGAAATTTTAGTACATTTTCTTATGTGTCTTGCACAAGATTACGAATCTCCCATAAAATGAATTTTAATACATATTTAGCTGGACCATTTTCTTACACTCCTTTTTGGATCTGAGCTGGTGTTCTAGAAGGATCTCCAGCAATGTAATTGTTTACCCTAAGTAAGCAGGCTGTATACAACTGCGAACTCTCGTGCTTCCTGTACTGTTCAGAAATTTCAGTGGTTATTGAAAACTAAAGGCATATAGATGGACTCTTCTGGATGGAAAGGCTTCTAAAAGATATATATGGCCAGTCATGAGAAATACGGGTAAGATAAACACATTTTTCTCAAAATAGCCTTTAATGTCATCCTCCAACACAAGTCCCAGAATGGTTGGTCTGTTGTTATGACTTGGATGTGATATTCCCCTGTTTTTATGAGGCTGTGTGAAGTAACTCCTTTAGGCACTTCAGTTTAAGAAAGAAAAGCAAAAAGCAAAATCATTTTTATGTAAGTGCTTAATATATAGACTATATTTACTGACTGCATTTGCTTATTTTTCTGTCAGACATAATTTGAATAGTAGAGTCTTTAGGTTTCTATTTTGGAGGGGGATTCTTTTTTAAAAAAAATTTATTTATTCAATAAATCTTTATGGGGGAAATTATAAACCACAAACTGTTACACACTAAGCATATAATTTTGAAAAGATGAGTTGTTTTTATCTTTATAGAATTTATCATCTATTCATTAAATGAATAATCTCACAAAAATATATAATTACATATTAATATAAGCCTTATTAAAATTAGAGTATTCTTAGACCAGAATATATAGGCCATTTTTAATATTTTTAATTTTATCATAAATACAGTGGGAAGATTCATGATTTTTATTCAATAAGTTTATCCCCTTTTGTGAGGAGAATAATTGGAGATGGTTTACAGAAAAATAGGTGGTTAGCAACTGTTGAAATAACCTAATTCAGAGAAAATAAGCAGTTCGGACTAAGGAGATCAAAAGAAATGGGCGTATTTGTTTTGGCTATGTGGAGTCTCTTGATATTCCACATGAATTTTAGGATGGGCTTTTCTATTTCTGCAAAAAATACCTGTGGATTACTTTGGGTAGTATTGACATTTTAACAATATTGTCTCCTAATCCATGAAATTTCACCTCCATGGAATATGGTTCCATTTATTTGTGTCTCGTTAAATTATTTCAGCGATATTTTATAGATTTCATTGTACAAATCTTTTATCTGCTTGATTAAGTTAATTCCTAAGTATATTTTATTTTTTGATGCCATTTTTAATGAAATTGTTTTGTAAATTCCTTTTCAGATTGTTCATTTTAAGTGTATAGAAGTGCAACTGAGTTTGTATCCTGTTATTTTGTTAAATTTATCTTGTTCATTAGTTCTAAGAGAGTTCTTGTTTTTTGTTTTTGTACTTCTTCTCTAAAGTCCCTTTTAAAATGAGAAAACAGAGTCCCAGAGTGGTGAAGTGACTGGTCACCAAGGTCACATGGTCTCTGATGTCCAGTTCAGTCTTCTAAATCATGACTGCTCAGCATTTTTTGTGCAATGGTGACTCAGCATTTCCACCAAACTATGACTCAGCTTTTTAACGAAACCATGATGGCATTTTAAACAACCATGACTGCATTTTAACCAATGATCACTAAACATTTTACCAAGCCATGACTCATTATACTAAACCATGAGGCAGGAGATTTACAAAACTGTGACACAGCATTTTTATGAAATCATGATTCAGTGTTATACAAAATTGAGAGCATTTCACAAAATAATGACAGCATTTAAACCAAACCACGACTCAGCATTTTAACCAACCACAACAGCATTTTACCAGACTATAGCTTGGCGTTTTTATTAAGTCATGACTCAGCAGTTTAACTGTGACTGAGTTTTTATGAAATCATGATTCAACCTTTTTATGAAATTACAACCGAGTTACGTTTATTAAATCGTGATTCACCATTTTTAAAAAGTCATGACTCCACGTTTTTACGGAATCACGACTCAGCATTTTAATGAATCCCTGACTCAACATTATTACGAAAATATGACAGCATTATAAGGATAACATGACTCAGAATTTTAACGAAACAATGACAGCATTTTAACAAAGCCATAACTCAACATTTGTACAAAATTGTGACTCAGCATTTCTGCCAAATTGTTGCTCAGCGTCTCAAAGAAATCATGATTCAGCGCTTTCAGAAAATTGTGACTCCGTATTTTATCAAATAGTGACTCAGCTTTTTTACGTAATGATGACTTGGCTTGTTTACTTGATGATGTGGTGTTTTACCAAGTTATGACTCAGCATTTTGGTGTAATGATTGGTTTATTGCAACTATGCATTGTAGAAACAGGTGAGAGAGAGAGAGAGAGACAGAGAGAGAAAGAGAGAGAGAGAGAGAGAGAGAGAGAGAGAGAGAGAGAGAGAGAGAGAGAGAGAGAGAGAGATTGTAAGCAAGCCAGAGTTCCATCTCTGAATACGTTTTTCCTTCATATCTTTTTAGACTGGCTGCTAAATCTTGTTTTAAATAAATATAAAAAGATCTATACTGATGAATACAGTTATTCCCAATACCTTTTAAAATTTGATTCTTCCTCTACAAAACAAGGATTCTATGAGGAAAGATCTAGGGCAGATTTTATTTACAAAGGAGACAGTTGACAGTGGTCTAGGCCAGTAAACCTGGGCCATTCACTGTGAAATGCAGCCCCCTTCTCTGGTTGTTTATAATCCTAACAATAGGTAGACCCACGATTTTCTCTTGGAGACCTGTGAGCTGAGCTGGGGCTGAAAGTTAAGTACAAAAGATGAGTCTCTTGGAGAGGGATGAATGATAGTCTCCAACATAAAACAAGTGAATGGTGTTTATTGATGATAAGAAGAAAACAGAGAGGACATGGGTGAACAGAAGTATTTACTAAGCCGTGGATATAGCTTAACTGCAATTCACAGAAATCTAGTAATACATTTTTAATGCAGTTTAATAAATTTTACAAATCTTTTATTTTTTGCTCTGAGATTATTAAGGAAGGGTTATAGCTTGTCAGTCTTTAACAATTTAGAGTGATTTGTTTTATTAGATCTGTTACAGATAGTAACTGTGGGACTTTATTTTATTTTTTAAGAGAAAGAAAGGGAAAGAGATGGAGGTCACGGCCTGGCCTAGGAACAAGAGGAGTGGGGTGCTGTTGGGGTCTAAATGCATTGAGTCTTTTAGTCGAGGGACTTGGATGGTACTTTGCTAATTAGTAACTAAAAGAAGACTGAGAAAGGTGTTAGGTAAACACTGCCTCACACACTTTTTGCTAATGGTCATCCTGTACAGGGAGGGGATAGTCACCAGTCTCAACTTCTCTGTGCTTGGATATAGCAAGTAGCACAGATGTGGCTGGAAAAGTGCGGTAGGTAGGACAGTGGCCCCCTAGATCCTGGCATCTGTGAAGATATTCAATTCTATAATAAAAAAAATGACTTTGAGGGGGAATTGAGGTTAGGAACCATAAAATAGGAAGATTAACCTGGATTATATTTTATTTAGTCTAGAAGGTCTAAAACATCATTTCAAACAATATTACCATTTCAACATGTAATCAACATAAAACTATCAATGAGATATATTCCATTCTTTTTTTTTCCAACTTAAATCTTTGAAATCCAGTGTGTAGTTTATACTTCAAGCACATTTCAAGTCAGACTAGCCACATTTCGGTGCTTAATAGCCACACATGCCTAGTGGCTATTGTTCATATCGAACAGCACAGATTTAGAAAATAATGGAACATTAAAATCAAATTTTTGAGGCATAAACATTATTTAATGTATATATATACATATACATAAATATACATATGAAAAGAGCCTCAGATGCCAAAATATTTATTATGTAGAGGAATGATTGCTACTTGCTGCTGCTTTTGATCATTTATATGTTGATACCATTGGCAGTATTGTGTGAAGAAAGAAAAATAATGAAAACCTAAAGATTTTTTCAGTAGACTTTAGTCTGGTTGACCTAAAGAACTCTTATGTGACCTTCTCTGCACACATAGGCCTTTAATATACATTTGTTTATTTTAATTTTTGCCATTAAAAATCAAATTTTTGTGTTGGGAAAGATTTTTAAAATCTTTTTTTTTTTTAAAGTGAGGAAGTAAGCTTAGAAAATTTAAAGATGGAAAGAAAATAAAGGTACTTTTTTGGCCTTTCTCACATGGGTATTTTATGTAGGAAGCTTTAGCTCTTTCTTCCTGTTACCACTACCACTACCAGTTATTATTGAGCTACTAAATGTCAGACCCTAAAAGCATTATTGTTAATCTTACCACAGCTCTACAAAGTATAACTCATTATCCCCATTTACAGATAAGGAAACTGAGACCTATAATATGTCCAAGATCATAAAGCTCATTAATGCAGAGCCAAGAGTCAAACTTACCTTCTTCTAGTCTAAAACCTGTGTTGTTTCTAAGAGTCAGTTGACCTCTCACTTATCTGTGAGGGATACATTCTAAGACCCCGAGTGGATGCCTGAAACCACAATATATATCTATGATAAAGTTTATAAATTAAGCACAGTAAGAGATGAACAACAATAACTAATAATAAAACAATTATAATACTATACTGTAGTAAGAGTTACATGAATCTGGCACTATTAAGTAAAATAAGGATTACTTGACAACAAGCACTGTGGTACCATAACAGTCCATCTGATAACCGAGATGGCAACTAAGTGACAGACTGGGTGCATATGTTGGACAAAGGGATGGTTCATGTCCCAGGTGGGATGGAACAGGATGGCATGAGATTTCATCACTCTACTCAGAATAATGTACAGTTTAAAACATAGGAATTGTTTATTTCTCTAATTTCCCATTTAATATTTTTAGACTGTGGTTGATCACAGGTAACTGCAATTTCTGAAAGTAAAACTGTGGGTACGGGAGGGACTACTGTCTGCCACATAGGCTCCATCAGACTGGGGAAGTGGGCTTGTGGAAGTACCAGTGACCGGATGGTGAAGTAGTGGATGATTGATGAAGCAGCCAAGGGAAGGAGGGGTAAAAGGTTAAGAGAGAAAAGGAAAGATGGTTGACATGTGGCATAAAGGTGTAAGGTGGTCAGATGAAGTGCTGGAGTTAGTAGGGTGGTGTCTTCCACTCTCTATAGGTTGATGGCTTGGAGGCCCTTTCTTGATAGCCCACCAGATGAGGGGGCTTTGAGGAGGGGGAAGAGGAAGACATTGGTAGTTGCCTGACCCCTTTAAGGAGGAGCTGTGCCTTGTGGCTGGTGACACAATCTTTGCCCATTGACAGATACGCTTTGTCCTACCTGGGATTCTGAGGATGGTAAGAACTAAGTGAGGGTTAAAAGCCCACACCCTCTATTTACCCAATATCCTTGAGCTCCTAAGGATTTGCAGTGTGCATTTAGTCAGACCCAAGAAACATCTAATATTTGCTGCCTTCTTACATACTAGGTGACATTTCGTTTCATATTCACAGGTTTAGTTTTTCTTTCTTTGTGCCAGTTTTCAAAAGAGGAAACTTGTTTTCTTCTGGGATGAAAATATGTGAATGAAAGTGAGGGAGGTAAACATAATACCTGGTCTTTGAGACAATGATAGTTATGGGTGTGTGGATGTAAATTCGATAGTTTCCTCAGGGCCTAAGATTGCTGCTGCGTGGCAGCCAGACTGATTACAAGTTTTGAGCATGCAGTATTCCTTATTTCAGATTCTCAGCCACATTATTTCAAAGCACAGCTCACACCAGACAGAAAACAAAAATAAAACAAAAGGAAACAAAACAAAATTCCAATAAAATGTCCACATGGTTCCAAAATCTACATAATGAAAACCATGGACACAAGAAGAACTAACAGCTCTATGGACTTCCATGATAATATTTCTTGGATTTGCTTCAAAATTTGGGGTTCAGTAGTGAGTGGGTGGAAATACAGATGAAACAAGATTGGATATGAGTTGAAGCTGAATGGGGGTACACAGTTCATATTCTCTCAATTTTGTATAAATTTGAAACTCACTTGACATGCCACCAGAAATTTCTATTACTAATATTTTGTTAAATATTCTATGTGTACTTACCCATAATTACCTGGCTGGTTTGGCTCAGTGGATTGAGCGTCGGCCTGTGAGCTAAGTGTCGCTGGTTCGATCTTCCAGTCAGGGCACATCAGAGAAGGAAAACTCTGACTCCAAAAAACCTCCGCTGCCTTGCGGCATACCTCTTCAGGGGAAAGGCTGAGGGAGTAAACCCCGACAGAAAATCCGGAGCCGGAGTCCCTAAGGCGGTTTGACGTTGTAGTCAACACCGGCAACTCCTGCGGCGCACCTGAAACCAAGCTGAATTGACTCCGTCTTTCCCTTGGACCCTTCAGCTGCGAAGAGAGGGGGCGTCTGCTGCATGGGCAACAGCAGACCCTCCATATCACCCCGCCCAGGCTCTGTAGCTTCAGCTTCACTGGAGAGGACACTCCAGCGTCATCGCAAGATGTCGATTCAACACGGGAGGAGACAGATACCGTGTCACTACCGAGTCGGACTGCACAACCATTCTCGGCGGTGCAGATAGACTCTTAAGAAGCTACACCATCGTCTCTCGAGACGGACGGCTGCCGCCGCCGCCGACTTACCCATAATTTATATAAATAGGATCACAATGAACGTGTTTTGTAATACGCTCTTTACACTCAAAAGTATATTTAATCTTTTATTTATAAGCCTTTAAGTTGTTTTCAAATATTTTTTAACTTTAAAAAATATGTCTATTAACTTTAGAGAGGGATGAAGTCGGGGAGAGAGAGAGAGGGAGAGAGAGAGAGAGAGAGAGAAAGAGAGAGACAGAGAGAGAGAGACAGAGAGAGAGACAGAGAAACAGAAACATTGATTGGTTGCCTCCCACCTGTGCCTGGACCAGGAATCAAACCCACACCTGTGTATGTGCCCTGATCAGGAATCAAACTTTCAACCTTTTGGTGTATAGCAACCAACTGAGCCTGAGCCACGCAGGCCTTGGCATCCAAAGGAAGAAACTAAAAGATGTAGTCTGGAGTAACCAAAGTTTAAATAGAAGACGTGTGGCTTCTGAGGCCATATGCCTAACCACAGCACTATATTGGTATCAATAAATGAATATATTTACTGTACAGCTTCGAAAGAAATAAAATATTTTTTATTTTATTCCATTTTAGTAGTATAAAAGTATAATAGTCACATTTATATGGTTTTTCTTTTTTTGTTAAATACACTAAATGCACATAATAACTTTGTGTTCCAGTTTCCCAGGATTTAGGAACGAATTTTTAGATTATAGTATTATTATTGCTATACAAGCATTTTACTACATTACAAATTTAAAGTATATTTTTAGCAATATTAGAAAACTGTTTCTGTAGTTGAATAGATCTAGTTTATCACCATAATTTAGAGCTAGAATCACACTATTCTTTTCAAAAATTACTTTTAAAGGAAATCTCAATCTCCAGAGATTATAAGCAGTTTACTTTGTTTTTGTTAACTGAAAATGGTGTATCAAATCATTCATTGTACTCATTATGCTTCTGCACCATGATAATAACCATCTTGCTTCCTTTTAATGCCAACATTTAGCATTCTAACTATAAAATGGGATCATGTTTAACTGAATTATAATGTTAAAAATTACAGGGTAACAAATGAATTTCTTGAATAACAAATGAATTTTAAACAAAAGTTGCAGTTTTAATTTCCTGGCATTTGACATTTTCATGGTGAATATAGTGCATTTTCTTATGTGATAACTGATTTGGTAAAATCTTAGAAAGGACATTATGTTAATAGTTTAGACATAAAACATTGCATAGAAAGATAAGTGCATTAGATTTAAATTGAATGAATAATTAGTCTTGAAATACTACTTGCATGAATTTTTTATTTTTGCCCTTGGAAATGACATATTCCTCAGAAAATTAGATCTCAAATGAAAACTAATATAGTAAAATTTAAGTTTCTTTCCCTTTGAATGTTAGTGTTAGAGTTTTCAATTATTGGGCTATTTATGAGGTGACTCTGATGGCTACTAAGTGACTACTGGATGGATAGCGTTTACTGTGCGGGCACTCAGGACAAAGGGTTGATTCACATTCTGTGCAGGATGAAGTGGGACATGCGAGATTTTATCACCCAACTTAGAATGGCACATGATTTAAAACTTAGGAATTCTTTTATTTCTGGAATTTTTCACTCAATATTTTTGGACTGGAGTTGATTGCTGGTAACTGAAACCACAGAAAACAAAACACGGATAAGGCTTGGGTGACCACTGTAATCTTCAAGTGCTCTATCACACGTCCTTTCCACTCCTCACCCCAGTCGTTTACTTTTACTCCCTTACCTTTTACTCTCAGAGAAAACAACCATACATAATATCAGTGGCTATTTGTTATTTAATGCTATTTCCTTTCTATGCCGCAACACCCTGTGATCCCAGATGTTCATTCCTAGGTATATAAGGAAATACAAAAAATATATATTTTTGCTTTATTGCTTATATAGAAAAAAATCTAAAAAGTACAAAAAATTTCAGCAACTTAATATTAGGTGAATCTATAATTCATAAAATGGACTACTACACAGTAATGAAAAATGAATAAATACAGTAAAATCACAAAAAGTTCTATCAACTTGGTATTTTCTTATGGTGTGTTTTGGTGAACAGAAATTCTCAATTTTAATATTAAATTTTAAATTGTTTTTCATTTATACTATTTTGTCTCTTGTTAAAGAAATTCTTCGTTATTCTGATCACATTTTCTTATAAAAATTATGTAATCTTGCTTCTTGCTCCTAAGTTCTAGATTTAAAAATATTATACAATCTTGTATTCTTAGAGTTATCTTAAGTGGTCATTGTAATATTATCCAGTGTTTGATTGGTTTGTTTATTTTTACGATTTACCATCTTCAGCATTAGTGTTAAGTACATTCATATTGCTGTATAACCAGTCTTGAGAACGCTTTCATCTTGCAATACTGAAACTCTATACTCATTAACAACTCTTTTCCTTCTCCCCCAGCCACTGGTAACCACCATTCTACTTTCTGTTTCTATGAACTTTCTGCTTGTATGAACTTTAAATACCGCATATAAGTGGAATTATACAGTATTTGGGGTTTCTTTTGGGATTGGCTTATTTCACTTAGCATAATGTCCTTAAGGATTATTCATTGGTAGCCTGTGACAGGATTTGCTTCCTTTTAAAAATGAATAAAATTCCGTTGTATGTATATACACATTTTGTTTATCTAGTCATTCATTGATTGCCATTTGGATTGCTTCTATGTCTTGACTTTTGAGAAAGGTGCTACTATTAGCATGAGTATACAGATATCTCTTTTACACTTTACTTTCAGTTCTTTTAGATATATAACCATAAGCAGGATTGCTGGATCATATATCAATAGTAGTTCTACTTCTACTTCTGGTGTTTTGAGGAGCCTCCATACTGTTTTCCACAGTGGCTATACCACTTTAAAATCCCACCAATAATACACAACGGTTCCAATTTCCTACATATGTTTATCAAGACTTGTTAGTATCTCTCTCTCCCCCATCCCCCTCCTTCTGTGTGTGTGTGTGTGTGTATTTGACTAGTAGCCATCCTCATAGGTTTGAGGTGATATCTCATTGTGGTTTTAATTTGCATTTTTCTGATGATTGGTAATGTTGAACACATTTTCAGATACTTGTTGGCCATTTGTATATAACCTTTGGAGAAATGTCTATTCAAGTCTTTTGCCCATTTTTTAATCAAGCAATATGATATCTTTTTCCACTGCATTGTAGGGGGTTCTATATAATTAACCTATGCCAGATATCCCGGATATTAACTCTTTATTAGATAAATGATTTGCAAATACATCCTCCCATTTCATAGGATGCATTATCATTCTGTTTATGTTTCTATGAAACAAAAAAGTTTTCAATGTTTGATGTCGTCTGATTTGTCTATTTTCTCTGTGCTTTTAATGTCATATTCAAGAAATTAGTAAAGACCAATGTCATGAATCTTTCTCACCATTTTTCTTTTAGAAGTTATATAGTTTCAGTCTTACATTTAAGTTGATTTTGAGTTGATTTTTATGTATGGAGTAAAATAAAGGTACAACTTCATTCCTTTTATGTGGGTATATACTTGCCTCACACAATTTTTTGAAGAGACTTCCCTCATTGAATGGTGCTCAAATCCTTGTTGAGGCACATTTGACCATATGTGCGAGGGTTTATTCCTGGGTACTCAATTCTGTTTCATAGGTCTGTTTGTCTGTCTTTATGCCAGTATCACACTGTTTTAATTTGTAACTCCTTTGTAATATATTTTGAAATCAAGAAGTGTGAGTCTTTCAGTTTTTTGTTTTTTGTTTTAATTCAAAGTTGTTTTTGCCAATTTGGTTTTCCTTGAGATTTCATAGAATTTCATGATGGGTTTAAAAATGTATTTCTTCAAAAATTGCCACTGGGATTTTAATAGAATTTACGTTGGCCTTGTCTGGTGTGGTTCAGTGGTTTGAGTGCCAGCCTGGAAACCAAATGGTCACCGGTTTGATTCCTAGCTGGGGCACATGCGTGGGTTGTGGGCCAGGTCCCCAGTTGGGGGTGTGTGAGAAGCAACCAATCGGTGTATCTCTTGCACATCCATGTTTCTCTCCCTCTCCTTCTCCTACCTTTCCCCTCTTTCTAAAAATGAATAAATAAAATTCAAGAAAATTATGTTGAATCTATAGATTGCTTTGGGTAGTATGGACATGTTTACAGTATAAAGTCTTGCAATCCATGAATACAGGGCATTATTCCATATATTTGTGTCTATAATGCTTTATAGTTTTTGGAGTAAAAGTCTTTCACCTCCTTGGCTAAGGTTATTCCTAAGTATTATATTATTTTATACTACTGTAAATGGAACTGCTTTCTTAACTTATTTTTTAGATTATTCATTATTTGTATATAGAAACACAACTGATTTTATTACATTGGTTTTCTTTTCTGAACTTTGCTGAATTTGTTTACTAGTTCTAACATTTTTTAAATGTGGTAACTGTTTCTACATATAAAATTATGTCTTCTGAAAACAAAAAAAGTTACATCTTCCTTTCCAATTTAGAAGCCTTTTATTTCTTTTTCTTACCTAGTTACTGTGGTTAGAACTTCTTGTATGGTGTTGAATAGAAGTGGAAAGGGTGGGCATCTTGCCTTATTAATGACCTTAGATGGAAAGATTTCAGTCCTTTATAAACCCTTCCCACACACTTATAAACCATTCCCAGCCCCTTATTAACCTTTTCCACTACCTTATTGACCTTTTCCACACTTTTATAAACACTACTTATGTTCCTAAACATATTTTACACTCTTTTTTTCTTTTTAATTTTTTTAACAAGGTTACTTTATTTTATTTATCTGTTTTTAGAGAGAGGGGAAAGGAGAAAGAGAGGGAGAGAAACATCAATGTGCGGGTGCCTCTCACGCGCCCCCAACTGGGGATCTGGCGTGCAACCTAGTCATGTGCCCTGACTGGAAATATACTCTTAAACCTATGTAATTTTAACAACATACGCATACAGTACCGCAAAATCCTGCAATATAGTGAGAAATCTGCAATAAATAATTAAATATAATATTTTTAAAAATCCCGTGATACAGTGAGGCCAAAATAAGTGAATCGTGATATAGAGAGGGACTACCGTATATCATATCAGGGGTACATGACAAACATGACTTATCACTGGTGATGTTAACCTTGATCACTGGCCAAAGTAGTTTTCCAGGTTAAAATTGTTCTGCATAATGGTGTGTTCATTGTTTTAAAGTAGTATGATCAGTTCTTATATGTACAGTGGAGCTATAATTATAGATACATACAGTATTAATATCACATCTCTTCTTAATTGAACCTTTCATTATTACACAGTGGCCATTTCTATCAATCATTAAATTTCAAATCTATGTGTTTGATATTAATGTATATACACTGGTTTTCATTAAGGTTATTCCCCCCTTAGTATATCCATTCTTTTCTTTTGAATTTTCTAAATCCTCCAATTTTGATGTCTACTGTAAATAACTAAAAATAAATTTTATTTTTTTTATACAGAGTAATGATCTTTGTTTTTAACCTAGAGCATTTAGTTTATTAACATGTACTTTCCATAACCATTCCTTTGAATTTATTTTCATCACCTACTTTAGTGCTTCTCATCTGACCCATCTTTTTTCTCTTTATTTCTTTTGAATTCATTGTATTTTTAAAACACTTGTCCACAGTTTTCATTTTTTAACCTTTAGATTATAATGTCACTAAAAGTTGTACCTTCCTAGAATAATTAAAACATATTTACTTAATTGATAAAATTCTATTTATTTTAAGGCATCTTTAACTTTCTTCCTTAATAATAAAACAATATCAGAAGATTTTAACTTAAATTTTTAACCTCCTCTTATTGCTGTTATCATCCATTTGAATTTATTTTAGTTTTTCACAGTACTGTTATTGACTAATAGTCAATATTTTTTGTTTCTTCTTTATCTCAGACTTTCCATTTATGATTATTCTCCTTCCTGAAGCAAGGGTTTTCGGCTTTAAATGTACTCAAATCTTATTTGTTTGAAAATATCTGTAGTTCATACTTTTTCTTAAAAGAGACATATACTTTATACAATCCTCAGGTGGTAGTTATTTTCTTTTAAACCATTGATGATGTGTGTTCAATTGTCTTTCAGCTTCCAATCTTTCTTCGGAGCAGTCAGCTCTTAGCTTAATATTTCTGCTTTCAGTCCATCTGTCTTTTTTCCCCTGGCTTCTTTGAAGATATGCTCTTTATTTCTGGTGTTTTATCATGTCCCTATTATGTGTATAGATATAAACTTATTTTTATTTTTTCTACTTGTTAGTCATTGGACTTTTTGAATCTGAAAATTAATTTTATCATCAGTTCTCAGCAATTCTCTCTTCAAATATGGCATCTCTCATATTCACTCTTTCTTTTCCTCTGGACCTCTGATTAGATGTATATTAAAATGTCTGCCTTTGTACTCTGTGTCTCTAAACCTCTTTATAATAGTTCTTATGTCTTCCTCTCTGTGCTACATTATGAATAATTTATTTACATACATCTTTCAGTTCACTAATTCTGTTGTGTCTAATTTGTAGTTAAATTCATCTACTGAGTTTCTGTTTCTATTTCTATTGTTGTTTCTAGAAGTTCTGTATTTGTTTTATTCCCCAAATATTCTCTATTATTTTGTAGGATTTCTCTACTTACTCAAATTTCCACTTCCCTCCTTAATTTTAGCTAATTCATGCATATTTACATTTTATATACTATGCATAATATATTCAATAGTAAGTCTGTTTTTGATTCTGCAGTCTGTTGTATCTGGAGACTCTTAATACATGCTACATTTTCCTCCATGATATATATATATATATATATATATGGCGTATATATATGTATATATATGTATATATATGGTATATATATGTATATATGTTTTTAATGTAAGAATATTTTGAGATGTAGTTTGAAGGCAAACTCTTTCAGACAGGTTTTGCATTTACCAGGCATTTATGATCACTTGCTTTTACTGAATTTTTGGTTATGTATTAGAAATCAAGGCAGCAAGCCTGGTTAAGGTCTGAATTATTAAGAGACATATTTTTCTCTTTTACTTATCACCAAGTTTTAAGGCAGAGATTTATTTTGTAGTCCCCTCCAAAGGGGATGCTTATATCTAACTCATGCTACAATCAGCCAGTATAATCATTGTGATCAAAGCTTGATGCTGTGAGTTGGCCATTTATTGATTCTTTACCTTGTGAGTCTCCTTGTTTTATTTATTTATTTATTTATTTATTTATTTATTTATTTATTTATTTATTTATATTACCTGTTATATTTATGCCCTAAGCAGCCATAAAAAACAAGTCCAAGATTGAACTCTCCAGTGTTCACCTCTGCTTGTCTTTCTGGCTATGTTCAATTTCTCATTGGTTCTTACTTTCTTGCCCAGTTAACAGAGCATTTCTAAAGACTTTTTTTTTCCAAATTTTAATCAGCACTTCAAAGTATTTTTAGGTAGATGTTCAGTTAAGGTGTTTAGTATGCCATAAATCCAAAAAAATTTACATGCAGAAGAAAAAAAGACATATAGGTGGATTAGGAAAATTAACTGAGAACTGATGCATGTAATATTGTAAAAAAGGATGAATATTGTAGAAGGATGAATATTGTAGGAGGATGAATTACTCAATCTCTTAGTCATGAAGACCTGGAGAAGGTGAAGAATCCTGACATTTACAGTATCCCTAATGGAGAGTAAAGTGATAGAGGAAACAAGACTTTGTGATTGGCATTTTCCTGCACCAGCTGACATTTTTAGCTGAAAACCAAGTGATGCTCTCCAGAAGAAATTTTAGAACAGAAAGAAATAAAAGATAGAGTGGTTTTAGAATGAGTATACTTTCAAAGATATTCTAACAACTCAGAATATTTTAACTTTCCATTCTTCTACCTTATTCCCAGCCAAGATACTAAGACTCCAATCACTTTATACATGGAGAATAAGAATTTATGTATTTGTTGCACATGTGCTGGTACAAATAAAACTATCAGGGGCAAATTACATTCTTCTGGACAAAAACACTCATAGGGCTTCAATTTCACAACCTTAGTTCCCAGGACAAATAGAGGAGTTGATCTATGATTAATATGTTTACTTAATATTTTTCTTATATATTGACCACCTGCTATGGATAGATATTTAATCTGTTGGTTTATGTCATGAGTTTTGCTCTTAATATAGCTTATAATCAACTTGAGAAAACAAAGAGTAAAGATATGTGAATGTAACAGTTTTAAGATTAATGAAATGCTGTACTTGTAAGTGCAATGGGAGCTCAGAGAAGGCTAAGCTTTGTGTGAGGGTGATTGGGATAAGGCTTCCTAGAATGAATGGAACTTCATCTGGGGACATGGAAACTTAGAGGAAGGGTAGGGAACAGTTAACACACATGCTGTGGTATGTCAGGGTGTGGGAATGGCAGAAAGAAATAAGTGCAAATAAGTAGCCATATTAATGAAAGGAGAAAGAAATATAGGAATAGGTTATAATTATATAATAGAAATCTTAGAAACCATGAGAGAAAGTTATATTATATTCATTACATTATAAATGGTAGACAATATAAAGCTAATGAAGAATCTTGGGTAGGGACTGACATGTTGAATGTGATGAATTTAGCTTCATCAGGAACCCCCAAACCCAGAATTTATTTATAAAAACTGTGTATTTATTCCTACATGTCTAAACTTTATAGTCACCTTCAAAGTACTCTTCATTAGATGCAATACACCTATTAAGACTTTTTCCTACTGCTCAGAACAGTTTTTGAACTCATCGATTTTGATCCTTTTAGTGCTTCTGCCATTTTTTGTTTCACCTCTTCCCGTTGGCAAACTGTTTCCTTTGAGGACTTTTTTATTTGGGAAAACAAAAGTCTTGTCAAGATCAAGTGAATAGGGAGGATGTGGTATAGGTATTATGCTGATTTTTGGTCAAAAACTGATGCATATTCAGTGCTATATGGGCAGGTATGCTCATAAATCACCCATCATGAAATGAACAAACATGTTGAAAGAGTCTTCAAAAAAAAATTCAGTGAAGCCAAATGCAGCCTCTCACAACAACGCCAACTGGCAACCTGATACAGATGGGTTCCTAGAACACTAACCTAGAGGGTGAAGCCTGTATTACAAGGAGCCCACCCTCTAGAAGATAATTATGGTTTTGTGGGGTTCCCCCAAAAACTCACTGTTGGAACTGGGAATATATTTTCTTACAAAATAGCCCACCCATCAGTAGTACACTCTTTATTTCGTTATACAAAAATAAAATACTTAATATTATAAATATAAATTATTAATTAATATGAATATATTTTTTGTTGTTTTAGAGGAATTCCAGGGAAGAAATGTGGCACTATCATACTTACAGCAGAGGAATTAAACTGTTGTAGGGTAAGTAAATAGTTCTTTGCTTTAAATAGCACTTCCAACACTTCTTTAAAATGATATTTCTGAACCTCTACATAAATAATTAATCCTTGAATTTTAACAAAATATAATTGAAACTATGTCTTAAATAATTCGATAACTTATAAAATATCATTTTAAATACTTAATACTTTAACCAGAGAGACCACATTCTATAGTTCAAAAAAGGATAATCAGTTATTTTAATAGAAAATTTTAAAATAAAACCTAATGTCATTGTCATTTGGGGGGACATTTAATATAAAGAATTGTGAATTGTACCAGTCAGTTCAGTTCTTGCAAAAATTTTGAAGATTTATGTGTGTTTTTGAAGGAACATGTATAGTCATTTGATGTTAGCCATTTTGCATAACATACCTGTTTTTCCATATTTCTAATTGAATTAAATTCAGAATATACATTATAGTCCCATTTTTTGGTAGCTTGGGAAGTCAGTTAGGAACATGATGATGTGAAGTGCATAGTCAGTATTTTTAGAAAGCTGCTACTTTATTTATGATTTGCTGATACAGCCATTGACTCGCATTCACTGATTTCATTGTGGACAGGATGAGCTGATAGCTATGGCACTCTGCACTGAATGTAATGATAGCTCTCTGAATCTGCAGTCAGCACTGCCTGGTTAGTGTGGCCCGTGGATCCCTGGGAGTTACTTCTGGGGAAAAGAAATGATATTTCAGTGCTTTTTAGTTACAATGTTTGCTTTATGATTTTAGGAACAGAAGCTCCCCCAAAGTACCAAAACATAGTATGTTGACATTGACCATAGTTTTCATACAGGGAGCTGTTATTTATTACTTGAGTTTTTATTTTTAATCTCAAGTTTCTTTGTTTTTGCTTTTAAAGATAATCACTATGGTTTTATATACATAAGTATGCATATAAAAGCTGTATGGTCAGAAAAACATGATATTACTTTTGGCCAGTGATGGAAACTGAGTATTCCAATTGAATATATGACTTTGGAATTCTGGATGTAAGGGTAGTGAAATAACAAAGAGAAAGTATAATAAGAGGCTTGTGAAGATAATTTTTGCCCTGACTGACGTGGCTCAGTTGGTTGAATGCTGTTCTGCAAAATGAAAAATCGCCAGTTGAGTCCCCAGTCAGGGCACACACCTGGGTTGCAGGCTAGGTCCCAGGTTGGGGTGTGTGCCAGAGGCAACTGATGGGTATTCAAGTGGATTTCTTCAATAGAAAGTTTGTTGTACTGGTGTGGAGTATTGAAGAAAGGTTTGAAAATTCTCTCAGTTGTCATTAAGCATAAGAGATTAAAAAAAAAAAAAAACACCTTGGCGATGGTGCCTGTATATTTCTGAAATTAAGTAAATGCTTGATTTTCTTCCTTAAAAATTAGATTTATTTTTTTCTTCTGTGCTTGTTATAAATAATATCCCTGCTATGTTGCTAACCTGGGTAATTGCAAGATTTTTCCTAAATTTATATAAGTTGGTACATTGAAAGAAATGTTTATTTTGAATTGATTATTCATTTTGCAAGTCTTAAGTAATATAATTTGAAAAATTACAACTTGTTACTACATTTAGCAATAATCATAGGAAAATGTGTTTTTAATACTATTTGACCTCCTTGAAGTTTGATCCATAATTTGAAATATACACACTTTACAATATTTATTAATGCAATGTAAGTGTATCAGATTGTTTTTTGGGAGTTTGTGTTTTGATTCAGGTGTTTGGGGATAATGATTTTTTTAAGGGGCCTTTTTTTTTTTTGGCAAGAACAATGTTCTTGTCCTGTGTTCTTAGAAAATCACTCTCACCCAAGGGCATTTGATATATATGAAGATGGAAAGGCATTTAAAGCAACAAAACAACAATAAAACCAAGCCATTTCTTCTCAATTTTTCCTTGATTTTGTAGTTTAATCTTCCAGCTGATTCTCTCACTGCTTCTTCAAATGGACAGTATATAAATCTTTGATCTTGAAACCTCAGATTTGAAAAGTGATCATACTTGAGAAGCTTGAGTTATTAACGATGTTTATGTATGGTTCTTTCCACTTAGAAACACAATGCCCGCCCTAATATGAGTAGTACTCTGGGAGAAGTTATCACATCTATATTATAAATAACAAAGTATAATGACACTAACAATGCTTTTGAAAAGGAGAAATCTAGAGCATGAACTTCTGAGTATCGCTTGAGAAATATTTGCTAAATGTATGAATGAATGAATGAAAAACAGATAGCATTTTTACGTACATGCTTAATAAATACTGCTGGAATCTACAAAATAAAGAAGTGGTGAAGGAGAGTGTGCCTTTTTGGTCACTGTTAACATTTTCATCAAATAGTATTTAAATGTGTGACCTCTTGGTTTAATCTAAATTTCTCTGACTCCCCATCGCCTTCCACAATTGTTAGCATCTACTTTCAGTTAAAAAGCCAAACAAACCAAAGTAGTGATTTTATCATTAAAATTATTACGTATCTTCTACTTTTTAAAAAAGCTTATATTACCTAATTGGATAATGTTTCATATTCTTGATTTATGATGCCCCAGTTTGTTTAAGCTAAGTCATGTAGATTATGAATGATTGGTTTGGCATAGTGATTAACATACAAATGTTTAATTTAAATTAAAAATAAAAAAGAAGGTGCTTTGATTTTTTGAAGTTCAATATAGTAAAAATTATTTTTAAATGTAGTTATTGAGATGTTGCAGAGGACTTGTGTATGATTAAGAAAGAACTTTTTTTTTTTCCTTTAGGTGGTAAACTATGTGATCAGAATCTGGATCTGCCTTGTTCCTCATCTAATCATCTCATTTATCTTAACATCTAATACATGATATATACTTAGTAGTCATAGTAAATATTTCCTCAGGAATTAAAAAAAATGCTTATGTTCTAAAAATGTGTACTCGAATAATTGAAGATATGAATGAAGATTTGTATTATGATATTGGGTGCCTGGAGTCATCTAGATTAATTTCACTCTTCAGAGGAGAAATGTTACAGATTTTTAAAAAGTTATAGTTCTATGACTAGATCAAACCATTACAAAGTGAATTTTTCAGTCCCATGGTCCTTTAGAAAACAATTTTATGTTGTCTGGATTCTCACACACTTGGTCATTTGCATTAAAGTGGCAAATTTGTTTTCTTGTCAAGTCTTGCTTGTGATCTTCAGTTTCTAGTTATTTGACCTATTTTATTAATTTGTTTTCAGGATGCTGTTCTGATGCAATTTTGTGCCAACAAATTGGACAAAAAGGACTTCTTTGGAAAATCAGATCCTTTTCTTGTATTTTATCGAAGTAATGAAGATGGCAGGTAGATTTATATTTTATGCATTGCAACCCTGGATGATATTTGAATTATTTTTCTCAGAAAAGTTCATTAAATTGATAAGCAGAGTAAAATATTTTTATATTTTAAAAATTTATGTAATTTAGAAATGCTTAGAAAGGTATACCCTCATATATATATATGATATTTAAAATTAATGATTTTCAGCTTCATGGAAACATTTCCTCTTTACTTTTTATAAAATTACAGTGTTGCCTTAATAGTATGGAAGAAGTATATTTTGTGGACATCTATTGTATTTTGTTATAGACTTTATTTTTTTGAAAAAGGACATGGACTTTATGGATTGATTAAAACAAATACTATAAGGTGTTTTTTTCTATAATATTTAACATTGAATAGAATTTTTTCATTACAATATATTTGAATATTTTTACCAGTCATGCTTAGACTAGTTTCTATGTGGTTTGAAAATGTATCCATGTGTATAGAGTGTAATTTAATACATATGACTCTACCACTAAATATATTTTATTGTTTTCTTTGATTCACATTGTAAGGTAAAGTATTCATGGGAAAGTTTAGTGTTTAAAATTATGGGCTAAGGTTTTGTTGCGTGGTTTCAATCATAACTCTGCTACTTAATAGCTATGGGATCATAGGCAAGTTTTTGCATCTGAGACTCCATTTCCTCATCCATAAAATGGTTCTAATAATTATAACTACCTAATGGG
The DNA here is from genome assembly GCF_987537825.1 of Furipterus horrens. Taxonomy (NCBI): domain Eukaryota; kingdom Metazoa; phylum Chordata; class Mammalia; order Chiroptera; family Furipteridae; genus Furipterus; species Furipterus horrens. Next base: position 41,720,008 of record NW_028327174.1, on the reverse strand, counting down.
GTTGTTGAGAGTATTACATGGGTTACTATGCAAAAGTCACTTAGAAGCTTGTCTATCACATTAGAAAAATCTAAATGTTAGCTGCTGCTATTATTATTATCTTATAGTATAGTGTTTATATATATATATACACATATTGTTTTCCTTAACTATGCATAATAAAACATTTGCTAAAGAGAAAACATCATTTAGAAATTAAAAATGGGCAGATAGGAATGAAAAAAAAAACTGTCACTACTGCTACACTTAAAAATGAAACCCTATAAGGTATTAATGTTATGTAATAAGTGTATAAAATGTTACCTAAAAATAAAACATTTGCTGTTTAAAGTGAATACACTGGGCAGTAGAAAATGATACAGTACTGTTGTGGGATTTTTTGATGCAGCTACTGTGCTGTTGTTGGCTAACTTTACTGTGGTGTCATATTATTAGATTTTACATACTTCTGTTTTAGTGGGTAAGATATCAGAGTAGCATTTGCAACTGAACACCAATTTCATCCATGTGCAAAATATTGGACAATGAAGAAAATAATTATATTTGCCAGTCATTTTCAAAGACAGAGAAAAACTAAAGAATGAGCCAAAAATTCCTTGAATCACGATTTCTTGTCTCCTGTCTAAACTATTTGTTTCCTGAAATTTCTGTTTTTATTTTTCTAGTTTATTTTTTGTTCATAAAGATTCATTTAATCTGTCACACATTTAATGCTACTTGGTAAGAGTTACATTGCAGAAATTTATTATGCTTGTCTGAATGATAACTTATTCATTAAATGAAATCTAAATATTAAGGAATTAAAGTACAGCTAACCTAAAAATATCATATTATTTAAAAATAATTATTACTAAAATTTGGTGAGTCTCATTTGAGAAAATTTTCCACATATATTTACACATATAAAGCTAGTTCACCTGCTAGATCCAAGAATACATATTAAGACATGTTTATTATGTTAATATGTGTTTTGTTTTAAATGGGTAAAAAATTATTTTTTATGTATGTCTCTTTTTTGACTACTAATATTTTAGACTTATTTTTAGAATTTATTTGAATATGGAGCTACTTCAGAAATTGCCTGTTGCTTAGTGAGTTTGAGGCTTATTTTACAGAATAGAATAAAACTAATTTCCACCAGAAACATACACAAAAACATTAATAATATATGATTATACATTTTTATTTTCTGCTTTCCCAATAATTTGGTAACTTGACCTGTATTTATAATTAGGTAATAATTTCCCTTTGGAATAGCTGGTTTTTGGTAAATGGCTTAAAGTATTTTAATACATGTTGTTTAATAAATTTTTTCTTATAATGCTATTTGTAATACATCCATACAAATTATATTTATATAAAAATACTTCTGAATATTATAAAGAGCTACATCAACTCCTATTAGAATGTTCGCTAGTTACACTACCATTGGAATTTCTAGTGGGATTTTGCTGTCTCTGTCACATCTAATGCACTACAAGTGAGAATGATTAAAGAAGACAAATGACTATCTGGCTAATAAATAGCTCACTAAGAGGATGAGTCACTGTCTTAAAAAAAGTGTCAAGTATCAAAGTATTTCATTACTATGGCTGGTGATACTAAGATTATAACAGAAGTTTTGATTTAACCCTAAGCGAAGAGGCCAAAAGGAAGTCAGTAGATGTTGAGCATGTGGGTTTGAAGATGGTCAGTTAGTTGCCCACTTCTACTATCTATGTATCTATCATCTATCTATCTACCATCTCTATACCAAAGATTTAGTATATATTAGAATACGATATAAGAGAAGAATAGAAAACCCATTTGTAGATCTTAAAAAACAGGTTGTGTTAAGGAAGGCAGATGTCTCTTTCTAGAACAAAACAATATATATAATATTGTCTCTATGAATTTTTCTTAACCATTTTTGTGTACTCTTGCTTTTTCTTATTTCAGTCTTTTTTTCCCCCCCTGCCCACAGCTTCCTTATCCCCTTTGTTTTCCTTCCCTCTGCCATAAATATCTTGATTAAGCCTTACTGAGTCTCCTCTATCATTTAATAGCTTTTGTCCCCAGTGGTTTCTAAAATGCTTAATTAAGCAAGTCAACTCTGAGAATATTGACCACAGAGTTCTTTCAACTTAATAACATGAGTTTCTTTAGATGGATGAGGATACTACCAGGAAGGGGATGGTATGATTCCATAATTTTTGTAATAAATATTTTATCTCTTTATATTAAATTTCTATTTGACATCTTAATAGAATCAAACTCTTCTTGCCTGAAAGGAGCAAAATAGACTCAAAGGCTTTTCAAAGAGAATAAGTATTTTTGTGTGGGGGCTAAGCGCAAAACGTTCATGATGGTGATTCTGTGATAGCCTCATGATCATGGCCGTTAGAGAGAGCCCTGCATCTGGAATACTCTGTGACTAAGATATTGGTGAAGACCAGGTTTACATATTGTTCTAATGACGAACATTTTAAACATTTTATAGATCATGAATTGCTGCATAAAGTCACATTAGGCAAGAACATTTATAAGACTCAATGTCTGGAGATTGAATGGTTTGGCAGAAATAACACTGGAATTTGAATCAGAAAACTGAGCTAATATGGCTTTGTGGATTCTACTCATTGTGTGTTCTTGAATTGGTATCTTCCATTCTTCTAGGAATTTTTCAGGTGTATAGAAGCAACAATTTAGATAAAGTAGGGACCATATACTCAGTGGTCTCACTAAAATGTATGATGTTAATTTTAAATAGGTCTTTGGGCCCCCAGGAATCCTACTCCTTTTCATTAATTCATCAACTTTTCCTCTCTCCCAGACATTTCAGCACTCTGCCCTCTTTCTTCTTTGCTGATGGTCGTGCTTCTTATAAGAAAATGGAAGCAAGTGGAGAACATCCTCATGACCTTGTCATAGCATCTTCCCTATGCTGTGATACTGTGACTTCCTCAGGGTCCCTGAAGGATGACCTCCAGTGCTTCCCGGGGCAACTCCTGCACTGATGCTCTGGATTCACTTTCCTCTCCTTGAGGACATGGCTCCAGCCTTTCTCCTCTTTCTCTCACAAGTCAGACATTGGTTTCTCTCCAGGAGACATTTTCCTTGAGCACACAAGCTTGCTGTTATTTCTTCCTTCTTGAAAAAAAAAGAATTAAAAAGTAACAACAGCAACAACAAAAACCTTTCACTTGACTAATCTTTCGCCTTAAGCTACCCTCAATTTCTCCTTTTCTCTTTAAAGCTGAACTCCCCCAAAATGTTGTTTATACACTCGGCCTCAATTTCTCTTCTCTTTCTCAGACCCATTCAGAGCAGGTTTTTGTCCCCAGCCCTCTAGCAAAACGGCTTTTCTCAGGGTTTGATGACTGTCATATTTTTAGTGACCTGTGGACATTTTTCACTGTGTTAATATGCCATCTCAATTTTTAGAGATTGTTTACAAAGCACAGCTTTAGAGCTTATTGAATTTGCATAAGACCATTTATAGTAAATTTAATTCAAAATATCATTGTTTTATATTATAGTGAGCTATTCTTTAAAGTTTTAAAATCACCAATTCCTTATTAAATGATATAGCAGCAACATAGGATTGGCAACAATTTATTCTGCACAAAAAGAAAGGGAAGAATGATTACGAAAATATACCATACTTGAATCATGAAAATAACTGAAAAAATTTTGTTTTTTACAGTTTTACAATTTGTCATAAAACAGAAGTTGTCAAACACACTCTAAATCCTGTTTGGCAAGCATTCAAGATCTCAGTCAGAGCATTGTGTAATGGCGATTATGACAGGTAAAATAAGTGACTCTTTTCTGAGAGATTTGATTATTCACTATATATTTTGTATGTAATAATCCTAATTCATTGTTTTTAAAAATCAAGGTGGCTTCTTTACCAATGTAAATGTGTATTCACAAAAGAATGAATGATTTATTTAGAACTTTAACTTTTTTCTCTTTAAATCTACACTGATTTGGGGGAAGAAGGATAACTTGGCAAATTGAAATTGGTTAAACTAATTGAGTATTAGTTTAACTTTTAAAATGTTATTCAGAAGTCATTTCCGAATTTTCACTGCCTCAAGGCTTTCATTCGGTATTGTCTTTCTGGGTTGTAATAAGTAAATATATGAATTATAAGACTGTGACTAGATATATTATCAACTCTGACATACTCTCGAAAATGCAGTTTGGCAGCACTGTTCTCATGGGTGCTGAGTCCTCTAAGTTCTATCGGTCTAGAACAGGGAGATTCTGATGTTTTACAAGTAGATGGGGCTGGTAGCCCTGAAGATCTTTCCACAATATACCTGAATATTTCTTAATACCAAAGCTTTTTCTTTTTCATTTCAAAGTTCATTTATAGGGTTATAATATAAAACCCCATTCATCAAAAAGAAAAGCAAATAAATAGAAAGTAAAAAAAAGAAAAAATCAATCACTTTTTATCTTGTTACTTGTATATTAGAAAAGTGAAATTAATTTTAATAAGTAATATCATAGAAGAAACAGTTGATTACCAATATGTCATTATCTTTAGTTTTAAATTTATCATGCCACTTGACTGTCATTTTATTCATTTAATAGGATTATAACTTAATTTAACTGGTCATTCTTTCTCTTAGAAATTGGTCTTCCTCATGTGGTTCAGCATCACCTGGTTAACCTTGTAGAAATCCAGGTTCTCAGGCCCAACTCAGGTCTACCAGACCAGCAACTCTGGGCATGAGGTCCAGGACTCCATGTTTTGACAAGCCCTCGATGTAGTTCTGATCAATGCTGGAATGAGAAATCCTGCTCTAACACAGTGTTTTCAAGAGTAGGGAAGTAGCTGGATGCCTCCCTGTTGAGGAATGAGCTCTGTCAAACTATGTCTCTCCCATATACTTCCCCTACTCCTTCTAAGTAATCAATGCAGATTTTAGAAATTTCTGTTAATATATAAATTGAATTATAGCAATAAAATTAGCAAAAGCAACTTCAAATTACTTTGTAAAGCCTTCAGGCATATATACTACTTTATCTAAAAAAACTACAGCTTATTTTTAGATTCTCAATCATATATTATTTTGATCTTACTAAGTAACTTATGTGTATATTTTCCCCATGGACAGAACAATCAAAGTAGAGGTATATGACTGGGATCGAGATGGGAGGTAAGACATTGTCTTTTCTTTTATTCTTGCTCTGGAAATGGAATATGCTTTAAGAAACAAATATGCTTCAATGACTGTCTTTTCACATTTTAATTTTGTCTTGTTTTCTAAATGTTACTGAAGTGTTTACATGAGATTTTAAGAATGAGTGTATTTTCTTTAACTTGGAGATTAAAATAGAGATCTTCTTCATTTCCAATAACATAATAAATTTCAGTCTCTGATTTCTCATTGTATCCAACTTACAGATGTCTAGTTTCATAGCAAGAGAGTAATACAAATTTCTGTATCTTACAATGTCTCTGAAGGTTTCTATCATCTTTATATCCCATATCATTCACGGGAACACACCTCAGTGCCCACCCCTTCTCCTCAAAAAAAGACATACCCCTCACAAACCAACAACAAAATAAAATGCTAGAATTACACCTGGTGATTGCTGTACAAATAGTTGTGCAGAGTTTTGCAAGTATGGTCTCCCTCTGCATATCACAGCAGATATTAAAGATTAAAAAAAGAATGTATCACTTTTTTTTTTTTTCTTCTTAAGTGTTTTGTTTTCCTACTCTGTCTACTATTTTAAGTAGGGTTGATATTGAGGTGCTTTTAAATGTTTTTAAAGTCAAGATACCCAAAAATGCTCAACTCTTGCCTTGGCCTCAATCAGCAAATTTCAACCAGTGTGCCACAAGAATTTTTAAAACATGTAGTACCTGATTATCTAGTCGGGGCACTGACCTCTTTTCTCTTAGACGGTCAAATAAAGAAAATAACAACAGCCAACATAACAATAGCCATCTGGTGTGAATGAATCAAAATTATGCATATTTTTTTGGGGGGGTCAGATCAGCCAAAAATATATTAATTGGTGTGCTGCAGGATTTTAGTGATTAGCTTATGTGTGCAGGTGGTTCCAGGGACTGGATAGACAGAGGCCAAAGGAGAATAACAAATGGAAAAACAAGGAGCATTTAACTTTATTTGGCTACATGCCCTAAACTCCAGCCCAGAGTGAGCTGAAGCATAAAGTTAAAGCTCGAGATCTAAGATGATATGAAAGCCAGATCTAAGATGATATGAAAGCCAGCAGCCAAGCTCCAAGGGTCTGGCTACCTGAGCACTGCTGTTCATACAGGAACAAGTTTGATCAAAAAGGCTGGCCAGTCCTGAGGGGGCAGCTCCTCTCATCCCTTCTGCTGCTCAGGTAGGGAAATGCCTAATTCCAGCCCCTCATGCAAACACATATGTGCCATTTTCTCGCTCATACACATGGTCCATTAGGTATCCTGGAATTTGGCCCAATTAGTATTTTCTCCTTTCTAAGGAGTGATAAGGGGAGGATGGAGCGAGAAGTAGAGATAATATTCTACACTTCAGCAACTACCAAACAGTCATGTAAGACTCAGTAATTTCAATGTTCAAGTTATACAGCAAACATGACTATGCTGACCTGGCCTAACATTGTTTAAAGTTTACTCTTAGAGATGATTAGTGCCACTTTTCTTTTTTGATCTTTACATTTCTGTCCGATTATTCAAATAAATATTTAGTTTTTCTTTACACAAATGTTGCGTGCATTCTGAAGAAATCTCGTGTGAAAACCTTATGTTTTCCTGTAGGGACCAACACCTCATTGCTACATTAAACTTTATTCACTGAGAAAATTAGTTTTGCTGCTCAGAATAAATGAAAAAAGAAATGTATCGTAGGGTTTTATGCCTTATATATAATGAACGAAGATAATAGAAATCTAGGGTTTATGATATACATTTTTATGATGAATGATATAAATTTTAATTGAGAATGGGCAAAAATTTAGCCTTTCCCTAGTAATTTTAGGAAATTGGAGAAAAGGTTTTAATTTAACAACTTAGAAACAAGAAGTATAAATTCCAGTTTCTTATGTATTCATGACAATTCAATTTAAATTTTCAAAAATTATAGATATTTTATTGACTTGCTTTGAAGGGTGAGTTTTTATGGTTCTTCTATTGTCTTCAGTGTACTTCTGAGCCACAAAATTGAGTATCTTTGAAGATCAGAGTTACCATGGAATTTAATTATCCTTTCTTTTAATGTTGGAGTTTAGAATGTCCCTATACAGATTATGACCTATTGATTGTTTCTAATGTGCCCGGTACTCTCTGAGCATTTTACATGTCATTCCCCATTTAATGTTTACAATAAAAGATAAATACTCTATTAATACCATTTTATAGATAAAGAAATTGAGGCAAAGAAGTAATATGCCAAATGTCACACAACTAATAAATGATGGAGCTAGGACCTGAATCTTAGCAGTGTGCTTCCAACAGTGCACTCATAACTAATATATTATATATTTCTGTAACATTATAATCGTAAAATCTGGCAAATAAATAAAAGCCTTCAACCATGGACATTATCCTTACTCTATGATTCCTTGTTAACTGACAATGTGGCAATTATGAAGAATTCAAGGGCTACTTAAGACAGCTTAACAGTATGTTATCTGACATTTTATATTATCTGGGTAGTGGATGAAACATTCCTAGAAGCAAGTCTTATGTAACAGGAAGTTAGGTAGAGAGAAACAAGTATTATACATTTTGAAAGAATACTAACAGACATTGAGTGGGGCGCTAAAATAAATAAAGAAACTGTTTTAGATTATGAGAATGAGTGCTAAAGTGATATCACAAGCAAGTGAAAGAGAGTAGAGACAGGGAGAAAAACAGATAGATCTTTTATGAAATGTAGTTAAAAGAAGTGAAGGATTTGGATCTTTAAATTAGGAAAATGTTTTTCAATAAAAATTAATGATGATTTACTTTTTGAGACATGGGTTTAGAAACAGGAGGAATATTTAGATAGGAGATCTTCTAAGCTCACGCTGTCATTGGATCATCCGCTCTGGGGGAGAGACCACCACTGGTGCATAAGATACTTGTCTAGGACTCCAGCCAGCAGTGTCCGTCTGTGGCGTTGTGGATGGGACAGACAAAATCACACAGACTGCACAAAGCCTGTGGAGAAAAGGAACAGAATGGCCACTCTCTAAGTGAGCGGGTACCCTGCCCCTTGCCTGGACAGGATTTTATTGCTTTCTGGGGGGATTACATCAAAGAGAGTCATAAATCATATACTTAAGGTTACTTTAAATGATCGTTTGTTACAGATAACAAAGAAAAGAATGTTGCGCATGCAAAGGAATGATAAGGATGGGTGACCTGACCACATTCTGTCCTTGAAGTAGCTTAGTATAGACCTTGAGAAGTTACTTCAAAGTTATGCATTAAACATCTGTTGTTTTCAACTCAGGGTGAGGGAATTTTAGCAAAAGCAAACCTCAAAGAAGCCTAGATACAATGCAGCCTGGTTCCCACGGAAAAGCAGATCTGCAGGTCTGGCTCCTGTGTGCCACCTCACGCCTGTCAGTTTTCCGAACCAGGGCTGAGCCACATTTGCCACTGCCATGTGGACCGATTCCCTATAGGTACTGAATAATTTTTAGATTTCATTTCAATATACCATCATTAACAGCATGTTCAAAAGAAGCCTGAAGAATTAAAGAATTTTAAACATTCCTTAGAAATGAATTATGATTAGTAGAATAATTAGAGGATAATATTATGATTTTATAAGTGCTCTAGTAACATCTTAACATTGGTGTAAGATGTTCTTTTTTTAATCCAAAATATAACTACATTTTATATGAAAAATTTTAGTGTATAATTCTGTATAATCCATGTACACTAAAGCAACATTTTTCAAAGTTAGCAAAATAATCAGTTTGTGGATGACATATAAAAACAAAAATAAAATCATGATTAAATACTTTTTGACAACCCTGTGAACTAAATAATATATGTGAAATTCAAAAGCATATTAGTCTTCAATAAAAATGATGTATAACAACTATAAAATCCAGATATTAGTTTGATAATGCAGTAATAATAGTCACTGTATAAATTGTTTTAAGAGTTGGTACTCCAGTTTCTGGTTATGTATGGTATAATTACAGGAAGTTGTTATACTTTTTTCATGCATTTTTGTTTATCTGACATAATTTCCCCAGGTTCTTTCCTTAGATCAGAGTGAATATATGGCACTCACTGTATTTCATAACACAATGTAAATATCAACAGAGATTGTTTCCACTTCTTTATATTTTTTTCTTGCCATATTTAATATTTGTCATAAATCCTGTCCATCTATCACTCTTTTTAGAAAAGATTATTTGCTCAGTGGATTTTTTTGATAGTCTAGACCAGCATTTCCAATAGAAATAAAGGTGAGCTACATATGCAATTTTAAATTTTCTAGTGGCAACATTAAAAAGTAAAAATAACCCAGTGAAATTAATGTAATAATATATTTTATTTACTCCTATATGTTCAAAATATTATCAATGAATATAGGATCAGTATAAAAATTTTTGAGAAATTTTGCATTTTTAAAAATTATAAGTCTTTGAAATCTGGTGTGTATTTTACCTGTACAGCACATCTCAATTCAACCAGCTGCATTTCAAGTACCTTATATCAACATATGGACAACACCATGTAGACTTTACTGAAGTGTACAGGATATATCCTAAGTAACTTCATATCACATGGAATGTTTTGCCTGCGTTTAACAGAAGTTTAGAATTGCTCCTTTATAAAATGTGGAAAAAGTGTTCAGACATCTGTATTATTTTGAGTATAAATTTAATCACAAGAAACCAAGAAATAATCTTATCTTTCAATCGAGAGAGAATATTTTGTCCAAAGATTCAAGTGGAAAATGCTTGACAGTGTTACTTGCTTACAATCACATTTTGTTTTATTAGCTAGGGTACTTCACATAGTTGAGGTGGTGATATTCACAGATTAGGAGCTTTCGGAAGTGGTGTGATCTTGAGTCAGAATTCTGATGGTGTGTTTGACTCAATTCATCAACTTGAAATTACTTCTGAAGCGAACATCTCTTGCATCTCTGAGGCATACAAAAATGTGATAATGCTGTTGAGCAAGTAACCAGTTGACATGAAATTAGGTGCCCTGAGTTCATCTAGAATAGAAGAAATATAGTCATTTGTCCTTTTTATTTAAACATATTGACAATGGCCTGAGAATGCAGAAGCATTTCTTGACCTTGGTACATCAAGTACATCAGTTTAAATGTACTTGGTTTTCTACAAGTTAAACCACTTTACTTAAATAATCCCCATAATCCCCACCATTTCTTCAAGGGATGTGAAGGAAGAATATTTAAATCTCATTTTAACAATTGAAAACCTGAAGTGCTGAGAAACTGACTGGTCTGGGTTGCAAGGCAATCAGTGGAGGCGTCCTTGACAATCTTCAATTACTTGAAGTTGCTCTCAGTTGACTTTGTGTAGCTTAATTTAAAATACAGGAACAGTAAAGGAACAGCTCTGCATTAAAACCATGTGGCCCTAATGTGGGGCTGATTGTAAATGGGCCACCAAGTAGATCACTGTCAAATGATGATTTGATGAAAGGGCTCAGCCAGTGACTTGCCTATGATGTCTGCTGAACAGAGAGAATAAGAGTTTCATTATTACCATTCTGTGTTTGATCAAATGTGGTAATTTTAAATAGTTAATACGTTAAATAAGTACAAACTTCTTTTAACTGTGAAATGTGTATGGATGCTGTAAATTTTTAGTTAACTTTGAAGATAATATTGGATAAACGCAGTTGAGGTTTTATTTCTGTAATAATGCATCATCATGGTATGAAATAAGTGATTCTTGGTCCAGGGCTTCACTCAAGAACTTACTTGTAAGTTGTCTAAGACATTATAACTCATTTAGGAGGAACACGTGTAAAACTTTTATGTTTTTTTATTTATTTAAATTTCTTATTCTAATTAATCCTTCCTTAAAAATAGCCCTCTATTTGCTTGCAGCTAACTCAGAGTGTCCTAAAAGCATATTCAATAGGCAAAATTCAGCCTCTTTTCTTGTTCTACTACCTATCACTTCTTTGAGACTTACTTTAAAAATGTTAATAAATGGAATATCATAATGTACATGTTTTTACTGACTGCTTTTTCTTTTTCTTATTAAAATTTTAGGTAATGGATTTTCTTAGTTGCAGCTTGTCTTTTGGGTTTTTGGACCCCTTTTCCTTTTCAATCTGTCATTCTGTCTTTATGAAAGATTGATTGAATTATGTATATATCTGATACCTAAAGTGCATTCTTTTACTTGTGTTTCTATTTATGATCCAATGGAAATTCTATTTATTTTCAGAAAGATTGTTATTGAGCATTTATTAGGTACTAACATGCTTACCAGGTGATATGACTTAATGAGAAACTTAAATATTTATGTAACAATATTTTAATTTTTCTTAATATATTGTTATATATCTTTGACTTACCTGGAGTGATTTTGGATTCTCTCACATCTATATTTCAAGGGAAAAATATTTTTTCATTGTCAATAAAAAGAAAACTATATGAAAATTTCACGTTGGCCCTTTACTAAGAGATATTTGCAGATTGATTCTGGGATGTTTCAGGGTTTGCCCTAAACTCTTCTTTACCGTAAACTTGCTTAGCTGGCCTCACACTTTGAAATCCCGTCTGTGTTCATTTTTGCCTGTAGGTTTTCTGTTCAGGCCCAATTTAAATGCTATCAATTGTCTGAAAGCTTTCCTTATGCATCTAAATTCATTTGATTTCTTTCTCCTGTGTGTTGTGTTTATCATTTAGGAATTTTATTAGCATATCTAATGTATTATGACTTAGATTGAAATGATTTGTTTCTGCTTCATCTTTCATATTAAATTGTAAACTCCTGAGGTTAAGAACTGTGTTTTATTATTTTTCACAGAGCAGATTATACTGCCTTTAATGTAGTAGCTTCTTGCTGTGTTATTTCAATACTGTAGAAGAGAGTATTTAAAATAATTCTGTCATCTTTCTAATGAACACTCAGTCCTCCATTAGTGTTTTTAGATCTCATTTCCACCTTTCAGTTGGAATTATGAAATTATCTTCAATAGTACTAGAGCTTTTATTTCTATAGTAAAATGCTAGACAGTTAGTTATTAATTCAGCTTTCATTATTCTCTTTTTTCACTATTTTCAGACATCTTATTTTTTTATATTAAGAGCATATTATCTGTGATCTCCTCATACAGACTAAGCTTTCTGCTTTATTCCATGTTCAAATACTGATGACGATCACCAACTCAACAACAGAAGTATCTAATTTAAGTTTAAAAGATCACATCTATAGTGTAAATTTTGAGTTTTAATCACCATACTATTTAATTTAGTTTCTTCAATTAGAATGTCATCAATCAAATCGGAATATAAATTAGTATATCATTGTTTTGCACACTGTATCTGGTAAATTGCTTGCTTCCATTTCATTTAGTTCTGATTTCTGGGTATTTCTTCTTTCATTTGCAGTATGTTTCTTTGTCTTCCTGTTTTGGCTGCCTCTCTACATTTGTTTCCGTGTAGTAGATAAATCTGCTATGTTTTATAGTTTTGGTATGGTGACCTTATGGTAGTAGGTGTCTTTTGAAGCTTGGGGGCATAGTCTCTCAGATCACTTGTGCTAATTAAGAAGTTCAGGAATGTCTGTTGTGTGGGTTATGTGAGTTGTCTTGTTACAGCTGAATTTTAATTGCTGTTGGGCCATTCGTGGGTGCGGTTGACCCTCAGGCTGACTGACTATGAGGATTCACCCAGACTACAGTGTACATGCTGCTGTGTGGGAGCTAATTCCATGAAGCAGAATGCCACCCCCACAGGGTCTAGTGCCTGCTGAGATCTCCCTTTGAGTATGCCATATGTGGAGCTAATTTGGGTCATGCCCTGATGTGGTCTGAAGCCTGCCACTAAGTTTATTGGGTCTGGGGCACCTTGGCAGGGATTCTGGTGCAGGGAAATGTTAGGCACTCCCTGTGATTAGCCCTGGGCTACCTGTTTGGTGCTATAAAGTGATCCACAGTTTGTGGCTGCTTCTGCTGGACCTTGGTGCATGTGGGAAGGGCAAAGCTGCACACCAAGTCTGGCTTTCGGCAGCACCAAGACCAGGCACAGGGCAGCAAAAGGCATGGGGCAGCCTGAGAGCTGCCTTTGCCTGCCAGCTGCCTGTTAACCCAGTCAATGAAAGAGCCTCTGGCGGTACATGTTTAGTGTGAGGTAGTGAGTTACCAGGTAGGCCCCAGTGGTGTTTATCAGGTTGATACAGATCCAAACTTGGTGCCTGTTATGAGTGTGAGGTCACTTATCGATAGCCACCTCCCAGGGGCTTGTATACCTTTGTGGCAGAGTTGTCAGGGTGAGATCACAAGAGTTCATGGGTCTGAGGTAGACCAAGATTTGACTGTGCAGAAGGAGGGCTCTGCACAAGAATGGTGATGCTGGAATGCGAGAAAAAAATGGCCCTTCTCTTAGAGCCATACAGCTCAGTTTTTGGCATTCCCTGAGTTGGCCCTGACATCTTCAAGAGCCTTCCATGAAAGTCTGCACTATGGGTCCAGGCTGGTGGCAGTCAGCTGACTCCTCTGCTGGTCTAAAGCCTGGCCAGGCGGGAACCCAGGGATTTTGGAGGGTGGGGCTAGTGCATTCCCTTAGGCTGATGCCATATGCAGAATAGTGCTCAACCCAGGAAAGGGCTTCTGGGGATGGTGTGGGTGAGAGATTTTGGAGGCTGTACCTCTTGCCTTTTCCCTTAAGTCACAAGCTCTCTGAGCCACCTTCCCTCCACTGGAGCTCAGGGTGAGTGGCTGCCAATGAGATTTTGTATGCTGCCCCTTTAAGAGTATGCCTGGGTTTCTAGCAGACTCATCTCTTCCTGGCAGTCAGAATCCCTATTGATTTTCACAAACAGATGTTATGTGGACTCCTCTTTTTGGCTCTGGTATTATGGAATGGGGAGCCCAACATGAGGTTGAGACCCCACTCTCCTCAGGGGGAACCAGTGCAACTGAAATATCTCTTTGAATTCTCAGCCCCTGCAGGTGGGTACAAGGCCAGCCTTCCTTGCATCTCTGCCTTTCTTCCCAGTGTCGATGTGGCTCCCCCTGCAAATTCTTGGTTATAAGACTTCGCTTCCACTGTTCCTCAGTTGGTTGTTCTATAATTTAGTGGTAATTCCACTTTGGTACTGAGAGGCTGAGATTGTAACTTCCACTTACTTGGCCACCATATTGGATCCGGCAGATTCATTTTTGTGGTCTGATGACAGTAACATTACTTAAAAACAATTATAATAAATCCATGTGTGTTCTTGGGATTGTGAAACAGGTTTTCTCAATGAGTTGCCTCTAAAGGGTTGGGGAAAGCCTTTGGTGAGTGACAGACATTATTAATACTTTTAGGCTCTGTTTAGGAAATGAGAGGGGAGAATTGTTACAGAGCGCCCCCACCCCCAATAAATAAATAAATAAATACATTTTAAAAAATGATAACACATGTGTATGTGTGTGTGTGTGTGTGTGTATATATATATGTGTGTGTGTGTGTGTGTGTTTGTATGTATGTATATATATGTAACCATTGTCTTCAATCTTCTTTTGTCACTGCCTAACCTCTCTTCACCCATTTGGCTGCTGGGGGTGGGCACTAGAGGCACAGAGAGACATGTTGACTGGATCCCTCCTTCCCATCCTTGCCTCTCTTCAGCAACTGGGCTGCCTTTTGAGATGAATAAGCAGCTGTAGCCAAAGGAAGCACAGACTCCTTGCATAAGGAAAGCAAACATGACACCAAACAGCCCTCCAGGAGATGGGGACATCAAAAAAGATTAGTGCACCAGAGGTCACAGTTTCCTGCAGCTTTGCAAATAATTCACTTGGGTAACACTTTACCTGGAACTGTACAATCACCTTGAACATCTGAGAATCTCTTTTTTTTTAAGTCTTAATAGAAAAATGTCAAGTCACATCTTCTTGTTATCTCCTGTCTTGCTTTGTCTTTCAGGACCTCGACACTTTTGAAGAGAATTGGCCAGTTATTTTGACTAATGCCTTTCAATTTGGGTCTGATTTTTCTAATGACTAGATTGAGATGATGCGTAATTGGGGAGGCTACCAGAGAGGTGATGTGTCCTTGTCAGTGTTTTATATCAAGGGTTACTTGATGACAATATGTAGTTTGACAATGTCCACCAGCGCTACTAGATTGTTTGGGCTAGTGAGATAATAAAAGAGGAAATGTACCTTGAAGAGAACAAGAGTTGGGGTAGGTTACAGGAGTAGGAAGTGGAAGATAATGAGCTTTTCTTCCTGTATGTTATCCTGCACACTTCCAAGCTACTACAGTGTAGAACAGGACATATTCTTCTGTCAAGTCATGCATGGTACCTGAGCTCCACTTCCTAACTCTGAAATTCACTCTGAAAGGTCCAAGCTTTTGTCTGTACTAATTTTCTGCTTCAGTACCATGGGGGTAGTGATAGTGGAAAGAAGGGCACTAAATGAGTAAAAAGCATTTCAACTAAAGTGATTCCTTTCTGACTTTGTTCGTGTTTTCAAAACACTTTTTAGAAGCATTAAAAGATGGGGTTGGTTGAAAACCCAACATACAACTTGCACTGTGGTTGAGGTGGAAAGTTTATATTGAAGGCACTCATTATATCTGGGAATAAAATGATATTATAGTAGAATCACTCTCTCGTAAGAGCCTTTAAATTTTCCTCATGATGGGAAATTGCAATAAGATCAATCGATTAAAGGCACAGCATTAACCTCTTCCTTAATCACTGACATTGGTGAATATTTTAATTTTATTCAAGAGGCAAATATGGCTTATGTGTAAATAAAAATGAAAGAATTTTGAGTGTAAAGACTTTACTGCTAGCGCTCCTGTATTGAATACAGTGATTTTCTGGTTACCTAATCTGAAATGAATTGTAAGTCAGTGGCTTACGAGAGCACAACACAATAATTCAAGGTGCCATGTTTTGCTTATGAAGCATAAATATTTAAACATTTGCATTACTATTTCTGAATGAGTGGGTTAAGTAGCTGTGAAATATTAACTCATGTTCTTTCAGGGGTATGATTGAAATATTACATTAAATCTTTACCCCCCCAGAACCCCCCCCCATCCCTGTGTTCTGTGACACATTAAAAAGAAAACCTCATTTAAATGTCTTGCTTTATTTAACTGGTGCCAGGTCTGTGCTATGGTATGGGAATCATATTTTGGCCAAGAATTTAAGACTTCCATTCTGTTCTCTGGAGGAACAGTGCACAAGTGTACGCCACTTTCCCTATACTCTCTAAAAGTTGTTTGAAAGTTGAAATTTATAATTTCAGAAGCAGAGCTTGAAACCTGAAGAAATTTTTTAAGGGAATGCTATGTTTGCAATGTATTTTATGTTTTGTAACCTTGCAATTGTAAGTATTAAGATATTAAAGCAAGATTTATTGCTTGGACTTCCAAAACCAGGAACCCCTTACTTCTAGGGACCATGTACTGATGTTCTATTCTGCAGAGGTTATATTAGTCTTACCTATAAAAAAAATAGTAGGTTTTTAAAATTATTATTAGAAAATGTTAAGCATTTAACCATAATAAAATTGTTTATTATTATTATTTTTAAATATTTAATTAATTTATGTTTTAGAGAGAAGGGAATGGAGAGAGAAGGAGAGGGAGAGAAACATCAATATGTGATTGCATCTTGTGTGCCCCCCAACTGGGGACCTGGCCTGCAACCTAAGAATGTGCCCTGACTGGGAATCAAACTGGTGACCCTTTGGTTCGCAGGCTGGCACTTAATCCACTTGAGGCTCACTAGCCAGGGCCTATTTTAATAATAATAATAATTATTATTATTATTGAATAAATAATACAAACCATAGACAATTATATCCCTCCCTGATAGTGCATTTACCAACTTCCCAACTAATATGATGCTATTGTCACATATTTTAATTCTACATGTATTTTAAATCTCATCACACATTATAATAATTTTATACAGACAATAGTGATACATTTTTATTACCAAAAGTCCATAGTTTTTTCAGGTTCTCTTAATTTTTACCAAGTGTCCTTTTACTATTCTATGATTCCATCCAGGATACCGTATTACATTTAGTTTTTTTATGTCCTTACGCACCTCTTGGCTGATAATTTTTTATGACTATGCTAGGGTTGTGGGCTTTTGAGAGAAAAGCCACAGAAGTAAAGTGTCATTTTTATCTTGTCATATCAGACTATCAGCTTGACTTTCCACTTCTGATGTTAATCTTGATCATTTTAGGTAATGATTGCCAGGCTTCTCCACTGTGAAGTTACTCTTTTATCCCCTTTCCACACTCTCCTCTTTGGAAAGAAGTCATGATGCACAGCCCACACTGAGGAGTGGTAGTTACGCTCCTCTATAAGGGCAGAATATCTACATAAATTATTTGGAATTCTTCTGCATTGAAATTTTGTCTCATCTTTCCATTTATTTTGTTATCAATTATTTACTTATGTTACAGACATTTATTTTATACTTTCAGATAGAATGCAGCTTTGCCTTATAACTATTTTGTTACTCAAATTGTTCCAGCTTTGGTCAGTAGGAACTCTTTTTAGTTGTATATTGTGTTCCTTTGATATAATACCATCATTGTGGGTTTGTTGATTTTGTGTTTTTTTTTTAGACCACCTCATTATTTTCCAGTAGTAGAAGATTCTCCTCTAGGCTTATTTTTCTGTCCCAGTTATAGAATCAACCATTTATCCAAGGAACCTGATTTCTTTTATTGGATAATGGTATTAAAAATAAAGATCTGGGTGCTAGGTATGCTAATTGCTACTGGGGTGACATTACTAGTTTCTCTCATCTGACAGAGCAAGACCATATATATGTGTTTACTCACCTGTCTATGTATGTAATATAAAGATCTAGTGTATATATAAATCATACAGATAGTGTAACCATCTGTTTCAATATTTAGCGAAATATGAGTTTATACTAGTGTCTCATCTATTAACACTTGGTTTGTTCTAGCTTTCTCCCCTTGCTTATCTGTAAACTCTTTCCAACAGTGAAAAATCTGTTTCAATTCTTTGCCATTTATATACTTGATTGCTTAATTCCAGTGTGCTTATATAACAAATTCAGAATTGTTAACCTGTATCCCGTGAGATACGACTTAACCAACCAAAGGACAGTGCTTCTGTACCGTTTATTTTGCCCTCAATTTTTCTGACTACAATTTCCGAAGTACTTTTTCTCTCAACCCTCTTCAGTGAGATTTATTAATACATTTGCAATCTGATTGGATTATATTGGTTCTTTAAAAAAAATTTTTTTGTTTCATCATGTTTTATTCTGGATAGTTTCTTTTGACCTATGTTCCAGTTCATTAAGTCTCTCTTCAACTGGGTTTACTATACTATTAAAACTGATTGGGTTCTTTGTTTAGATTATTATATTTTTCAGTTATATATTTTTCAACTTGGTTTTCAAAAATAGTTTCTAGTTCCCTGTCATAATTTTCAGTTATGCTTATTATCTCTTTGAACATATTAAACATATTCTGTGACTCATGACTTTATTTGGATTCCATGTGGGTTTGTTTACATTGTATTGTATTTTTTCCTCTTTGTGATCCCACTCATATGGGGCAAAGCAAGAGAGTCCAAGAAGCCAAAAGGCCAAGAGGCTAAGAGGTCAAGAGTCAAGAGAACAAGTTTCTGCCCACCTTCTGTTTAGAAAGTCCTCTCCCAGAATCCCATGCACCCTGGAAACCAGTGAGAATGTCCACTTTTTCAATGAGGGCTAATGTCATGTTTGCATTTGCCGCTCTTCTGGCGGCCATTTTGCGTGAGGGGGCAGAAGTCTTAAAGCATGCATTCTCTGTACATACTCCCTTCTGCTGAGTCACGAGCTGCTCAGCTGTCTTGGGCAATCTTCCTCCTCCAATAGCGCCTCCCTTTGAAGGGAAGGCAAGCCTCTATTAATCTTCATTTCTGCCTTGGGGTTTTCTCCCTGCCCCCTGCCTTCTTCTGGGGATCTGGCCTGACTACTCTGTTACACTAGTTGCAATGAAGATGAAAATGGCCTTGGGCTTTGATGATGAATTGGAAGAATCAAGAATGCCTTCATGGTTTTTGTTCTGAAAACTGGAAGCATGTAATGACAATTTCTGATAGAGGGAAGACTGTTGGAGAGAGATCTCAATTTTGAACATGTTGTATTTGAGATGTCTGTTTGTCTCCACTGTGGAAAAAATTTTAAAAGCTAAGTATTGCCTGTCTCTATTAACAACAACAACAACAATATCTGTGTTATAATGTTAACAAAGACTCTGCCTCTTTAGTTGGTCTTATCAAAGATTCTGACCATGCAGGTCAGATTAAGTCACTCTCCTACCTAAAAGTATCCAATAGCTTTCCACTGAATTTCAAATAAAATCTAAATTCCTTACCACAATCTCTAAGACCCTTCTTATACATCCTACCTACCCAACTTATGTTGTAACACTTTCTTCTTCATTTATTATATTCTTTCCATAGTAGCCTTATTTCTGTGTCTTGAGCATACCAAGATCATTTTGTTCTTAGGAACTGTTGCGGTTGCCTTTTTCTGGAATACTCTTCCCAATTTATTTTCTTATGTACCAGAGACTGTGTGTGATCATTCAGATTTCAGCCTTTGTGTTATCTGCTCAGCAAGTTTTCTTTGTTATCATTATCATTATTTTTATAGTCCTTCTTAATCCTCTAAAATTATTTATTTACATATTTATTGATTTGTCTCCCCACTCCATCCCCCATAAGGTATCTTGTATGACTAGTTCTTATATGAATGTATTCTTAGCACCTACTGCAGTAAATATTTCTTAAATAATTGAATAAAGGTAGGAAGAAAAGAATGAGATGGGGAGAGAAATCCTATTCTCTCTTAGGATCAAATATGACATGTTGGCTACAATTTGGCCTCCACAAATGAGTCCATCTTGTGTTGTAGACCTTAAAAGTTGCGAAGCATTTCATGTGGGATTTTGTATTAAAAATACAAAAGCAATAAATCAGACCATCCCTATTTTACATATGAAAACTGAGATGATGGGGACCAGATAACTTCATTGTGCTTACTCTGCTTTTAAGAGACGGTCTGACTTGACCTGGAACCCACATCTCCTAACATTGAATCTGGTGTTCTTTCCATATACCATGGCGGTTAGTTCTCAATGATACCACTGGCACTGATATCTCAAAACCCAGCATGGAACGAAATGGGAAAGATAAAATTAGAATTGGTCTCAAATTTTGCTGATTTAAGTTTTTGTCCATTTTAGAACCCAAATCAGATTCATTAATATCTTCTGACTCTGGTGTGTTTTATAGCTTTCTTTAATTTAAATACAGATTTCTCAGACTGACTAATGGCAATGTAATTGGGAATATAAGAAATCTCCCAAGGAATATGCTCCTTTTAAAAAGTTTACCTAATTTTACAGTCCCTGGGGGCTTTATGATCTTTGAGAATTAACATTAGTTCCAGTATGTTCACAGACCACAACACTTTGCACACAGCATTCAGAGCAAGGTGAGGAATTATGAGCCATTTTCACCTGGGATTTGGGCAGAGCTATACAGAAAAGGACCTGTTTCCTGTCAATCTACCGATGGGCAAAAATAGTGCACCTTTAACACAGGTAGTGCTTCAAGGGGGCAAGGGAAGGTTGCTTCTTCCAGAAGCTTTGAAATTGACATTTTACTTTAGAGTACTTTGCCTTTACTTACCTCACTTCCGCAAACTCAGTGCTCAAAACTGTGTGTTTTAGGGTGTTGGGGATATTCATGGATGCAAAATCTAGCCCTTTTCCATGAAGTATACAGTTTAGATATAAAACTGATGTCAGACAACTATAATACTAATTAGAATTTGGAATAGATAAAGTTTAGAATATATGATTAACAACTTGCTCATTGGAGTCAGAGAGAGTTGGAATTTGGGTTGTGACTCTACCCCTTATTAAGTTATTTTGGACAAGATACTTAACTTTCCTAAGACTTAGCTTCCTCATCTATAGCACTGGATAACAATACCTGTACTTATTGTATTATTATATATAATTGCGCTCACAATATAGTTATGTAAATGATTAACACAGTTTTTGGCACATAGTAATTGATCACTAAATGTTAGCCTTTATAATTATTATATATCTATATATTTTAAAATGATTTCAGTTCTGTTTCTGCTCTAATAAGTGACTGCATTTTATGTTGGAATATCATTAGTAGAACTGTGAAGTAGAGAAAGTTCAGAATGTATGGGGAAATGGCCTGTCCCATTTTGTCCAGAGTTTGGGATCTGGGTGAAGTCTTGTAATATTAGATAAATCTGGAAGAGTCAATTAAGTTAAAGCTTGAAGAGTGTTTGGAGTGATAAACTGAGGAATCTATATTTAAATAAACAGGTGTGGGCAGATAGTGAAGAATGGTGTGCTCTTTAAAAAGGGTCTGGGGCTAAACACTGCAGTTTCACTGTTTAGGGTTGCATGATGCTGGACAAATTATATAATGTCTCTGCCTCAGTTTCCTTATGCACAACAACATCATAGGATTATTGTGAACATTATGAGATACTACATGTTCATTATTAGCTGAGAGCCTGGCAAAACACTAAATAAGTGGTAGTTATTATTATCACATAATTGAGTAAATGATTTGCAAATAGCAGAAGCAAAAGACAGTTCTTTCAGTGTTATCTTTAAAATAGGCATGGTGATAAATTTTGAGTAAGAAAGCCATAAAAAGTGATATTTTAAACCTTTTCTCCAACTCCCAAAGATTTGGTCTTTCTTCAAGTTTCTTGAGCATTTATGCAGTCAAGTAATGGCTGGAGTGACTTGAAGAATTTCTATCTAAAGTGACATATGCAGGTGCAATTTACATATACAGACATGCCATTGGCAGATGGTAGTTTGTGATATATCAATATAGGGTATACAGTAAATTTATTTCTTAAAAGCGGGGGGTATATTTGTTTATGTAAACTGAATGTTTTAAGGAAAAAAGACCCATTTTTCTTTGGGAAATTCTATCTATTATTAATTTATTTTTAAAACCTAAAACAGAGAACCACCCCATTTACTGTCTTTCTGAATCCAACTGCTCATTTATTTGGGCAGGGAAAAGGCTGCATAAATTCTGTCTACTAAACAGCCCTAAAGAGAGGGCTATCAAAAGGCCAATCAGAGTTCATTTTGATTCTTCCTTTTCTGCTTTTTCAGAAATCTGCAAATATTTTAACTTGCCAGTATTCATTTTCAGTGTGCCAGTTTTTTTGTAGGTGCAAATGCTGGACAGGTGGCCTTCATGCTTTTCTTGAAAACTTAAAGGAATGAGTAATAAATAGGAATGTCACTTCCCTAGAAAGACTGAGGGCCACTGTGCTCACTTCTGATTAGTACAGGCAGTTGGTATTTGCAGTCTCATACACGAACTTTTCTCTCAGTGACTGAGGTTCAACCAGATCATAAAGAATCATTCCACTGAGAGCTTTGGCTTTCAGGGAGGTAATGAGTCTCATGACAGAAAACCTCGATGGAACATTTTTATTTTGGAGGGGAGACACATAACATTAGATACATCTGGGACAGAGGCTGAGTGTCAAAGAAGTTTTATTCCATCTCGCAGTGTCTCTAGCTCAGTTGTTAGAGCACGGCTAGGACAGCCTAGGGCAGGTTCTCGTTTCTCATCCTGCTTTGTTTTTCTCTTTCTTTCCCTCACCCCTTGCTCTCTCTCTTTTTCTTTCTATGAGTTGATATCTATAATACTAGGAACTCCTTCGGTCAGCGACCAATAGGAACTCAATAAGTCATTTCTGTGACCTATTATTTAAAGCCAGACCTTCTTGGAGCAATTTCTATTTTAATAAAGTGTCTGGAGTTGAGGGTATTACAATTCAGATGTCTCAATTTGGAAAGGGATAACCAGCACATTTAAGATACCTTATGCTTGAAAATTCGTGGTCACCTCACTGTGTCCCACACTGAACCTCCTTTTCATTGTCCTCCTATCTCACCACTTACAGGTCGATCCATATCTACCAGTATTATATACATATGTAATATGTAATTATATATTGTCCCTGGCTGGTTTGGCTCAGTGGATTGAGCGTCGGCCTGCGAGCTAAGTGTCGCTGGTTCGATCTTCCAGTCAGGGCACATCAGAGAAGGAAAACTCTGACTCCAAAAAACCTCTGCTGCCTTGCGGCATACCTCTTTAGGGGAAGGCTAGGGGAGTAAACCCCGACAGAAAATCTGGAGCCGGAGTCCCTAAGGCAGTTTGACGTTGTAGTCAACACCGGCAACTCCTGCGGCGCACCTGAAGCCAAGCTGTATTGACTCCGTCTTTCCCTTGGACCCTTCAGCTGCGAAGAGAGGGGGGGTCTGCTGCATGGGCAACAGCAGACCCTCCATATCACCCTGCCCAGGCTCTGTAGCTTCAGCTTCACTGGAGAGGACACTCCAGCGTCATCGCAAGATGTCGATTCAACACGGGAGGAGACAGATACCGTGTCACTCCCGAGTCGGACTGCACAGCCATTCTCGGCGGTGCAGATGGACTCTTAAGAAGCTACACCATCGTCTCTCGAGACGGATGGCTGCCGCCGCCGACGAATTATATATTATAGATAGGTATCTCATATATAACTTCTCTTCTAGTCATATAATATTGGAATCTGGGTATCAGTAAACTTCTTTATTATTATAATCCTCAAACATCTATAAAAATAAAAATAGGGTAGTTTAATGAATGCCATATCAGGATTATGATATTTCCTGTACCCTGTATCTTCATGAGCCTTAGAACTGTGACTACCACAAAGTGGATACTTTATACTAGTTTGTTCCTCAAGTAGATTGCCAGTTAATCAAATTTATTTCCTTCTTTAAAAATAAGAAACAACTTTGTGTAACTGTAGTATTTGGAACCCTTTCCCTCTGCTTTATTTATTTATTTTTTGGTTCAAAAATGAATTTGTTGCAGACCTGTGGCTATAGAGAATAACAATCTTTTTTTTTTTTTTTTTTTTCAAATAGAACCATTTGGTCATCATCTGCAGTTTTCTGAAAATGTTATACTTATTGAGGAGAGAAGCTCAGGCTCTTTTCTCTACTAAAAATGTATCTTTTATTACAATTTGAGATCATGGGTACCTAACCCTACAATTTAAATGCCTCTAAGGGAATGAAAAAGAAAAAAGAAAAACATACATCAAGACCAAATTAAATGCTAATAGAATGTGGAATCATGTTTCTTATTTAGAATTTAAAAAAAGTTTTTTTCTTTTAAAAGTTTGGTATAAAAGAGCTAGAGCTGGGCAGGATGGGAGTCAGGAGGACAGAGCTGGTGGATTTCCCGTGGAAGGAGGGAGTGGTCCTTGCCCTAGAGCAATATAACTCAGTCTTTCCCTGTCTGTCTCTGTCACCCTGAGTCTGCGAGGAATCCTAAAGAGCCCTCCCAGAAAGTCTGCATTGTGGGCCCAGGCTGGGGGCATCCCGCAGACTTCCCCTCAGGGCATAAGTTTGGCAGGGCTGGGTCACAGGGGGTCAGGAGGATGAGGCTAGTACATTTCCTTAGGCTGATGCCTTATGAATGGGATTGTTGACCCAAGAAAAATCACATCTGTGGGCAGTGTGGATGAGGGACTCAGCACAGGGACCTTAGTGGCAGTTTCTTTAGCCTTTCCTCAAAGGCACTCACCTTCTAACCTGCCTGCCTTCTGCTGGATCCCAGAGTGAGTGGCCATGAAGGAAAGTTGGTGCATTGGCTTTCTAGGAGGTGTTTGGATTTCTAGACCTCCAGTCTTCTAGAAGACTTCCTTGTAGATGGAATCCCTGCTAATTTTCACACTCAGGTGTTATTTGGATTCTTCTGCCTTTGGCACTCTGGGATGGGGAGCCTTTGCAACTGAGGTATCCTTCCAGATTCTCAGCTGCAGTATGTGAGTTTGGGACAAGCCCTTTCTACATCACTGCTCTTCCATCCAGTCTTGATGTGGCTTCTTCTGTAAACACTTGGTTATAAGACTTTCATTCAGCTAGTCTTCAGTTTGTTATTCTGGTTAATTGTTCTGTAATTTAGTTGTAGTTCCGCTTTGGTCCTGGGAGGCGGTGAGTGTAAATGCCACCTGCTCTGCTGCCATCTTGGATCTCCTCCTGGACACATTTGTTAAGTAGAGAGTGTCCTATAGGTTTCAGATGTAAATGTAAATACATGTAATATCCATTTTTACCACTATTTATAGATCATACAGATGATTTTAAGATTTTAACAATTTAACAACTTTGCTCAAATGAGGCTTTTTAGAGCAAAACTACTAGCTCTAGTACTAATCAATTTGCCTTAAATAGTTTTTGAATTTATTTTCTCAGATTGAAGTTGTATATATATTATAAAAATTCTGGGGAAAAATTAGAGATATAAACAGATGCAAAACAGTGATGGAGTAAACTTTATTTTGTAATTGCAGCCAGAGAGCTTGAGAATTATAACAGAAAATTATTTTAGTTTCAGTTAAGTCAACAGGAAATGGCAAAACAGTATTATTGAATCTAAAGGAAACTGTTGTTTGTGATTCATTATTAAAGTCTATTTGTCATGGTTCTCTGTATAGTGAAAGTTGTTTCAATAATATACTATCAAAAATCATGAACAATATAGCAAATTTAGTTTTTCCTCCTTTAATCTTAATAAAGTCTAGGAATAATTTATTATTGGAAGAAACATATTTATAAGAATAAATAAGTAAAAACTATGTTTTATGCTTTTTTCAAAGTACTTATTTATGATTTAATATACAATTTTTTAAGTAGGACAGGTTATAAAGGAAACTAAAAATTTTCAATGTTTTAAGAAATCTGTTACAAAATTGACCTGAGAATTTCTTCATTTATCCACCCAAATTCTCTGATTTAGTCTGGAGACAAGGCACCTTATTTCTAGGATTGGCTATTTTATTGCTCTATCTACTTACTGTCTTATGTTTATGATCTTTTAAGAAATCCTCAATTCTTGATTATCCATTTCCTAGGATCTGTATAGATACAATGATGTGTGGGGTTCCTTTTCTTTTTTTTTCATTTCACAGTAATGTCTCAGACACTGAAAAGCAATCTGTGACTCACTTAATACATTTTCTCCTCTACATCTCAAGAATAGCACTGCATTTGTATGAAATGCAAATTCAATGTTTTATTCAAAATAACATTCTTGAACAAGATTCAGAATGTAGGGGGTAGAGGGAAAAGTGTTGTATTTATTTTTAAATTTTTATATGACCTTATTCTTAAAAGGATCCAAAGCAGTTTACATGTATAATAAGTTATAATAAGCTTATTGTATAAAGCATATAGTAAGGCATGGTGAACTAAACTATGTGAGGAAATTAAAGCAGAGGAGAAAACAATGGTAAGCTATCTGAAAAGCTGGAGGGAATAGGAGTACATCATGAAGACATATCCTGCTAGAAAAGGACCACGAATTTGGTGTTAAGCCCTCTACTCAGAGGTGAAATCTCCGTTTCCTGATAAACAGGGTCCTTTCAGAATAGAAAACACCAATAAGAAGCACAGATTCCTAGCACTGACACCAAAGAGAATTGTACCCCATTGTTCATCACTCACTTTTGTAGAATCCTGAATTTGACAAGAACAAAACAGAACCAAATATCAAAGCACTGCTTCTTAGAAAATTCCACAATGACTTCAACATGGGCAGTTCGATGTTCGGTTTGGTAAACCTGACCACTTGCAATTGGGTCTAGAGTTGCTACTCTATTAAACTGGCTTTGTCCAGATGGATGTATTACTTGGGAGTTGATTGAATAATTGCATTTATTCGAGAACATTAAGTATTGCCCCTCTCTACCAAGTTTTTGATTAGTGTTGAGTGGCAGGCATTTAATGTTAACAATAGGAGCTGAATGTAAACAATTAAGCATATGGGGGTAGGATTTGCACAGAGAACTACCATAAGACCTTACATGATCCAGGCATTTTTTTAAGGTCTTTATATTAAATTCCTACCACTAGTATGGTGAGCTCTAGTTATATAACTCTTTTCCATACTTATAAATATGAAAATGTTGTGTTTGAAGTGCTATAGATAGAACCCTTATCTCAGTGATTATTACTTAAGGTATCAGAAACATACAGAACAGTGGAGGAGAAAGATTCTAAACAGAATCTCCATAATTCGAGTTTTTAAGATCTGCAGTAAAAAGGTATCACAAGCTTTAGCTTGCATTTCTGAAGGTCAAAGAGAATTATTTATAGGAAATGTGTAGCACTAAAGTACTGTTTTATAATTTTCCTCATGTAATGTGAAAGAGTGAGTGTTAGGGGTTTGGGCTCATAAATGCAAATATATTTATCACAGTCTTCAATTGTCTTTTCCTTTAACCACTTTAATGTGTATAGATCTATATCTGAAAATTAAATATCGAAAAGGTCAAAGTGATACTGATGTAAAGAGCAATGCCTTGTATAGAATACCGGGATACATGTACAAGATCTATGAGATAGAACTGGGAGGCTAGATATCTATCTAAATAAGCTATATTTTAAATAATTTTGTTAAAGAAACACTTCTAATTGCCAAAGTTCTAATCAGATGAAATGGCAGCTAGAGTTTCTTCCACATTCCATATTTAGAAATAATTTTGCTTGTCTAGACACAACTCCTTTGTGGCTTGTCACTGGTCATCAGGTCTTAGGAAGGTTTGTGGATTTTAATGATTCATAGTTAAGCATTTAACCAATGTGGAGGTTTAGGGAAATGTCCATTTTGATAGTAAGTAGAGGTTGCAAAGCAAATGGGCCAGTCAATCTTAAATTCTATGATAAAAATAGCAGTGGGATCTTATATGTTTGTTATAGGGCTTTAGCTCCTACAATCTTAATCTCATTACATTTCACCATGCTACTGAATAATAGCATTTCGCCCTTACTTCTCAGCAGTGTGTGTTCAACTTAGTCTTGACCATTAAATTAGCACAGAGTAATGGAATACAGGTAGTCTCCAAACTGATGAGTGTATAACATGTTTTACGGTTCTGTGGGTCAGTCACTGTTAGTACGCTGATAAACATTTTATAGTGAGAACCAACACATGCTTAATTAATCCCTCTCCTCCCCACCCAAACTGAGAAGGTACCTGTAGAATGCTTGCTTTATGAGAAGATAGTGGCAGTTGCTTTAAAAAGGTGAAGAAATGTTGGTCTTAGCAATATACTTTCAAATTATTCTTATTGAAAACAAGGCTCGGTGACTATTATCCATGTTAATATTGGATAACCTTTTAAAAGTGTGCTTTTACATCGTGAAAATTTTGGTGATTTTTGTATATATTGTGTATTCATGATCATTGATATGGGTAATAGTATATGAGTGTCCTAAGCTTTAACCCTAATAAACAGTTAATCATTTGGATAGCGTAGAAGATGAAATGTTTTTGAGATATGAGATGTTAAAATTAATATACCTGTTTGAAATAATATCAGTGGAATAAATTAAATAATATTTGAATGCAAACAAAATGTAATTCTTCAAAATGTATACAGAATTTTGGGTTAAAGAACAATTAAATTATGCATTAGCGTCTTTTAATATATAATCTAAGCTGTGCTTACAATAATAGCAAGCATGTTTTTCATGATTAAACTGTACATTTCTAAAAAGCTCTAAAATAATTGACAAATAAATGAAAACTAATATTATATGTTTTTTTCCCTTAATTTTAGTCATGATTTCATTGGAGAATTTACAACAAGCTATAGGGAACTTTCTAGAGGGCAATCGCAATTCAATGTATATGAGGTAAGAGGAATTTTATTTTATTATTTTCTTATGGAATAAATATATTTATGTTTTAAAGGTTAGGTTTTGAAAAGGATAATTGTCAAAGGTTAACTTAGTACCCATATATGTAACAATCTTTAGACTTATTAAACAAATTTGTGTCTAAGATTAAATAATATTATTTCTCTTCGAGTGACATGGTCTTTTAAATCTGTTTTGAGACATTTAAAATTCTTGCCTATGTAAGTTTTTCTTATTTTTAAAAAATTTAATAGGATGCAAGCTTATTTTTTCTTTAGCTTCACCCTTTATGTTGTGTCTTCCTACTAACTTCCTCCTTAAGTCTTTTTTAATAAAAACGAGTAAAATATCATTTTAGTTGTGTCAACATGGTATTATAAAATGAACCGTGGTCTTCTTAGTGTGTTAGTGCATATTCACTGAAAGGAATGGCAAGGTATGATTCAGTCATTAAAGAAGTACATGTTATTAAAGCAAACACACCAATTATTTTTGCCTCAACAGTACCTTGCCAGTTAACTATTAGATATGTGTTGAGCATATGGTATGTTTTAGCCCTGTTAACTCTTGATCTATGCTCTCCGTACATTCTCTGCATTTTTACGTTTACATGGATATCAAATGAGTATATCTCAATAGTTAGTCAGTAATGGTAACTGTTTCCCTGCCAGACTGGCACTAAATTTGACTATTTTTTTAAAAGTTAAGAGTGACGGAATCACCTTCTTCTACCACCTTCTTACTGGCTTATGCAGTTGTATTACATGCATTCATTCATGTGCTAACTTATACATAAAATGTTTATTGCATGATTTCTGTGTTCCCACTCGGTGTCAGGCCCTAGGGATACAGAGATGAATAAAAATTAATGTTAATGGGAAATACAAACACAGAAAATACATTTAGTGCATTCTGGAAAATGCTATAAATAATAGTGTACTTAGTGTACTCTGAGATATTTGGGTGGAGAACAAACTCAACCCAAGAAAGCTACCCAGTCAAGGACAAAGACTGAGTAATAGATCAATTTTTCTATCTGGATCTTCCAAAGAAGGAATATGAAAGCTCTGAGCAGGCAATGAAAGTAATATGAAACAGGTTGTATTTACATAGATGCCTGTTTTCTCCATCTACCCTCAAAGCTAAGGAGGAGCAACACATGCACCAGCCCTCCTTGTACTTTGGAATCATGTGCTGCCACTCACCACATAATCCTCCACAGATCAACCACTTTGTATATGTGGGTGCACTCCTTGTTATATGCTCCAACAGTGTAAAACTCTGACTTGGTGATCACCTGCTGCTTAAGCAGACTTGCGATCAGCCTGAAATTAAGAATTAGGGCTTCCTCAGGTCTTCCCTGGCCATGCATAGAGATTGGCACATATATTTGACCGTCTAGATTCCCAAGTTTTTAATTTTGTTTTGTTTTATTTTTTAGATGCCTGAGCTTTTAAAAGCCTAGGCTAGTTTTAGCTGGTAGATCTTTTGTCTGATTCCTGGGATGATGGCATTACCTCTAGAATTGCAGTCATACTGAGTTGGAGCTTGTTTGGGGGCTATTACTAGGTCTGCAGTGGGGTCTTTAGTTGGTGTCCTTATTAGCAGGGGCTCAGTTGGATATGGGTTCTGTCAGGTACCTACATGGGTGAGACCAGCTCTAGTACCTTGTTCAGTGAGGTGGTACTGGTCTGAGGCTCCTCTGTAGGGTGCACAGTGGGTCTTCAGTCAACTGACCTGCTACGACTAGACGTGCAGGGAGGTGTGTGGCTCCTTCCAGGTCCCTGGGAGGGCTCTCCACTGAGTAGGCAGGACTGTCCTGCACCGTGCCTGAGAGGGCCCTACACTAAGCCCTGTGGCTATTTCAGGATCCACAGCCAAGACTCTGGAGGCACAGTTGAGATTGTCTCCCACTAGGTCCCTGGCGGGTCTGGACTGCAGGGGCTAAAGCAAAATATAGGGAGAGTTCAGATCTCCAGAGGTGCAGACGTGAGTGTGTTCTGGTGGCTCTCTGCGTCAGCAAGATTGCTCACAAACTGCCTGGTGGGTCTGGAAGTGAGTGTTGGGTCCTTAAGGATCTACGGAGTTGCAGACAGAATGGTTGACACCTGGGACCCTGGATCCGTAAGGTTATTGGGTTGGTGGCCTGCAGCTGTGAGGGGGCTGCACCCGATTAAAGGGTCCAGGAAAGGATCCCATCAGGATCTGCGAAGAGTGCAGATGGCAGTGTCTCCTGCTGGCTCCATGTGCCAGCAAACCTTCTGATTCTTTCGTAATTTTTATGTCTTTTCTCTCTGCTCCAGCCAACCAGAGCCAATTACTTTTCTCCTATTCTTAGAATAGTGTGTTTATATATTTCTTTTCATTGGAGCCCTAGATTTTTAATAAATTCTAGTTCAAATAATACTTCCTTATAAATTCTTTCATCTTTCTTTCCCTATCAAAATGTTTCCATTATATTTTGGATTGAGGTGTGCTGCAAGATCCTTTCTTAAGACATTTATTTGTTTGATTTATCCTATTAGATTGACAGCCCTTACTCATCTCTATACTCCCTATATCATCCAGTATCTTGGACAATGTAGGAGTACAATAATAATTTCTCATGGCACAAATAGTCCAGAATGTATTTTTCTGTCCACAAGCCATACCTTTACCAATTATTATGCAGCCTGGTTGTCGAGTGGAAATTATTACCAGAATAAAGCAATAATTGAATCAATAGGACCCTTATATATTCACATATTTGGGTGATTTGCTATGTTAGTGTATTTAACCAAGTGAAAAATTATGTTTTGACTGCACCTTCACAACTTATATTTTTTCTACAGAGCAATCATTATTTTTTAGAACCTTGGGTATTAAAGGTTTTTCTCACATCAAGAGCTGCAGATGAGTAAGGGTAACCAATGCATAAAGTAATTGAAAACATTAATGAACAAATATTTTTAAAGATGAGTATTCCTAGCAACTGTTGCAGAGAAGTTTTGGCTATATGACTGTGCAGGAGTCATATTAAAGCCATTGGTAAATGAAGAAATGCATAAGAAGTACAGGCAGCAGGCAGAACTGTATGTTTTTAAATAATTTTACTATCGAAACTAACACATTGTAATTGTTTTATCTTTTGAAGGTGGTGAATCCCAAAAAGAAAGTAAAAAAGAAAAAATATATCAATTCGGGAACAGTAAGTCAAATATCTTATTCATTAAGGATTTACACAAATAAATAAATATCATTTTTGATCAGAATAGAAATAACTCAAGACTGAGCCATTTCACTTAGAATTTTAATATGAAGATCTATAATAGAAAAATAAACTTTGCTCTCGGAATGTTTCTAATGAAGAACACCTTATGGGAGGTAGTGACCTGCTTTCTGCAGGTTGCTCCAGGGGTTGGAAGGATTTCTGAGGGAAGTTGAAGTTTTGTTAGGAATTCTTCATTCAGTGGAACCACATTAGAGAGAATCAAGCAGACATGAAAGGGTTTAAGTAGTAGTAAGAAATACTATACTCTTTATGTGCTACACTTGATTATTATGACCCATTTTATGGTCTGTGAAAGTACTTGTTTACAGTGCATTAAAATGTATAGCTCTGTAGGAATGCAGGAATAAGTCAGGACAGGAAGGGCAAAAATGAAAGAGTCTTAACATTGTGAAAAATCAAAATCATCCTATTTTGATAACACATATACTGAGGATTTGATCCTAAGATTAATTCTCCTCAGGAAAAGCAAAACCTACATTCTCTCAAAGTTTCCATTTAAAGATTTCTATAAAGCAAGACACTTACAATATTAAATGACTTCATTACAGGACCATAACAAAAACACACATTTCCTCTGATACAACTTATTTCATTTATTTTAATTTTTTTGTTTTAACCATTTTCCAACTCCCTTTCATCTCTTCTTTTATCTAAAATGGGAAATAACACAGTATCCTTGTAGATAATTTTTATGCTGTTCTTTAAAGGAAGTAAACTGGTCATAGAAATAAATTATTTTAAAATTTTTGACCATTTTCCTTCTAATAATTTAAAATTGAAGAATAATAAGTCCTGCAGATTTTAATAAGGAATAATATCTTTAATTACCAGATGCTAGGAAATATGATTTTCTCCCTAGTAGTTAAAAAAAAAAGTCCATTTGGGGTTACAGTTAGTACTAGAAGGTAATTCTGCCTTGTTTTTCTTTTTATTTTCCAGGTAACCTTACTTTCTTTCTTGGTAGAAACGGAAGTTTCATTCCTTGACTATATTAAAGGAGGGTAAGTCATCCTCTGAAATTGTTTCATTACTTAAGCATTACTTTCAGTGTGTGTAGCAAGTGCGACCACTAGGCAGTAAGCAACTGAACTGATGACCTTCATTACATTTGGTTGGCAGACCAATTGCACTTTTGTTTCAGACCTATAAGATAAACTTACATACCCAGGGCTATTACTTTTGGAAAAAATTGTAACTTTTTAAAAATTTTCCCGGGTAGATTTTCTGTCAATTTTTTCACTTGTTTTAGACATTTATAAGCCTTGTGGGCTTTCTGCTCTTATTAAGAAATCTCAGCATCTGAGTCAACGATTTTCAACCATTTTTATCTTATGGCACACATAAATTAATTACTAAAATTCTGATCTGACAAAAATAGGTGTAATTTTGATTCATTCTCACCAGATGGCTATTGTGATTTTTAAATTGACAATCTAAGAGCAAAGAGGTCAGTGCCCCTGACTAAATAGTCAGACATTGCATGTTTTAAAAATTATTGGCATAGTGGCTGAAAATTGCTGCTCCAATTAGATAAATGCACTACAGTGGTGGAAAATCATATTAAAACCAAACACATAATTATACAAAATTTCTGAATAATAGCAAAATAGAATATAATGAGTTGCACTCATTTCAAATTAGAATTAATTATAATAATTGATAAGTAATTATGTAATAGTTTCAATAATGGCTATTGACTCTTCAGAAAAACATGTCAGAATTCCTAGTCTCTTGCACCTAAAAATAAATTCTGAAAACTGTTAAACACCTTGATAATATTTAGTATTCTTCATAGTAATTTTTTTTCAAAAATCATACAATACTTTCCTTTTATTAGTTTTATTTTCAGGTTTGGGGAAAAATAATATATCTCAAAAATTTTAAAGATAAATATCTATATTTGTGTTTCACATTATAAACATAAAATGTGAAATGGTAAGAAGAAAAATTAGGTAAAATGAAAATAACTTATTATGAAACTAGACCCCTGTAGTCAATCATACACTCTAAAGACAGTTATAAATTTGTTCTCAAAAACATTATTTTTATAACAGTGATATTACACTGCACAATACCCTATAATATATATTTCATACATTAAATATATCATGTATATATATATTTCCATGTCAGTATTATATATCTACCTTACTTTAAGAGTTTTTAATTTTATGGATGCACACAATTTAGTTTAAAAGTTCCCTGTGCTACACATTTTAATTGCATCCATTTTATTTTCCCATTATAAACATGGCTGAAATACTTTAAAAAAACAAACCCTGGTGCATATGTTTTTTGCCCTTCATTTTATAGTTTGTTAGATATTCTAAATTGTGTTATGAAAGGGTAATGATAATCTACACTTCTAACATATGTATATGATTGTTTACCGTGTCCTTACCCTTACTGAAGAGTGACACTCCTTTTTCATTTTTGCTAATTTAATAGATAAATATTATGAATTGCCAGCTTTTATCTGTGAAACCTGTTTATTAAAAATATTGTCCTTGCCCTGGCTGCTGTGGCTCAGTGGATTGAGCATCGGCCTGCGAGCCGAGTTTCGCTGGTTCGATTCCCAGTCAGGGCACATGACTAGGTTGCACGTCAGGTCCCCAGTTGGGGGCGCGAGTGAAAGGCAACCACACAGTGATGTTTCTCTCCCTCTCTTTCTCCTTTCCCCTCTCTCTAAAAATATAAAATAGATAAACAAACAAATAAATTATTAAAAAAAATAAAAATAAAAAAATAAAAAATAAAAATATTGTCCTTTGTAAAGGCCGATTTTTATCCAGTGGTCCTCTGGAAAAACAGATTTCAAAACTCTATTTCTTTCTTTCTTTCTTTTGCTTTTCTTCTGCTTTTTCTTCCCCCATTCCCACCAAAAAGGTTCAGTATTTTTAACTGAAAACAGAAGAGAAAAAAAGCTGGCTGGCAGCTATATCCCTTCATGCTCTCAATACTATAACTAAAATTCCCCAATAATCACATTTTGGTGTTTAGTCTTTACTCCTCTTCAGCACACATCTGAAAAGACTCTTCTTGATTTAGCCATCAGGCCTTGCTTCTTTATGCCTTGTGATTACTTTGAAGAAGAACAATTAAATAAGTTAAGACTTTGGACTACAATCAAGCAAGCACCCAAAATAATATTTTGGAGGTTGTATTAGCATATTTGAAGATTTGTCATCAAGGTTAGCTTTTTTAAAGAAATTCTCCAGAATTATTTTCAAAAAAGTATGATATTTCAGAAGCTATTGGAACTAAGTGTTAAATTCAGTTTTGTTTTTATAATATATCACAGTAACTAATTGCTGTTAACTTAAAATGTCAGCATTTGCTCCTGGTATTTGTGGATTGTTTTGTTGCTGACTTGGGTTAGCATCATTGTTAATTTTTGTGGCATCAGTTCAGAGACCTACTCACTATAGCCTTTCTAGTTTTGGAGAAATTATTAAGCCATGCTTATTTATGCTGAATCTTAATTGACAAGTAGAGCTAGAGGTCTTCAAAAAAGTTAAAAAATCATTATATAAAATGTGAGTAACAACAATTAAATTGGTACTCTAGCTAGCTCTGGGCTGTTTAAAGTTAGTTGGGGTTTTCCTGTGTTGATTGTGTTCTCTGCATTAATTTTATAAACCATTACAAATACACTGGATGTGTGGAAAATGAGGATAAAGGAGGCAAACCAGGTGATGGATGTGGAATATGTAGGACTAATAGACCATGATTAAACTCTCAGAAATGCTTGAATTGCACTTTAAAATTTCATTTCTCTTCTTGTTTCATCTCACAAAAAGAATAATAGAATAGAAATTTATAAAAATGTTATTTGTTTTCTCATGAATCCAAGTAGAAATTATGCCAAGCTAAAAATGAAGATATTTAAATACTAAACAAAACTGTTTTCATAGTGCTTTAATATCTTCCCTTTCAAGGGAATGTTTTCACAGGCCCAATTTTTAGTGTTGCATATTCTAGGATTCCATTATTTTAGTCATGATTGAGGTAGGTATTTACATGAAAATATAACCTTGATTGTGAAATCATTTGTTAGCGTGTTACTTTTCATTCATTGTCGGAGTTCTTAAAACACTGTGTTTAGCTGCAGTCGACAGGTTTACGGACTCAGGTACACAGTGAACAAGTGAGGCAAATGAGAGAGATGTATTCTGTATCAGCCAGGATTCTATTTTTATGCAAATATTCTGTGAAATAAAAATCGATTCTTTGAACTTTTTTGTTTACGCAATAATATGCTTTTCCTGTAGTATAGGATACATTTTATGACTTGAATTAGTGAAGAGTTTTATTTTCTACATACTAATATCCACAAAGAAGATCTTACTGTAGAATAATAAAACCCAGTTGACACTTCTGGAGTGTTGACCTTGGGGTCATTATTATTAATCATATTCTGTACATTTATTCCAGTATTTTTAAATTTCTCTTTTTTTATTAAGAAATAACTTTAAATATTAAATCTCTGATATTACTGACAACTAAAGATGTTTATTTAGTAATTAATTTACAGCATTGGATATTATATTACCATTAACAAGACCAATGTCAGATTTGTTTAAAAACAGTATGTTTTGAACTCTGTGGTACTCCTTTAAGGTAACATTCATCATTCTTATAATTATTATTTGTGAAGTGGGTTTATTGACCTCTACAGATTTGTAAAATACATATTTCCATATTCCTACCAACTCACACTCTAAGTTCTGAGGGCAGAATCATAAATTTCAGTTTGGTTTTGTCTGCCCTCCAGTCCTCTATGTGTCTAAGTCTTCATGATACCCTTTACTCCACCACATGATCATGAATGAATACCTATAAAGTTTTCCACATCTCTTTGACTGGCAGGTGAAGGGAGAAAACAGATCACAAATTTTGGTGTGCCCTGAGTCCCTAAAAGCTCCCAGGATTTAACATCAACACAATCCATAATCTGTGCTTTTATTGGAAAATTGAGTGTTTTAGAAACTTGCAGATCTATAGACTGTCATTTTCTTCCTCTGAAGAAAGCCCAGACTCTCATCCAACTGGTTCCAACAACTTATTTCTAGTGGTTACTAGTTTCCTTGGGTATCATTTTAATTGCTAATTTATATGATATGTCCTCTCAAAGAGAATGACAATTTTTAAGTATTTTTATAAAGCTAAACACAGAGTAGCCACTGAAAACATAAGTTAATAGAAAGCCATTTTAAGCTGGACTAGTAACTTTTTACCCCAAATTTCTTAACATAATGAAGCATTATAAATTAATAGGACTTTAAAACAAAAAGTGTGATGTTTCAGTGAACTGGATTACAACCCCCCATGTGTGTCTCTCTCAGACTTTGTCATCTTGTGACCTTTCCCTTCACATGCTTCATACCACAATTACCAAACAAAACAGATGGGCCAAGCTTTCTGGAATTTAAATAATCTCACCTTCACTCCATATCTGGTTTTGTAGTGACGTGGAGGAAGGCAAGATCGAAATTAGAAGCATCAAGTGCTTGTTTTCCTACCTACCTATTCTAAGGGAGCATCAGAGAAGGTAGTAGGGGAGATTATAAGTGGAAAGTTCTGGGAAAGAATCAAAATAAGAGGTAAATGTTTAGCAAAAGTCAAGTTGATTGTAATAATGTTGGTTGCTGAAAAGTGAGACAATCCATAGTAGGGGCCAGGAAGTTGGGTTCTGGCATTAACTACCTCGTTCAAACCCTAGATCATAGCCTGTTCCCATTTCTATGAAATTGGAATAAAAATAAGAATGCTTATCTCATAGAGGCTATGTGAATTACATGTAGTTAACCTGCAATAAATGCTACCTATCATTTTTCTGAATAATTTGAATTGTTTCAAGTTCCAATAATGCCTTCATTTGATCATCATATTATTGTTGATGGTAATTTTTCTATTTGTCAGAGACATGGAGAGACAAATGATGTATTCAAATTTACAAAGTCAGTAAAGGTTACTTTTTTGTAGTTCAATTCTCTTTGCAGGAATGCTAGGACATTCCTTTCATTCTAGTCAATCTCAACACAAACTCTTGACCCTGAATCTAAAATTTGTCTAAAATTATTGACAAAAGGCTTATATTCCCCTTAAAAGTAGTAAAAAGTCTGAGGAGAAAAAACAAAAAAAAGAACTACCTACCTATTGGAAGCTAATTTTAAAGGCTAAAGTGGGCTTCTTGATACTGCTTATTTTAAACACGAGTTGAATATCAGTAAGTCTTGTTATCAAGAGGCTCCATAAGGATATTTTTTTCCTTAAAAATACTTGAAGCCAGTGCCTTAGTTTTATAAAATTGGTGGCATTATATTGGATATGTTGCCTCAGGGAACACATCTTGCTAGAACATGCAACACTATAAGCATTTTCTCCCCCTGATCCAATTTCTTATTTGAAAACGGAATGTACATGTCTAGGATTTTTTTATAGCACTTCCCTGTTGTGGCACCCAAGTGTGTCACCGCCATCAGATCAGCAGAGAGCTGAACCCTGCAGCACTGAATGGGGATAAATGTGATAAAAATAAAGCCATTCTGCCTTCTCTAAGTACGTTAACATAGAACTACGCATCTAAACTAAGATTTAGAAAAGAAACTTCCACAAATATTAAGATTCAGAAACATTGCTTTGGTTAATTCCTGACTCTGATTTTTTTTAATATATGAAATGCATGCTTGAAAAGTCTGGAGATGTCCAGTTATCTCCTTTAAGATCGCCAGCTTATGCTATTTTTCAAATGATTTTTTCAGTGCCATCCATTTCAAAGTCAAAGGAAACTCATGTATGTGTCATCCTCACAACTAGTGTTGGCTTAGACAAAATATCGACAATCTATTTTTGTATCCGGCAGTTTTGTTACAGAACACTTGGGCTTCTCCAATTGAAACCTAGCACCCATGGGCTGTTTAGTTAGGGGCATAATTGCCTGCCGCTAGAATTATAACTCTCAATACCAGAGTTTAGTGAAAAGAAAAAGAATTGTTTATTTAATAGTTATATAGATTTAGATTATTTGCGGATTTCTGCCATTAGATCTTATGTTCCTTAGAACACCCACAAACACATATTTCGGCCTCCCCCTACCAAACCAGGCTAGTTTTAGAAAAGTTAGAGATACCGTTTCCCTACTTCCTAGACACAGTTTAGATTTACTGGTAGCTGCCAATCATTCAATTCTGATTGGGGAAGGTCTTGTCTGCGTTAAGGGGCTCGCCAGTTTTTAATCCAGAACCGCGTGGATTCTCAGCCTCCTTGTAAACTGCATGGAGTTCTCCCTTCTCAAAGCTGCACGGTCAGTCCCCTCCTCAAAACCGCATGGTAAGCCCCCCTTTTCAAAACTGTATGAAGAACTCTTTCTCCAAACCTTATGGAGAACCTTTCTTTTCAAAGCAGCATGGTGTGTCTGTTACTCAAAACCACATGGTCAGTCCCGTTAAAATGTCTGCTTCTTATTTTTAAATCCCTGACTGCGTCCTGTGCCGCAGTTGGCACGGTCCCCAGTTCTGACCATTCACAGAACCTCACGCAGGCTCTGTGTGCTTTCTCCATACCATCTCCCGGTCCAAGACCCCTCCCATTTTCCCGGGGCATTGGATGCATTAAATCCATTTGCATAACAAAGACACTAGCCCCTAGCCTCAGGCATGTGAAAGCATCATGAAAGCTGCTTCCTTCTCCCCATTCCCCAGCCGCAAGCTCTGGGGGTTTTTGGACACCCCCCTTTCTGTAACAGTTTCTTAGTTATGTTTTATGATCTCCGTGTGCACTTTTAACTGCACTATCTCTGAAATAGCATGTTTTGGTGGGTAATTGAAAGGTTGGGGACTGGATGCCAGGGCAGGGGGTGGGGAGAAATGAAGATAAACAAACAAGAATGGCTCCCTAAGGGTAGGTCCTGATAGGGTCGGAGAATTTATTACTGACATTGCTGGGGTATGGTGATATTAGTATGTAGATTGAGTATTAGAAGATTACACTATTGGTTTGTTATCTACTGACACCCCCCACTGCCTGTATTGGTTGGGGTTCATTTCCCCATCATTGACACACTACTGACCAACACTGTTAAGTAAAAGAGACCAGAGAAAGAGTCTGACAACCCCATCACTATATCAGAGTTTATTAAGGGAATTTACGTAGATGGTGCTTGTTGGGTGCTGGAAAGAGGAATGGATATCCTCCTGCCTCCCCCACCTCCCGCCCCCAACTGTGTGCTTATATGTCCTCAGCAGTGAGCCAACATGCTGGGAAAAGAATAGTTGGGTGAGCAAAGGGAGCAGATGCTGGGAAGCACCTATTAAAAAAAGAGAGAACATTTGAGAGCATCTTGCTTCTGGAGGCCAAACTAATGGGCATTTGTAATTAGCCCAGAGGAGCTCTTATGTCCATTCCACAACCTAAGGGTCAGTCAATGCTCTGGGTTCATTCAGGAGTCAAAACGTTGTATTATCTTTAAGAAGATGGTGTCACCTCTGTTTCTCACAAACATTATGTGAAGAATTAATGAAAAAGCAATATTCATTAATGTGAAGAGAGAACTGTCTCTTCTGACCCAACAGAGTAAAGGATTAATAGGAACCAGGAAAGAATGACATGGAAAGCTCAAGAGATTTGGCCTCCAGCATGTAGAATATGTGTTCTGTGCAGATACTTCAGGGTTTTATTTCTAATAATTAGAGAACTTTTTCAAAGCAGCTGTTACCTATTTATCATATGAGATAATTGGGGCTCAGACATGGCAATTTTGCAAAGGAGTCGCAACAAGCTAGCTATTTGGGATTCTGGGTTTCAGACTCCAATCTATGATTCAAAAGTTCGTAGTCTTTTTACTAGACTTCACTGCCTCCTTATTTTCAAAGTGATTCAGTTAGGTAGTGCTTATATTTTTGATTTGGTGTTGATATTTTGATTATTTTGATTATGTCATGAGATATTTTCGAAACAAGTGGTCTGAAAAAAATAGGTGGACAGCTTCCTGAGGGCTTGAACTGTAAGACCTTAGGAAGCTGTACTTTGGAACACTCTTACTGTGTTTTAAAAATACAAAAACAGAAATCAATCTATAACATCTGGAGAAAGTATGAAGGTTTTTCAATTTGTGACAACTAGAATGAGTAAGGAGCAAGATTATTAGCATAAATAGTTGAAGAATCACATCATTTGTCTCCAGTTTCTTTTTATTCTTCCTTTTGACTTTTCACTGATGCCTCAGAAACCCAGCATGTATGGAGGGGTAGAAAGGAAAATAAGGCAGGGGTCAAAGCTTACAATTACTTAATGCAAAGGGATTTTGTTTGAAGAAGAACCTAAATAACAACTTCTAAAAGGTTGGATTATTCGCTCTGCAGTTTGAAGTGGGGCATGTTTGGACCTCAGCAGCTGGTGTAAAGGAAAGGAAATCTGACATGGGAGGCTCATGTTCTGAGAAATAGCCTGAAGCTCTCTGGTGGATCCAAAAATTTAATAAGCACGGAACACTCCAGTTTTCAAAGAAGTATGCTAAAGTCAAGTCCTGCAAAACTAGCATCAATAATGGTGATAACAATCATAACAACTTCTTATGGACTATCTACTAAAGGACAGATGCTTTTCT
This sequence comes from Furipterus horrens, assembly GCF_987537825.1. Lineage (NCBI taxonomy): Eukaryota > Metazoa > Chordata > Mammalia > Chiroptera > Furipteridae > Furipterus > Furipterus horrens. The sequence continues at coordinate 41,678,173 of NW_028327174.1, read as the reverse complement.
TGTCCCCACAATAACAATCCAAGGACGGTTTTATTATGCTTAACTTATTACAGATGAGGTGCAAAGAGGTTAAGTAGCTTTCCCTAGATCACATTGCAGGTGGGTGAAAGTATTTATATTTGAATTTGCATCTCAAAGCCTGCCTTCATTCTAGCACATCTCAGTTGTCAAGGACATTGAATCCTGTAAATAGTTTATGAACTGGGAAGCAGGAATTGTGAAAAGATGCAGCAAAACTTGTTGTCAGATAGGCAGTTGAACTACTTTTAAGAAAGAAGGAAAAGGTAAGACAAAAAAGAATTCAGGGTTTAGCCCTTGGTGAGCTAAGGTTATGGAGCTGGATGATAAGGTTAAACTGGATGCTAGTGCCAGAGGCAAGTGAACGGGTCCAGGGCAGGTTCTTAGAACTGAAGTATGAACTAGATTGCATATCCAGTAAATCAAGGCAAAACTGTGGTTTTGGTGCCAGCATGCCACTAATGGGGGGAAGACTGTATTAAGAGCGGGTGGACATCCGAACTGCATTGATCGAGTCTAGATTCCAACAGTTTGTGGATCTAAATCTGCATTTGTCAAGATTAATTTAAAGAAGGATGGGGGAAAGTTCAGCTTTCATATTGGTAACTTAAGTTGGAGCAACCAAACAGAATTTGAAATTGGAAGTAATGCATTCCTTCTGTACACGCCCATCACGGTTGTTAGTTCTCAAGAATTAATTTGTAATGACAGTTGTAGATAAGTTATTTAACATGATATTACTCTGTGTGTGTTATGTGTGTGGGAGTGCATACATATGTGCAGTTTTCTTTATTATGCATATATATATATATATATATATATATATATATATACTTGTTTTCTATGGATCTTTAGTAGTTAAATCTTCTGTCTTGACATCTGATTTATCTGTCATTCACAGCTTTTGGAAAGGTGGCAGAGTGAAATAAGGACAGTTTCCAAGTATATATTTTAGCACTACTAGGACATATGAATTGGGAAATCTCATAAGATGTTGCTATTAACTCATGAAATGTGGCAGGCATGCCTTTTTTTAATACTCTAGAATATAACATAACATATATATAGAAGTAGTAAAACATAAAATGACAAAATGACAGCTAAAGTAACATTTCCTAAGCAGGATATTTCGAGGACTTATGTGTGATAGTTTTATGAATATTCTGTCAGTTAACTCCTGTAAATTTGATTTTTTTACATTGACGCATGACTGATTTTTTCTCTCTCTAACATTAGCTTTCAAGCAATATTCAAGAATAAAAAAAGGGTAACAAGGTTAATGACGAAGATGTTTTGTCTGGCTTACTTTTATGACACAAATAATTTATCAAGGTCTTCAAGAAATCTGCCTTATAGCCTAAAGTTATTGTGTTGCTAGCAACTTAAAAAAAAAAAAAACTTTTACTAATTTTTTTCAAAATGCACTTGGTATAATAAGTGTACATTATAATATGAATGGCAGATTCTTAGAAATTCTGGGAATGAACAAGCTGTTACCCAGTAAATACACAGTTGAGTTTTAAATTATACTATTGACTATAAACTCCTGTGCTGTTTTTGTTTCTATTTTTTATAGTAGGAACCTGGAGTTGTAAATTCTGTGAGTTTAAGAATTGTTTCAGTTTGCTCCGGTTTCCTCTTAATCACCTAAACACAATGCTTGACAATTGGAGGATGTTCAATAAATAATTGTTCAATCACAGTTTTTTAAATGAAAAAATCCAAATGGTGTAATAATAGGTTATGGGACCATTATAGCCATGAAATGTTTTATGTAATGAGCCATCATATTTTCCTTCTGATTTGAATACTGCTGTTCAAAACAGTAAAACAGTAAGATTCTTTCTGAAATGCAGAATGAGGCAAAGAACTAATCAAATCTTGGAAATCAGTCAACCACCAGGTGTGCATTCCAGTACGTAAAAAGCGTTCTGCAGACACCATTGTAAAAGAATTGTATCAAGACAAGGTATCTCTCCCTACAACCTAAGGGAGATTGATTCAAAGACTCAGCTCCTAAATTGACCTTTAAAATATGCTGAAATGTGTTCTCGAAGCTCAGAGTTATTTTTCACTCCTAAGAAAGGTGTTATTTGAATAAAATAACAAAAAGAACCATTTATACCAATAATTTTGTGATTGATGTATTTGATAACACATTTAGTAGCACAGATTTGCCCAAGCATGAGAATGTATCCTTGCATTATTATCATTAATAATATTTGTGCAGTATCATTTTTAGGTTTACAAAATAATATTCACTATCTTTTATTGTGTTCTTATCATAGCCAGGCAGTTTGCAGATATCTAATTGTAGAAATAGAGTAGTATAGAGTTTGTGAATATGGTCTTTGCAGTTAGATATAAATTCAAATTTCAGTACTGGCATTTATTACTCATGTGGAAAGTTATTAAATTTTGTGAACATATATATTCTTGTCTATAAAAGAATAGTATTACATTGTTTTAAAAATTATGAGGTTAATTGATACAAGCTATGTAAAATACATTATATAATGTATTATAATGTGTATTATATATACATATAAGTAGATCAATGTAATGTTTTATATAGTTTTTTTCTGCCGGTCCTTGCTTAAATATTGTGTGCCAGGCACCTTCCCTCAGAGTTTTAAAATTTGGCTAATGTCAGTAACTAGGTTGTTGGAATTCAAACCCAGTTTTTTCAGCTCAAAAGCTATCCCATTCTAATACACTATACTCCCCTGTATTCTAGTCAGTTCTCTCCCCATTGGAAGAATGACAAAGCAGTACTGATGGTGACAGTTCTTTCAGATCCTCAAAGGGCTTTATGATCTCAAAGTATTCTCCTGAATATACCCCTACATTCTTTTTTCTAAAAATTTTTAACTCATTTTGGTTCATACTGGTTAGTGTATATTCAAATTAACCTATATTCTTAGCCTATAAACCTAATTGCTATTCTAAGAAAAGATTACCATATAGCTATAAAGAGAATCTGTGTTAGTTTTTTATTAAATGTAAAGCATAAAAAATTCATTCTTTAGAAAAAATGATTGAGTTTGTTTCAAAACCTGAATAGGATTTAGGGCTTTTCAAGCTCAATTTTTAAGGACAGAAGGAAATATTACTATAGTTAATACTAAGAGAACTACATGGGACCCTGTGCTGTAATAGCTATCATCTTCATCATCATCATCATCATCATCATCATCACCATCACCACCATCATCACCATCATTCATTTAAACTACTACCATTTAAACAACGGTTCCAAACTTCAAGTGGTAAATCAATTGTGCAACGTGTCCAAAGAATTTGTTACTAAAAATAATTGAAGTATTCCTGTTTTCAAATGATTTGCTTTTAAAATAAAAAAAAAACTTTTAAAATTAGATTTGATTAGTTTATCACAGTAATCATATCATTGTTACATATCTGTGTTTATGTGCCTTACTGGGTGAGAAAGAGGCTGAGTTATATATAGAAAGAGAAGTATATCCAAAAGAGTGAAGCTTTTATGTTAATGCCACTGCTTTGGTTTCTAGCAGGAAAAAAAAAAAAAAGGAAAAATATAACCCAGAAAAATCATTTGGGGTTAACTACCATGTCCTACAAGTGTATGTAACCAATTTTACCTCTATAAATATTTATCTGTATCTAGAAATACACACACACAAGAATGCAGTAATCAGCGAGAGATGGATCAGTATCTGAAATATTTCTTTTTTGAAGGAAGCAGGAGAAAATCATGTGTTTTAGGATTGTTGGAAAAAGCAGCTCAAGATATGATATTACTAGAGATGATTTTAGCTATGTCACACTTTTAAGGGCATAATAGTTTCACATGGACTATAGGATAGTTTTGAATGCATCGGAGACTGGGAAATCATTACTAGCAGCTTGACTTCTTTGTTACGAGCACCTTATTTGGTTATTGTGCTCCCACATAGGAGCTATTTTTATTGCCTATACCTTACCTTATGTTTTGTTTTACAGTGTATGACTGTAAAAGTATTTTGCCAAGTTCTTGTCTTCGAAAACTGCCTATCTGATGCTATCCAGTGTATAATGTAACATAGTTGCCAATATTAATATTTAAGAAAATTAGTTACGTTAAAAATATAACACAAATGGAAATCAAGAATTTTTGAAATTATTATTAATGATTCTTATTTACTTATGTTCTAGAACACAAATCAATTTCACAGTGGCTATTGATTTTACAGCATCAAATGGTGAGTATTATGACTATCCCTTAATAAAAATTATCAGCAATTAAGTGAAAAATAAATATTTATTTTCATGGGGTTTATATATTATTTCTACGTTTTCATACTTTTGAAGTGTTTTGTATAAAATACAGATATCAGATAATTTTTCTTTTTCTTTTTTTAATTGATTTTAGAGAGAGAGGAAGGCGGGGAGAGAGAGCAAGAGACATTGATTTGTTGTTCTACTTATTTATGGCTTCATTTGTTGCTTTTTGCATATACCCTGACTAGAGATTGAACCTGCAACCTTGGTACATGTGGCGACATTCTAATTAACTGAGATATCTGACCAGCAACTCAGATAATTTTTTTCTTTTTAACATTATGAATTAATTCAGATATACAAGTGGCTACAAGAAGTACAGCAAAAGTACACAACAGTTCCAATCTAAAAATCAGGAAACAAATGAAAATACTGGAATCTTCATTCTCTCCTGGTGAGAATGTATAATCGTACAGCTGCTGTAGAAAACTCATTGACAGTTTCTTAAGATATAGTTACCATATGACCCAATAATTTCACTTCTGGATATATACACAAGAGAGATAAAAACATACCTCCATACAAAAACTTGTGCACAAATATCTTTAGCATCATAGTAGCCAAAATGTGGAAATGGCCTACATGTCTGTCAGCTCATAAATGGATAGAAAAATGTGCTACACTGATATGAATACTGTTCAGCAATAAACAGGAATGAAATATGAAGTGATGAAACATGATACAACATAGATGAACATTGAAGTCACCATACAGTGAAAGAAGCTAGTTGCAAAAGACCATATAATATGTAATTCTACTTATATGAAATGTCTAGAATTCACAAACTAATAGAGACAGAAAGTGGTTTTATTATTCTTTAGGACTGGACTGGATAGAATGACTAGAAAATAGTAGTGAATAGGTACAGGATTTCTTCTTGAGGTGATGAAAATTCTCCAAAATTGATTGGAGTGATGGTTATACATGTTTGTGAATATACTTAAAATCATTGAATTGCATAGTTTTTATGGATGAATTGTAAGTTATATGAGTGATATCTCAATAAAGCTTTTTAAAAAAGAGTCTATCCAAGTGGGATGTATTTTAAACAAAGGCATGGTGTACCTCTAAAGCAAAATCAGATATAAGTTTGATAATAAATCAGGGTTAAGTAAGAGTTAAGCTAAGAGTAAGGACTGTGGAATATGAATGCTTAGATTTATATTCTAGTTTCACCAAGTATTGTGTGATTTAATCTGAAAATTATATAATCTGAAAAGTGGGTATAATAAAAGTACCCATAAGTGGTTTCTTGAAAAATGAATGAGATATAAATTAAGGTATTCAATACATTTTAGGTTTCATGCTATTATCATTACTATTGTCATTAATTGTGTTCCAGTATCATCAACCCACTACAAGTTCATTCTTCATAAGCATTGTTGCAGATTCAGAGGTGGTACAAACATGGTCCCAGATTCAATAAATTGATACTCAGTTTGTTAAATTGCCATGTTTTGTGGTGCAGAGCACAAGAACCATAGAGTAGGAGAGGACAGTGAGGACTTGAAGAAGCAAGGAAGGTTGTGTGGTGCATGTGAGACATAAGCTGGAGGAGAAGAAAGTGAATTTCTGCACAGGTTGATAACCCAAAGGTAGTGATAGGAAGAGAGATATCATGAGTGGTCCAGTGAAGAGATTGGTCTGGATAAAGTTGCTGGAAAGAGTTAGGCCACATCTTTGAATGGGTCGGATCAGGTCCTGTTGCACATGACAGACTAAGATGTTTAGACATGCTGAGGTATTGGTGGTACTTTTATTTTAAGGTATCGTTTTCTTAGTGAAACTGAATTAGTTGCCATACTGCAATCTTTGGGTAACAACTCTTCTTACATTTAAGAGTTGTGGTTAAGTAAACAGTCAAGGAACAGTATTGCTTATCTGTGGCTCCAGTGGGCTTTTGATTAAGTGACAAGATTCCTCCTTTAAAAGAAGGTGTCATAGAAAAATTTTACCAGACAAATTAAACCAGCTAGGAAGACTTTATTCATAACTATTGCAATACAGTTCAAAGCTATTGCAGTACAAGAGAGATACTGAGTCAACGCCTCCAAAACAAAAGAGTGGAGGAAATTTAAGGGCCTTGATGAACTGGTAGAAAGATACTGGGGACATTAGAGGGGAATTTGGTCTGTGTGATTCCACCATCTATAACTGCTAATTAATACTTACTGAAGTTAGGTTCTTACCTTCCCACAGAGACGACAGGTGGTAGGCATGGTATCTTCATATGATGACTTCAAAGAGCTGGCTCCCAGGTCTTTGAGAAAGACAGTCCTACATTGTAGAGGATTTAGAGCCCAAAGGGTGGAGAATCTTACAATTGTGAGTTATCTAAAGTAAATGCTTTAAAAAAAAAGGGAGCCCAGGACCTAAAGTCAGGAAAAACCTGTCTAAAGTTTAGTCAAGTTGAGGGGAACATTGAGGCCATTTTGGTCAGAAGGCTTGTTTAGACATTTTGTCACGTGGAACCAGCCCTTGGATGTTTGTAATCCTTTGGAAATATAAATGCATTTGTACAATAAATTATTTTTAGACCAAAAGTGTTCTTGGTATATAATTATATTAACTGTAAACCAAGGGAGGATCTCTCCTATATTTTGTTTCTATCTGCATTTCAAGTGCTTATTATTATTATTCCTTATCAGAAAAGAACTATGCTCTGAGACTTCCCTTTCTCAGGCAACATTTTAAAGTAGAATTGAGCTCTATGTGCTATTACGAGTTCCATTTAACTTTCCATTTTTACTTAAGAAGCGTAATGTATTCTCAGGCTGCCTATTGCTGGTAATTAGGGCAACTCAATGTGAATCTCAATGTGTTTAAGTGGCAGCACATACATTTCCTCTCAAATTTATCTCTATTAAAATGTAACATCCTACATAGCATACGATACTGAAGATTCAGAAACTTGTGAATGACCTAGACATTAATAACAGTAGTAGTGAAACCTTATATTTCTATGGCCCTGTATTGTTTTTAATCACTACCACGCACATATTCTGATCTCATCCTCCCAGTAAACACTCTGGTAGGGTTTATTGCGGGCATTCTAGAGACACTGTACTACAAATGGCAAGACTCAACTTTGGTCCTTCTGCCTCCTACCTTAATGTCTAGTTAGACACTGAATAACTTTTCGGATCAAAATATTTTATTAGCTTGAATTTAAAAATCATTATGCTCTCCTTTTTTGAGTGATATTTTGGGATACTTCTCAAATATTTAATTTGTTTTTGTAATCCAACTTTAAGAAGATCTGATAATTATTCAAGCCCGTTAATTCAGTTGGCTCTTCTGATATGGGCATAAGAATTCAAGCTAAAGGCTCATGATCTTTTTTTAAATAAATATTACAATAAAATGAAATTAACAAAAGTACTTTTATATTTCTCTGGAACTGAATTTCAGGAATAGCCTATGGCATTGACAGTGAGGAATAACTTCCGGAAAAGAAAACCAAAAAACCCAGCATATACTTGGTTGATCTTTGGGAAATTTTCTATATGTGTATTGAATGTAATAAATATTTCCATGTTAATATCCATCAAAAAACAAAACAAAACAAAACTTTGACACACTGTGGGTGTAGGCAGAAAAATATAATCTTTAAATATCAAGGAATAGATATAAATACCCAGGAATGGATATCAAGGAAAATGTTGTCCAGAACAGTTTCACCTTTAGCCTCACTACTCATGGTTGGAATGTTTTTCTGTCATCAGGCAACCCTGCCCAGCCCACTTCTCTCCACTACATGAACCCTTACCAACTGAACGCCTATGGTATGGCACTGAAAGCAGTGGGAGAAATCGTTCAAGACTATGACAGTGACAAAATGTTCCCAGCTCTAGGTTTTGGTGCAAAACTGCCTCCAGATGGAAGGATATCTCATGAGTTTGCTTTGGTAAGAATATGTCACATGGATTTGATATTTAAAAAAATAATATGTTGTATTTTTTAAATATTGGTTCACTACTTCTGCTTTACTCCATCATGTAGCAGGTTTTTGTGACTCTAGACTCGGCCTAATTTTGCTCAGTGGTTGATTTGAGGAGCTTAGTATTAATAGAAAAAAGACAGTTAAACAGGTAGAAATAAATCTACCTAAAGTACATCTGATTTACAAGTAGGGGGGTCTATTATGGTTATCTATGGCTGCATAACAGAACTCTCTAGATGTTTGAAGCATAAAAAACAAACAAACAAAAACCATTCTGTTACTTTTGTGACTTTTGGGTCAGAAATATAAGGAGAATACAATGGGGGATGCTTTATTTATTGATTAATTTTTGTAATGTCAGGGGCTTTCCTGGGATAGCTTGAATGGCTAGAGGTGGCAGGAACTGTTGTAATGGAGCCATATTCTCGGTTCTGACTGTCAGTTGGATTTCTTTGTTCTTCTCCATGTCATGTGTTATGCGGATAGCATACTCCCTAAGATGACATGTCTGATGCCTGAGCTGGGATGACTGAGAGAGCTGGGTTGCTTGGACATCTTCCCCTCTTTCCACACAAAACCTCTCCGTGCGGTTATCATGGGCTTTATCGCAGGACGGTGGTCTCACGGTAGTCAGATTTCTTACAAGACAGCTGGCTTTTCCAGAGTGAATATTCTAAAAGACTGGGGCAGAGGCTGCAGGGCTCTTTATACCACAGCCTTGGAAGTCCCAGAATGTTCTTTCTGCCACATTCTCTTGGCCTTTAGGAAGGCCAGTCCAGTTCCAAGGTAGCAGAGGTAACACTGACCTCTCAAAGGGAGGCAGATCAAAGAATGTGTGGCTATTTTTAATATAAAATGCATCTGCTTTATAAATCTTCTATTGATAAATAGTCTCTTCTAAAATGGCATTTCAAATTTAAAGGACTAGGTGCAGCTGGAGTTAATTTTTTCAAATGTGAAGCAGCACTGATGGCTATAATTAATTATGATTTAGATATACTATAGTAGATATGATTGGAATAAAAATACTTCTCTAATTAATGTTTAATTTATATAGATCTACTTTCATATTGTGTGACTGCAGATAAGCAATGTGTTGCAGTCTACCTTCAAAACAAACTCCACACAGATAATGATGACAGGCCCAGTCAGCCTTACTCCCACATGTGCCTTCTGACAAATAATGGGGAAATCAATATAGGATGGTGAGCTATTATTTCAGGAAAAAATTAGATTTTCCTAACAGAGGTATTTCCCTAGCATACCTTACATGTTGTAGCAGGTAAATAAACTCTCCTGTCACCCACAGGCCTTTGTTTATTGTTTTTATTCTTATTACAAAGACAATGCATAATCATTATAGGAATTTTTTAAGTCTGCAAGCAAAATAGAGAAAAATGAACAATAATACAATATTGTCCAAAATGAACAGTAATACTACCTTTACCAAGTAATTACCGAGTATCGATCTAAATACTTTTTTCTTATTTATTTTCTTATTTAATCTTCATAAAATTTCTGTGTGCTACATATATCACAGTTGTCACATTACACCACTCTAACAAATATCCTTATATTAAATATGGTAAGAGTGCACCGAAGAGTTACGTAACTCAGTTCAGAATCTTAGAGCTTTAACCAGGGTTCTAATGAACAGGACTTGAACCTAGATTAGCCGTATTTTAGAATTCATTCTCTTCACCACTACTTAACCACATTTTATAAAATATCTGTAATACTACTGCTTAGAAATGTGCTTTTATTAACACCATTATATATACATATATGTTCACATATATTGGTAGTTCATATACATATATGTGTATATTGTATATATGTATTTAAATACGTACACGTGTGTGTATGTATATATATATATATATATATATATATACACACATTTCCAGAAGCTATTCAATGATATTTATTTTTCTTAACTATATATTTTAATAATAGTGTTTTGATATTTTTAGTGCTGTTTTTATTTTGCCTTTCTATTCCATCACCCACAATTTTAGAAAAGGTTGCTGTAGGGCTTAATTCATTCTCCCATGAAATAGCCCACATGCCACGCTCCCAGTGTCTTATAAAAATGAATATCTGTTGGGATTTTGTTTCTGGGAGAATTAAAACTTCCCAGAAATTTATAAAGCCGTGAAAATTACTCATGTAATCCTAAGTCCTACATGCCTCGGGAAAAAGGTCACGAGCTATTTCAAGCCTAAGAAAAGGAAATTATGTTAAACTAAATGAGGTTTATTAATTTTCTTTCTTGGAGTTTTCTCTCACCCTTGTGTATGATTTTTTTCTTTCTCTCTCCCTCTTATCCTCTCCTTTCCTGCTTTTTCTACCTCTACATTTATTGTTTGTAACCAAACCTGTGCAGATACCTACTGCCAAGGAAGACCGGAAGAACTTTCTTCTTATTTGCATCTTAAACTGTTCTTGGAACCCAACTCAAATACTTGTAGGATAAAGTCATACCCCTTTAAATGTATGAAAAATAGTTTCCCAAATGAATGATGAAAAGGATGATGTTGATGATAATAATGCTTCAACATTAATATTATTTAATTGTTATATCACTTTAATTTTTTCAAAGCACTTTTGTTTTCTTAGAAAAGTAAGCCAGACAAGGGTTAAATAAGTCTCCAGTGAGGTAGCATTGGACTTGATTTGTACTAAAGTATTTTGTATTAGCCTCATCATATATAACTGCAATATATATTCTATAAGTGCCCAAAATAGCAAATATAAAACTTCAGTCACCTGTCAGTCTGGCACTTAATATACCACCCTAATGTTCACAAACTCTCATTCCCATGGTAAGAAACGTGATGTGTATTCACAACCATTAATCTCTTTATCCACGTCAAATTCAAATAATCTTTCAGGTGGCAAGGGATGCCTTCTAAAAAATTAAATACTTCCTATTTGGTGTGTTTTGGGTTAGCTAAAATGCTGAAACTGAGCTTTGCTCAATCAAAAGGATCTCAGGTAAACCAGGCTTTTCATGTGAAATATGTATAAGAGTGGATGTAATCGAATAAGAAAAAGGAATGGGAAAAGAAAGGAAAAATGTATTAAGCACTTTTGGTTGTGAAAATGATGAGTCATTGCTGTCATGTCTTCATGATTCTTGATGACTCCTTATGGACCTATAACTGAAAATACAATAGTGCAGGGCCTTAGAGGAAGTATTTCTAATAGGCATGTGGCCAGAGACCCTTAAAAGAAGGTTTTGCATTGATCAGTAGAGAAATGCTACACCTGGCCAAGCACTTTCTCCTATAAATATCTAAAATAATTTGCATGCTTTTCACTTATTTTGGCATTTATAGGAATCTATAAAATTCAATATCTATGTGTATGCTATTTCTTTCAACTAGACCTGAGAGTTTAAGTACCAAAGGTCTTTACCACTGAATGCATAAAATAGCTCAATAGTTTTTTATTGAATAAAAGGGAGAATTCTCTCAGCTTTTCCTACAGTAAGAAATCTCTGAATGTAACAGTTAACGTTTCAAAGAGTAAAGGAACAGTCCCTGAGAACATTTTGTCTGTGTGTTAGTCCGGCTGAAAAGTGTTGTAGGCTGTAGTTCACAACAGAGATTATAAGCTTCTTGTCTGGAACAGAATCTAACCCCCAATTACAATCCCTTAGGGAGTCAGATGGAGGGAAAATGGGTGGAAGCTGGACACTCTCTCCACTTAAGTCTGCCTAGTAGAATTATTGCTCATTATGAATTCTGTTCTGCATATTTCTGTGCGACAAGTGCAAGAACTGGGGTGGCCTGAGGCCAGGCGGCCAGAGAGAATGAATCCTTTGTTCTGAGGACCTTATATAGTTGGCGGGATGGGGTGAAGAAGTTATATATTGATTGACAGGTAAAGGTGGTGGCAGCTTTGTAGGGGTGTGAATACCCAAAGTTGTTAATGGGCTTCCTCCTTTAGACCCTATGGGCCCCTTCTGGCCTTTTAGGCCTTGGGATGAAAGCACAGTTTCAAAGGCTTTCTTTCCCAGATAATGGCAAAGATACACACGATTTCATGGACTGCTGAGTCAGTGGGTGGGACATGTATCCCTATTCCTCCCTGCCTTTGTTTGCTGTCTATCCTACCTGACAAAACCACAGACTTTTGGGATGATTTGCTGCATAAGAATAGAGAACTAATACAGTGCCTTAATTGTGTTACCTGTGGAATCTGGACTAGGAAAATTAAACCTAATATAACAGTATTCAAAGTATGGAAAAGCGAGAGCAGGTCTCCAGGTTTAAAGTTGCCCTTCCGGGTACTGTCTTTCAGAATCACTCATTGGTGGCAAGCTCCATTTCCCTTGAACAACATGGATATGTTGCTTTGATTCTTTTCCTTTTACCTTGTCTTGATATTTCTGACACCAGATTGCATTCCTGCTGACCCCTTCTTCTGTTGCGATTGTCAAGTGTGCCCTGAAGATGCATGTGTGGCAGATAGTTTACATTTTTCTTTCTGTAAGGAAAAACTGATAGACAGGATTTACTCTTTTCTGATTTTAATACATCACTGAAAAAACTTAAAAAATATAGAGTAGGTTAAAGAGTAAAATAAAAGTCCCCGATTATATAGCCACTCAGAATTAACTACCCAATATTTTATTTACTTCTTTTCAAGATTTTTATATGTTCATTTCTGCATGTACAAGACCTGTGTAAAATTAAGACATTATTAATTATAGAATGTGATATTCACTTCTCAAGATTATTTTGAATCATCTCCTACCATTGTTTTGAAAAGTATCTATTTTTAATTAACTATTGTGCACATTATATTATCATATCACAATCTGTATAATGGATTGCAATCTATTCTTGACCACTTAATTTTTGCTATTATGAATATATAAATGAATATTCTTCCAAAGAATTCTTTATGAGTATCAGTGCTTTTTCTTCTTTCAATTGATCTTCACAGACACTATTAATTTTTTACTGTTTTTTGCTGGTAATGGTCTACAGAACGGTAACCCTCAAAATCCCTACTGTGATGGCATCGAGGGCGTCATGGAGGCATATTATCGGAGTCTGAAATCTGTACAGCTGTACGGGCCGACCAACTTTGCTCCTGTTATCAATCACGTAGCAAGGTAAGTGGAAACACACAGATATTTATTTTAGTGTACCAGACCACAGTGAAATCATAACATTATTGTTAAAATGACCTCACAGATGAAAGTTTCTTTCCCCTTTTTGCCTCTAAGAAAGTGAGGAATTTTGGCATATTGTAGAAAGTCTCTTATGAGCTGTTACGATACTTTGCTAAAAACTTTACATCAGAATCTCAAGAACCATACACTGGGTTGTGTTAAGACCTGCATTTGTTTAACCAAAGGAAAAACATTTTCTTTGAAAAGGCATATAGAAGAGCAATAACAAGATCATTCATGATCTCAACTGTGCAATTATTCATGTCTAATATAACATTCCATAGTAGCATTGAAGTAATAAGAACTAAATTCCATGAAGACTATTCCTTTCAATGATATATAGGGCACATTATTTTTACCTCTCTGAAATTAATATAACAGTTAATGCTCTAAATTCCCAGAGCTCTACCTGTATATAATGCATAGTAGTAAGATCAGAATATAATTGCTTATGATTCCAAGTAAATTTTCTGGAAAAAAAATTTAATGTAAAAATAAATTTACGTTTATCATTTTTTCATTAGTACATAAATAAATTAGACATCATTTTTGAAATACTTATAAGTTTGGTTTGATCCAGTTGAAAATCTTAAGAAAATGTGCCTAATGGTTAGATAATATAAAAAGTATACTTGTCTCTCTTGCCCTAGCCAATGTGGCTCAGTTGGTTGGAGCATCGTCTGGTAACTTAAACGCTGCAGGTTCAATTTTCAGTCAGGGCACATGCCTAGATTGTGGGTTCTATTCTTGGTCTGGGTGCATATAATCCCCAGTTCAGGCATGTGTGGGAGACAACCCATTGATGCTTCTCTCCCACATTTATGTTTTTCTCTCTCCCTTCCTTTCTCTCTAAAAGCAATGGGAAAATGTCCTTGGGTGAGAATTAATAAAATAAAAGTATAGCTCTTATATCCTTCCTAATATGTAGCAAGCACTTGAAGAATTACTGCATTCAGATTAGTTTATGAGTGCACAAAGGCAATATGAAACCTCAGTTCTCTATTTGAAGGTGCTGGTATTTTTACCATGTCCTTATTGGACATCATGAGCAACTAAAATGTGCTTTACTTTTCATTGTCTGGGACATAGTCAAGACACTAAAATAACTCTACACCCAGGGTTGACCCCAGTGGAACTCTCCAGTGGAACTCCACCTCAGTTTGACACTGATTCACTGATGACCATTCACTGAGTGTGACCCTTTAACTCAAGTTTTTCGAACATTTATCCACAATCTGTACTAAGTTATAAATTTTTAATTTCAGCTGTGGACACACACAACATTTTTTAAAAGATTATGAAATAATATTTATTCTTATTTTATGCTGTCTTATTCTTTTCTATTACATTTTTGTAATGCAGGTCTTGACCCACAAAACTGATTTCAAAAATCACTAGTGGATCATTTACTTATGACTTGAAAAGAACATCCTAGCTTATTGTATTATCCTGTATCAATAGTGTTATCTATACTCTATTTTTCCTAGTGATTTTTATGGCCTTCAAACAAAGGAGAATCAAAATAATATTAATGCAGATTATAGTTGATTCTCTTTCTGTCCCGCACTATCATACAGATCACTGTTTTATATACAAAGATAAGAGAAAAATGATAGGACTTATTTTGTATTAACTCATGCTAGTTATTATAGATGTTCTCAACAGTGCTTACCACTTTATTTTGTATATTTATCCTTTTATAGCTCTACTATAAATGTGAATGTTTTAGATATAAAATTTCTAGGTGCTTTTCTATATACCCTGCAGGCTCCATTTTTTATGTTTGGTCCAGCATTTTTCAAACTATAAAATATAGAGGTAGTTGCCACCTAACACTTTCAAACTCTTAAAATAATCCATGATTTAATACTTCTTTATTGTTATTTGTTCATCAGAGAAAATAGGAATCACACTAAGAGATGGTTTGGGGAGAATCATCTCTACCCTGCCAATACAATTTGAAGTCGCATGTTATTTTTTTATACTTCTTTATAAGAAACGTCTTTCTCTTTTCTTTTATCTTTGACAGTTTTGTTTAATTTTATTTTTAAGCTTTTACTAAGACAGATATTTTCTGTTGGTCCAAAATTATTACCCCCCCAAAATTTTTCAACTGATAGGAAAGTTAGCATTTGTTTCTAAATCAAGAGAAGTGCCATAGTTACAGTGTGTATGACCTCTGTATAAAATTCCTCGTGGATTTTGTCACTCTGAAATATACAGTACATGCTATTCTGAGGCTTTCAAACCCCCATCTCTAATGTTCTACCTTTCCATTCCTTATTTTTTAGAGTTGTCCAGAGGACAGCATTTCCAATAATGTAAAAAGTAAACTTTTCAGTGTTCACTGATGCCTGTCACAAATTTAAGCTCCAACACTTTAGTTTGGTATTCAAGAACTTTCAATATCTAACTGCCACCCACCCACCCAGCCTCATTTGTCTCCACGTTCTCCCAAATGTAGTGCACTTCGAGTCATAAAGAATCACTACTTCTGGTCTATGTTGTCATTCCAAATGTACCTCTGTCACAGCACTCACTAATTTGATTCCACTCCATTGTTACATTGAGATCTTTTCAAAGCTGAAGAGAGAAATTGTGATTTAATCTCACAATACTTTACCTATACCAAGAAATCCACACCTGTTTGTTTAATTGAACATTTTGCATACCATATATTATGAGTACACTTTAATAAGCTTATAACAGGAAACTAAAGAAACTATTAATGATAATACTTAGTCAACCTATATGAGCTGTGGGAAATGTGATTGTGATTGGTACCTACAATATCCATCAGGGTTCTCAGGAGAAACGGATCCAATAGGATATATAGGTAAAGATTTAGTTTAAAGAATTGTCGTATGCAATGACATGTGCTAGCAAGTCAGAAATTTGAGGGAAAAGCTGGCAGACTGGGAACTCAGGCAGAATTAGATATTGTTGCAGTCTTGAGTCACAAGGCCTTTTGCTTTTAAACTAGTTTTGTTAAAGCCTTTAACTGATTTGATGAGGCCCATCACGTTATTGGGGGAACTTTATTTACTAAAGTCATCTAACTGTAGTTGTTAACTACATCTACAAAATACCTGCACAGCAATACCTTGACGAGGGTTTTACTAAATAATTGGAATTATAGCCTAGACAAGTTGACACATAAGACTAACCATCACATGTCCCCCCACCCCCGCCCCCAAAATGTATTACCATTATGTTGTAAATTGAAACCAAATTTAAAATCAGGAAATACTTTTAGTCCTTTTGTTACCAGTGGAAATGGGGATCTTGTGGTACCTAAAGAAAAAGAATTTCCTGTGACCCACACAAGGAGATGTGGTTCTGTGGGATGGGTTATTGATGATGTGCAATTAAGTAGGTTCCCTCCCTGATTTCCCATCTTCATCTGTCTCACCATGGAAAAAGTCCAGTCTTCTCTTTAGTAGGGCCAGGATAAAGGCCACTGCCCAGCGTTTATGCTCCATATCAAAGTACAGTTCGGTCTAGCATCCACCTAGCCTAGCATGTGTTTCTGGTTGTAGTCCAGAAACTGTAGAGATCTAATGTATTGTATGGTTACTATAGTTATACTATATTGGATACTGGAAATTTGCTAAGAGAGTAAATTTCAGGTGCAATGATCACAAAAAAATATAGGAACACAAGATACAACAGAATGTTGGTTACCAGAGGAGAAGGAAACTGGGGGCGGGGGCAAATTTGGTAAAGTGGGTCAAATATATGATAACAGAAGGAAACTAACTTTTGGTTCTTATACAGATATCAAATTACGTTGTATACCCAAAATTGATATAATGCTAAACAATGTTACCTCAATAAATTTATTTAAAAAGTTATTCCTGCTGAACTACACTACAGATCAATATGCCTGATGAACATGGATGCAAAAATTCTCAAAATATTATTAGTAAACTAGATATAATAGTGCATTAAAAGAATTATATGCCATAACCAATAGGATTGAAACCTGGGATGCAGTGATAGTTCCACATATACAGATCAATAAATATACACCAAAATAAAATAAAGAGCAAAAATCACTTGATCTTAAGAGGCACAGAAAAAACATTTGACACTATTCAACAGCCTTTCATGATAAAAACAAATTAGGTGCAGAAGGAATTTATCTCAACACAATAAAGGGCATCTAAAGGGTAGCATCATACTCAATGATAAAAAAGTGAAAACTTTTTCTCTAAGGCCTAGAAGAAGGCAAGGATGCTTACTCTCTGCTTCTGTTCAACATGGTATTGAAGTTCTAGCCAGAGCAGTTGGGCAAGAAAAAGAAAGAAAGGCCATCTTGTTCACAAGAGTAGAAGTAAAATGCTCTCTATCCACAGGTGATGCAATCTTATGGGTAGAAAGCCCAAAATATTAGCCCCCACCAAAAGAAAACACAAAATCTTACCTATTAGAACTAATAAGTGAATTCAGTAAAAGTACGGAATACATAATCATCCTACAAAAATAATTTGTATTTTTATACACGAACAGCAAACCATCAGAAAACCTTAATCACAGTAACACCCCAAAATAAAATACTTAGGAATAAACTTAAGCATGAAGGTGAAATATTTTACTGAAAACTATAAAACATGCATGAAAGCAGACAAAAATAAATGGAAAAGCATCCTGTCCTCATAAATCACAAGAATTAATATTGTTAAAATGTCTATACTACCCAAAATGTTCTACATATTTAATGCAATACCCATCCAAATCTCAATGGCAGTTTTTTTTGCAGAAATACAAAAAGCAATCCTATAATTTATATGGAACCACTAAAGACTCCAGTAGACAAAGCAATCTTGAGCAAGAACAAAGCTGGAGGTATATTACCGCTTAATTTTAAAACACATTACAAAGCTAAAGCTATCAAAATAGCAAGGTACTGACATAAAAATAGGCGTATAGATCAGTGGAACAGAAAAGAGAGCCCAGAAAAAAAAAATGCATGTATATGGTCAGTTAGTCTTTGACAAGTGTGGCAAGAGTAAACAATGGGAAAGGATTTCTTCAATACATGGTGTTGGGAAACTAGGTATCCATGTGCAAAAGAATGAAATTGGATTCTTATCTTGCACAACTCACAAAAATTAACTTAAAATGGATTAATGACTTAAACATAAGACCTGAAACTGTAAAACTCTTATAGGAAAACAGGGGAAAGTTTTTCTTGACATTGGTCTTGGCAATGATTTCTTTTGTATGACACCCAAAATCACAAGCAACAAAAACAAAAATAAATAGACAAGTAGAACTACATCAAAATAAAAAGCTTTTACATGGCAAGAAAAAATAAAATGAAATGTAACCTCTGGAGTGTGAGAAAATATTTGTGGACTATATAGTTGACAGGGGGGTAAGTTCCAAAATAGATAAAGAACTCCTAGAATTCCATAGTGAAAGAAAAATAATCCAATTTTAAAAATGGGCAAAGGACTTGCTCAGACATTTCTCCAAAGCAGACATAGAAATGGCCAGCAGATATATGCAAGATGCTCAACATTGCTCGTCATCAGGGAAATGCAAATCGAGACCACAGTGAGCTGCTATAACCTCACACTTTTTAGGATGGTTTTATGCAGTGGTAAGAAGAACAGTGTTAGTGAGGATATGGAGAAATTGGAACCTTTGTGCACTGTTTGTGGGAATGTAAGTTGGTGCAGCCACTATGAAAAATAATGTATAGAGATCCTCGAAAAAATAAAAATAGAGCTACCAGCAATCCCCCTTCTGAATATACATCCCAAACAATTGAAATCAGGATCTCAAAGAGATATCTGCATCGTTATTTACAACAGCCAAGATACGGATATTATTCCGCCTTTAGAAAGAAAGAAATCCTGCCATTTGCAACAACATGGATAGACCTGGAAGACATGGAATGTGAAGTAAGACAGTCATAGAAGAGCAAACACTGCATGATTCCTCTTAGATGAGGCATCCAAAATAGTCAGCTGTTCAGAAGTAGACAATGGAATGGTGGTTATCAGGGGTTGAGTAAAAGGAGTATGTGGAGTGGTTATTTAGTTGGTATAAAGGTGCATGTATACAAAATGAATAAACTCTGAGGCTCTGCTATACAACATAGTGCCAATAGTTAACAATAAGGTATTGTGCACTTAAAATTTTGTTAAGAAGCTAGATTTTATTTTAAATGGTCTGAACACACACACACACACAGGGACAAAAAGAAACTTGGAGGTGAGGGATATATTTATTACCTTGGTTGTTCAGATGGTAATGCAAGTGTATACATATGTTTAAACTCATCAAACTGTATACAGTAATTATGTGCAGTTTTCTGTGTACTGATTATAACTCGCACTGTGGGAAAAAAGACATACTAACAACTGAGACTTTCTCCATGGGTTACTAGAAACATTGAAAGAGAACTAAAAAGTAAATACAAAAAAAAAAAATTAGATCATTAAGCCAGTTGAAGTGGCATTTATATGACTGCACAATACTCAACTTTTCATAGTTTTTTAACCTGGTAGAAATTTGTCATTTTAAGAGCATCATGTGAAAAGAAAGGTGTAAAAGTCTTACTGTTGTACTCATAGAAGCTTTTCTCACTACTGTTTACAGACTTCCATTAATCACATGAAATATAAAACCCTATGTTTCTGAAGTGTAGTCAGGAAGAAATGCTTTTAAAAAATAATGGCTGTTTAAGAAAAGAGTTTGTTGGTATCTCTCAGATCAGCTGCCACCTCTGCAGGATTAAAATTTTTTTAATGAATTCCTGAGGGGGTTTACCAACTTTTGAAGAAAATTGCTAAGGGTAAAATAGAAGAGGCTCATATCTGCTTTGGATTGTTTTCCATTGATTGTGTTAGTCAAATCAATACAAATTTTTCATGTCTAAGATCAATGTTTCAGTATCGAGGGACTATTTTTGACTCTACATTGTGGAACCAGTTTAACACTATGTTTACAGGAGATGATCAGGCTGCTTACCATAGTTCCTTCCATAAATCTGTAAAGTTTTTTTATGAACAGCATGAGCAATTATTAGTTTCTCTACAGTATGGCAAAGTTGTAAATATTTTGCTTGTTCATATGGTAGTTAATTCTGCTCTCCAAGAAATGTTTTGCCCTGAAGTATTATGCTATTGATCTGTCCCTGACCTGTTCAGAATTGCTTCCCTAATATTCTGTAGGCTGAGAATGAGAACGAATTCCACTGGTAATCAATGAACGATTTTTTTAACCCAAGTTTTCTATAATTAACTCGATTTTTACAGGAATAGACCAATGTCTTCTTGTTTACTACCCCTGAAGATATCCATAATGCTTGCTCATTACTAGATATGACTTGCATGCTAGTTATGTACTAAAATCATAAAAGTTTACCTGAAAATTTCATTTAGATGCATAGAATGTATAGCAAGATGGAAAACAGATATAATAAAATATAGCATAAAGTTTCACTTTAAATTATTGGGTATTATATGGTGAGACTTCTGATAAACTTATTTAATTACTGCATTTTTATTACATGCCTAATTTGGGAGGGGGCCAGGAATAACAGACCTCATTTTTTAATTGATTTTATTAAGGTGACATTGGTTCATAGCATTATGTAGTTTTCAAGCATACAATTCTATAATGCATCATCTGTATATTGTATTGTGTGTTCACCACCCCAAGTCAAGTCTCCTTTCATCACCATTTATCCCCACTTTACCTTTCTACCTCCCCCGACCCTGCTTTTTCACCCAGCCCTCCAGTCTCCATTCCCTCTGACAACTATCAGTCTGTTCTCTGTATTATGAGTCTGTTTCTTTTTTTTTTTTTTTGTTAGTTTAATGTGGTTATTAGATTCCAATATGAGTGAAATCCTATGGTAATGGTCTTTCTGTGACTGGCTTATTTCACTTAGCATAATAGTCTAGGTTCATTCATGCAGTTGCAAAGGATAAGATTTCCTTTTTTATGGTCTTACATGCCTAATTTTTATCTTTTTGTCCCAGCTTTCATCAATTTTACATGTGTTAAGAACTTGAACTATGGATGTTTCAAAAAGCTTTTCTTCTGTCACATTTTTTTTATTCTGGTGCAATTCACATAACATAAAAATAACCATTTTAAAGTGTACAGTTTAATGGCATTGTACACATTCATGATGTGCACCCATCAACTCTGCAAAGTTAAAAAAAAAAAACTTAAGATTACTGTTAACTTATAGAACTGCATTATGTATTGAGTACCATACATACAGTGTCATTAAGAATACAAAGATGTATTATCTTTATTTTAAGACTAAGAAAATAAAGTTCAGAACGCTTAAGTAATATACTGAAGATTATACCCATAACACATTGCACAGCCAGAATGTCTGCTTCCAAAAGTTCTATCCATTTCACTGTACTAAACATGCCGTTGTCCAACTCATCTTTATTAGTGGATACATTTCTAAGGTAGCCAGGCATTTCTGTGTGCCAGAATTCAGTAAAACTGCTGCTGTTCTTGTGTGCTAGTTTAGGAAAATGTGCATTTGAGAATTTGTATGGTATAGGCTCCTAACATAACTATGATTAAAAGATTTGTTGGCTATTTCAAATTATATTTAGCAACTATTGCATAGAGGGGAACTGTTTCATGTTCTGTGGTATTCTTCACCCTTTTGTTGCCTTTTAGATATGCTTCTTCTGTAAAGGATGGCTCCCAGTATTTTGTGCTCCTGATCGTGACAGATGGTGTTATCTCAGATATGGCTCAAACGAAGGAGTCTATAGTAAACGTAAGTAGGAGTCAGTCAGCCTTGGGCTAGTTAAGGGACAGCAGCGTGGTGCAACTCGGGCTGAGACCAAGTCTTGTTGATGTCACGGTGAAACAAACCACGCCTTTGCAGCCAATTGCATTGTTAATATTGCCCAGACAACTCAGACACATTCACACCACGAATCCATACGTATTAAACTATGGGTATGGATAACTGAGTTGTAACAAAATAACTTCCAAAAAAAAATAAATAAATAAGGTAATAGCACTGTCTTTATGGGCATGAGTGTGCTTGTTTATCTATTAGTTTGATGTACTTGTACACAGTTTTATAATTTGTATAAAATATTTCTTAATATTCACTTTTCAGTTATAAGAGAATTGTGCTAATTTCTATTTCTATAGAACTGGATAGAAACTGGACTTGATTTAAAAAACATTTTTCTCATTATTATTTCTAACTATGTTATATTTAATGATTATTTGATTGTCTTCACTGGGCTAGAAGCCAGAAAATCTACATTTACTAGATTATAATCAATAAAATTAATTCTGTTTTTACTCTCCTTTCCATATCCAGATTTAGCAATGTTTGGCACAAACTAGACATTTAGTAAAAATGGGTTGCATGAATGCTTATCATACCTCATAATTATTAATAGCATGGAGAAAATACAATTAGCTCTTTGATATGAGAAAAAAAATAGTTTCATGTAGGGAAAAAATCAAGGGTTTTATAGACATATGCTTAGAAAATCCAAACATAAAAGGGAGGAGGAGGAGGAGTAAAGGCTTAAACATTTATTTATTTTTTAACTAGACATACTTGGGTTCAGTTTATCTTGATTTCTTTAATGTTCTAGTCAATGCCATTAGTGTACACTTAAAACACAGACTTAATAACGTAGATTTAGACAAACAGGACATAATGCACTGAGGAACAATTATTTCTAATTCAATGACCTTCATAGAGGAAGATGTGGTTGCTATAGTGTTGCATCAACCTGTAGCCAGATCTCAGATTTTTACCATTAAATTATTTTAAAGTGATGATTTCATTTAAGATATACATGTAATGAGAAAACATGCCAAAATATATTCAGTTTCTCACACAATCTCCTGTATATTTAATACATAAGTTAATGATAATAATAACTTACATAATTATCATTTGTGTTCCCTTATTTGCTATATGTATTGTTTTTCCTAAACTTGGGTAAAAATGAGGAACAGTAGGGTAATACTGTTTCACAAATATGCTACCCTTTTTCCCCTTTAGCAACTGAGAGGTTTTTGAGAGGAGAGAGAACATGAAAAGAGAGACTAATGATAACAAAAGTCAGCCTAGGTAGATTTGGGCTAATAATAGCAAATGAAAGCTGAATCTCAATACTTTTTATTTTTTATATTATCCAAGACTGGTCACTCCTGAAGACTGTCCCACTGAATTAGCATATGTATAGAGTTGGGAAAGCATAAGGGTGGAATTAAGTGTATTATTCTGTTTTATTTTCAAATATATTCATAACTACTTTAATGAATATCTGTGAAAAATAAAATATAACAGGATATTAATTTTTTCTTAAATCTTAATTCTTATTATTAAAATTTCTTAGTGTTAATTAATTCTGTATTTTCTTTGAAGGCTTCAAAACTTCCAATGTCAATAATTATAGTTGGTGTGGGACCAGCAGAATTTGATGGTGAGTGATAAAATTTTGATAGCATTTTTTGAGAGTTTATTTAACTTGACCCATCATGCTCTTAAGTTCCTATCACTCTTTAAAATGTATGAATGTGTGTGTGTACATTATATATAAATATCAATAACTAATGATGAAGTCTATTAAGGTAAGCAAATTAAAAGATTGTCTTCTGAATAGAACATTGCCTCTCTTAGTATAGATTAATGCAACATGTATCTTTCCATTTCAGTAGAGATGGTTTGTAACTCAAAATAATATATTTTTTAAGAGTTACAGAGTGATAAATAGAGTTTTTGTTCCCAAGGCAAAATACTCTCCGGGTTTACTAAAAACCTTTAAGAATGAACAGTAAATTAATAAACCATTAGGCTGTAAGTAGAAATGTTAACAGCATAATATGCTACTTTAATGATTTTCAGTCCCAAGCTAGTTGATAGACATTAGCTTAATAAATATATAAGTTCTTTCACATGAAAATGCAAAATAAAAATAGAACTCACTGTATGAGATTTAAGAAGAGTTTATATAATTATGCTAAATTGACTTACTGGGTGGTTTTCTGTTGGGCTCAGGTCTTGTTCAAATGCTAAGTGACAGGTGTTTGTATAGGTAGTGATCTGGGCAAACTTCCTTAAGGATAGTCTGTTAGCCCTGGCTGGGAGGCTCAGTTGGTTGGAGCATCGTCCTGTGCACAAAAGGGTTGTAGTTTCAATTCCTGGTCAGGGCACATGCCTCGATTGTGAGCAAAAGAAGTATAGTCTGTTAATATTTATCTGGTGAATTCCTCGAAGAGACCTCTGTACTGGCCAGCACCTGCATGACTTCATAACATTCACCTGGTTCAGGTGTTTTATATTAACAAGGACAGTTTCTTTAGCTTGGGACTTCAGAAATGAAAATAATTTTAGAATATTTGGAACAACTTTTGGTACCTTAACAAGTTAATTTAGGCATACAGGTGGCTAATTTTAGTATGATTATCAGTGGGTTGGTTCTCATTTAACCACCAGGGCCTCCTCCGTATAGGTAGTATAGATCTGTCTGTCTCAGATAAAGAACCACAGGCAAAATTATATTGCTGGCTCTGAAAATTCCTTCCTTTGACTCCATGCTTGGCTGGTCACCCTTTTCATCATTATAATGTCATTTAGCCTGATGGCTGCTGCTTCTGCTAGTATTTTCTCTGTCTCTGGATATTTGCATCTGTTTGCATTGCATTTCAGGCACGAATATGACACTTCTCTGGAGTCAGTAAAGCTAAAGCATATCTTCTTTCTTAATGCTTTGTGCATTTGATCACCTGCATTAATTAGTGACAGACTGTGATTCACAATCTTTACCCATTGCTGGGTTAAAATAATTCATGCTTTCTTCTTCAGCTGCTAATTTGCTTTTGCCTCTCAAGGATACGCCTCTGAGGGGGTACATCTCGGGACTCTTATGGAAGTCCACTATTAGGTGTATGAACTCAGCACAACTTCCTCAAGAGCCCCCACACGTAATGTTTGAATACAGAGCCACTGGCCCTTCCTAGCAGAAGTTACCGCTATATGTTTTGTTATTTTCTTTAGTTCCCAATGAATTATTTATTAGCATTTTGAGGTATAATTTTTCATCATTTCCCTCTCTGACTTCCTGAAGTAATAGGAGAAAAAAAAAAAAGATACGCAGGAAACAGTCAGAGACCAGAATATTAGCTTTATTAATAGCAATGCAGAATTGGAGAATTTGGGTTAACCTGTGCACAGAGGCAGACTTCCCACTACCCCCCCCCAAGATTAAATGCCCTCACCCTAATCTTCAGGCCTCCTCCATGCAGAAGCAGAGTCTTGCCTATTAAGCATGCCACAGGGAAGAACCGCTTTCAACCCGAGGATAGGCAGCTCCGAAAAAGAGAGTCTCGAGGTCAGTTTCTTCTCTTAATCTCTGCAATCCCACAAATCCTTCCTCTTTCCATGTGGAAAATTGCGTGGAGATTGTAGACAAGGAGGGAAGTTGCCTTCTCTGTAGAATTCCCTGCTGGGAATTGGAGTGAAACTTTCCCCTGGCAAACACATGGACAGGGAATAGGGTTCTCTAACACTTGGTTTCTGCTTTTGCCAGGATGCAAGCTTCAACAGAATGGACAATCTTCCAGGCCTGGTACTAGAATAGTAGGTGATTCCACTAGGAGACAATAGATGCTTCTCTAAAGGACTTTTTTTTTTTCCCTTTCCTCTCAAAACACATCCATGGCTAAGAAGAAAAGGACAGAATACTCATCTTTAATATAGAAAATCTCCAACTTACATTCAAACCGCTGCTATCTTAGCAGAAGGGCCTTTCTCTGGGCACTCACTTCCAGGACTACCATAGAGTAAGTTTATATGCCATAGTTATAAACTGATACAGGAAAAAAAGAAATAAAACTTGCCAATTATATAGTTAACCACCTAAACCCAACATCTACACCTTCTTAACCAGTAGGGCATTGCTTGCATGGGCAAAAAAGGAAATATTTTGCTATCCATTCTTTGAAGGTTGAAGAAGTAGAAATCAACTATTAGATTAATGTGCATTCAAATTTCTTATTTCTGTATTTTAATAAGAACAGTTTACAGCTCTCTGTAAACATTTCCCCCGGTAACTTTTCACTCCCTTTTTCTTCTTTTTCTTTTTTTATTATTGTTTTAGAGTTGTCCCAACTTTCCCCCCCATTGCTCTTCCCTGCCCTGCCCACCCCCCATGGCTTCCACAGTCAGTCCCCACCCTGTCATCCATGTCCATGGGTCCTTTATACTTGTTCCCTGACTAGATCCTTCGCCTTCTTTTCCCCTTCATCTGCCTCCTCCTTCCCCTCTGGCCACAGTCTGTTTTTACTCCTTTATAAAGCACCTTCATTAAGAAGAAAGATTCCTCAACGTGGTATTTCTGCTTAAAAGGAAAAAAGTCAAATTAAAGCAGCATCTGGCTGCCTGCTTTGATCCCTCACATTAGGAGAAAGGAAGATCTAGAAGGGGCTCTAGTTGCATCCCTCTTCTGTGGCTAGAAAGTGTTGCCGGTCTGTCTCACATATACCTTTTGTCCAAGGACAGATACTGGTGGGGAACTGGGGCTTACCACATCAGGCTCCTTGAGGACAAGATGATCTGAAAACCTGAAGGGTGAACATTACCTGCCCACCACTTGCACGCCATTTCTTTTCTCCTTGCTCTCAAAGGTGTAGTCTTGCCACATACAGCTTTTTAAGCCAAAAGGCACTCCGTAAAGTGGAAGATACTATAATTATAGGATCTTATTCTAATATATTATGACCTGAATGACTTTCATTTTCTTTAATTAGCAAATTCAGTAATAAAGAACTTTTGTTGGCGTGTCATTATCAATGTACATTTGTATCTCAAAGTAATATGAAAATTTTGAAAACAAACCTAGACCACAAAGAGGAATTAACTCTTGGAAATACTTGAGTATAATGAATTCTCTTACTTACATCCCTAATAAACAGGGGAGACAAAAATAGGTCTTCTGTGTTTTGAATAAGTTAGTTACCTTATTATCAGTCATATACTCATACACATTTTGCTAAATTGATATACATTGTCTATCTAAGCAAACTGAGTGGTGACTTTCTACCAGTTACGTGTACTAGTGATGATTCCGCGCAGACACTTACTCATGAACCTACAAAGAAAAATAAAATTTAAAACAATGTTTTTAACCCAAATGCATTATTCATGCACTGAAGAAAATGACAAACAAACAAACAAAAAATGGTGAGGATTATATTCTGACTGAGCAATAAATTTTGGAGGGTTAAGAGGCAAATGTTATAATTGCAAGTGGCTCTTATGAGTCTAGTGTGTGTCATGTGTATAGAAAATGAATGATCAGTAATAAAATTATACTTTAAGCCTAAATTAGCATTCCTCGTGTTATTAATTATTTAGAGAAGTCTCACTGAAAACCTAATAAACTTTGGAAAATGTTCTTAATTGCAACATAACATTACTGTATCACCAAATGAACCATTACATTGCAGTATTCCCAAATACCAGCTGATCCATGTAATGTTGAAGTTCTCTCTTAACCAACAAAAAAAAATCATATTCAGAAATCATACTTTATCTAGTCAGTATAAGGGCAGAGCAAATGTTTCTTTGTTTTTAAATCTATTTTTAATGTGGAAATTGGACAATATGGATATATAGCTTTGTTATAGTTTCAACAAGAATAAAGTTCAAATTGTTATTGGAAATTCTATGATGATTAGCACCAAGTTTCTTAAATTAGAAAAAAACAGTAAAATTGAATGGGTTAGTATCACTTACCTAAATAACTCAGATTTGAGAATCCCTGGAATGGGCAGATGCACCCAAAGACTGTTCTATGCTGCATCCACTCTTCTTGTCTTTCAAAGAGTCACAGGACGTGCTGACTTGTTTTCTTCATTTGTAAAATTTACCCTTTGTCAAGTTCTGTGGGAGAAATGACTGAGAAGATACAGGGATCAACAGCTTTCTGACCTTACATAGGATGTATTGCTCCTTCATATATCTTGATTTCCTTATTACCTACATTGTTTTAGTAAATGACTAAAATACACTGGATAAATAATTCTATTCTATTTTCAAGCAATGATTGAGTTGGATGGAGATGATGTAAGAGTTTCCTCCAGAGGAAAATATGCCGAAAGGGACATTGTGCAGGTAAGAAATGTAATGAAAATTATTCATTCTGGTCATTGTGAACAGCTCTTGTCAGTTCTGATTTATAAATAAACAAATTGAAATTAAGAGTCTCAGGTTCCCTTTAATTTAATTGGTGGAGTCTCTGTGAGATTTCCATTAAGTGACAGGGCCTAGAATAAGCACCAGTTACTTTCCTCTGGACTTTAGAGTCATGATATATAAAATAGAATTGTTAAGTTATTTTTATTACTATTTTATTATTACCTACTTTATTATTACCGTAAGATATTGAGGTTTTTAGTAAAATTAGAATCTAGAAACATAATGGACTTTTTAATGACGCTCAATAAATCATAATTTAGTCTGCAACAAGACTAAATGTATTTTAAAACAGCTGATACATATTCATATAGGTAAATTTTGTATAAACAAACCAAAAATGTAGATAATTTCATGCTTTCTTTATAGATTATGGTTAGAAAATTGGAGAAATAGATCTTAAAATCACCATAAATATATAAATTATATGAATTACATATAACCATAAAATAACGCAATATATAACATAGTATATAATGATATATTATACATATATATGTGATTCACAATTCTGTTAATTTAAAAAAGAATACTTTACTAAAGCCTACTATTCTAGGAATGAATAGAGAGAATAAATAGTAACCAATATAATTAAAACTTATAGTTAAAAACAAGGAATTAATTCAACTAAATTTCTGCATCCTTTAGTCTCCATATCTTTTAGAATGTCAGAAGGGAAAAAAGGCTGTGAACTTTACCTTCTTAAATAGGAAAATGAAGGTGTCAGTATGATTTAAGCACACAATATTAAAGTTTTGGAAGAGCAAGCTATGGACTTCAATATTTTCTCCTAAATAATAAACTACATGTTCACCCACTGTACAGTCATTAAGAGAATCTAATTTGTAATCTACCAGAATTTTGTTCAAATCTTGGATTGTCCAATTGTGACAGCTTGGAAAGCTTTCTAAATTTCAGTGTTCTGGCATTGTTGTAAAGAATAAATGAGATGATGTATATGAAGTACATTCCTGAAATAGAACTCAGTAAAATATGATAAAAATTATTAAAATAATTTGAGGGAGAATATAATATAAAGTAATTTGTAAATATGATCATATACAGATTAATGTTGATAAAGATTCAAAAGCATTGTTCTTAATCAGCAAAATTAAATTTTAAATAAGAAACATTTGTGTAACAATTTTTTTGAAAGATCATTAAATATGGCCCTGGCCAGGTGGGTCATCACCCCATACATCAAAAGTTTGCAGTTTGATTCCCAGTCCGGGCACATGCCTAGTTGGGGGTTCAGTTCCAGTCAGGGTGCATTAGGGAGGAAACAGATTGATGTTTCTCACATTGATGTCTCTCTCTCTCTCTCTCTCTCTCTGTCTGTCTCTCTCTCACCCCAGATCAATAAAAACATATCATTGGGTGAGGATTAAAAAATATATAATTAAATATGGTGTACTTTTTAACCTAATATTCTCAGTAGAGTAAAAAAGCACTTTTGCATACATGTAAATGATTAGGTTAAAAGCAGCTAAGAAAGGGAACATGATAATGTGGTCATCTATTTAAGAATCCATAGTGTTTCATTTCCATAATTAGATCCATGATTATTCACCTGAACCTCATTAGCATAATCATAGGTTCAAGTAATTACAACTTATCAAAAAGCTCTCCATACAGTTGGGCTCACAGTTTCCAACAATTAAATTACGAAAGGGAAATATGAATTTGAGGTCCTTTAGAATGTATTAGGTTGCTGTTACGATGCATTTTTATCGAGTTAACAGAGACAAGCCCATATCTCAGTATTATCTGAATGATACTTATGGGAAGCATGGTATTACTTGCTTAAGATTATTTATGTTGTTAAGGTTTTCTTTAAGAGAGCTAATGTGTTGGTGACAGCCAGCAGTTCTTACTATATGAAATAACAATTTCCTTGATCATGAAAATATTTAGTCTCTCAATGGGTATGCTATATTGAACAGAATATTGCTATAGGACTCAGTTCTATGAAATTATATTGTTGGCACTGTGACCTTGAACAAGTCAAAAAATATCTTTGAGCCTTTGTTTCATTAACTCTAAACACTAAATTTTTTCATCTTTGCTCTTCCTATGAGGTTGTGAATCTCAGAGGAAGTAAAACACATGAAAATACTTTGTTATTTATAAGTTAAAGTGTATATAAGTATAATTATATATTTCCTCTTCTTTATACTTAGAATCCTTAAGACCATTCCATTCTTTAAAAAGATACTGGGATCCCCAAAAGTGTTGAAGAAACCTGGGACACAGCTGAACTCTCAAGGGATTTTACCCCATAAAACTGAACTGAAAGAGCTATGAAATCTTATAGATTCTAAACACAAAATTAAAATGTCCTCAGAGCATTAGTAGCCTCCTGAATGACAGTGACATCGTGACTTACATGCCTGTATTTAATTAAGAAGATTTGATGTACCTTTTTTAAATTTCATGGAGAAATTCCTATATGGTGATTGGTCTTTTAAAAATAACAACCAAGGCAATTATTTATATATAGTATCTATCTTATTGTATTGAAGAACAATTAGTGTCCCCTCTCTCATCTTCAATAACATTCCACCATCACAGTTTTCCAGACTCTACCATCCACTCACACATTTTAAAAATGAGATATTTTCAAGAATAGAAACACCCTTGAATATTTAGAATATCAGAGTTGCAAGGGCATACAAAGAATGACACTATCAGTTTTATCATCATCAGAAACTAAGCCACTATAATTAATGCTATAAACACTGCTGGCTAAAATATCATCAGAAAATAGGGTCTATTTAGGCTCTCTTACATTTCCACTTTGAAGCTAATCAAGTTAATGAATAGCAAACAAAACACCAAATTTCTTAAGTAGACAAAAACCTAAGGCTGCAAATAATAGCAGGTAGCTTGAGTTCCAGCAGATAACTGGGGGTAGTAGATGAGGGTTTCATTATACTGTCAAGTCTTAAGTGGTATACAACTTCTTCATATAATCATGATATTTAATCATTTATTAAGTCCTTCATATCTGAGGTAGGCTAAGAGCTATAGCATTACTTCACTTAGTCCTTAATTGACTTTGTTGAGACAGGTACTTTGATTACCATATTTTAAAAAGGAGAAATGCAGTTTAATTTCTCTTGTTTTTAGTCACAAGCTAGTAAGTAGAGTCACAATTTAATCTTAAATGTTTGATTCTAAAATTTTAAACAAATATTCTGTATAACTTTGATTCTAAATCTTAAACCTGGCATTTAAGAGTCTCCATACCAAAAAAAAAAAAAAAAAAAAAAAGTCTCCATACCCTGACCCCAGTCTTTCTCTTTAGCTACACACACACACACACACACACACTTTGTCTAGACAAATAAGACTATTAGCTGTCTTTACATCACACATTTCCATTATTCTTGCTCTTAGTTTCTCTTTTCATTTTACTGGAATAGTCTTCCTCCTCATTGGGCTGATTAAAATCCTACATTTTGGAATTTCCCACTATACTGACTTTGCGATGGTCTCTTCTACACACTTGTTTTCTTTAGAAAAACAACTGCTATATTCACATATCACTTTATACCTTCCTAAAAATACTGGTCAATTTTTGCCTTATAATAATTTATAAACAAGGAAACTGAGACCCAAGATGGAGTGTTAAACAACTTGTACAAAGTTATTTAGATCGTAAGTTGGTTCATCCAAATTTTCAACAGAGTTCTCATTCTAAAACCTGTATTCTTTGTGTGATAACACACCTACTCTCCTAAAATGCAAAATACTAATGAAGATTATTAGGACCTGTTCCCCTTTACATATTACTGTCATGGTTAATGTATCAAAGACAGATTAATTTGGGTTCAAATAATGATAGATATTTATAACTGTCTGATATTGGGTAAGTTAATTAAACTCTTCAAGTTTCAGTTTTGTCTTCT
Source organism: Furipterus horrens (assembly GCF_987537825.1). Lineage (NCBI taxonomy): Eukaryota > Metazoa > Chordata > Mammalia > Chiroptera > Furipteridae > Furipterus > Furipterus horrens. The sequence continues at coordinate 41,645,588 of NW_028327174.1, read as the reverse complement.
GTAAGCTCAAAATATGGATAACATGCTTATAAAAATTAAATATTTTAAGATTTTGTAGAATCTCTTAGCAGAAGAACTCCCACTTACCAATTGCTCAATAAATGCATTAATACCAGTATTAGTTATTATTAGTAGTTAGTATGTTGGCATAATCCATTGGGAACACATTTTATGTGACTATTACATAGTGGCTGTACCTTGACAAATGAACTAGTCAGTCTTATGTGTGATTATATTCATTGCCTCAGGACTCAATTACATATGACTATAGAATGAGACCCTGTGGTTGTTATTCTAAAACTTAAATGAGTTTGTTTGCTTGCTTGTGATATGGATTGGCCATTGTGCATAAAGCAATGTCATTTCTCTTGGTTGCCTACAGCTGCTGGCCAGCCTATCATTTTCTTAAAAATTATATTCAAATTGTATTTTCTATTAAAGAGAAACTAATAACCTTGATGACTTAGACTTGAAAATCAGTAATGGAGCTCTACACAGTAGGAACAATCAAGTAAATATTAAGCAGAACAACCACTAAAAGCCCATTTGTCCAAACTAATTTAAACTTGTTTCCACAAATACGGAAAGCCAGCCTTCAGAGCAGCCATGAGGAACATTTTCCTTATAATTGATGGATGCTAAGAGAATGACGTAGAATATGAAGGATATACTATACTTCTATGCCCTGGCTGGTTTAGCTCAGTGTATTGAGCGTCGGCCTGCGAGCTAAGTGTCGCTGGTTCGATCTTCCAGTCAGGGTACATCAGAGAAGGAAAACTCTGACTCCAAAAAACCTCCGCTGCCTTGCGGCATACCTCTTCAGGGGAAAGGCTAAGGGAGTAAACCCTGACAGAAAATCCGGAGCCGGAGTCCCTAAGGCGGTTTGACATTGTAGTCAACACCGGCAACTCCTGCGGCGCACCTGAACCCAAGCTGTATCGACTCCGTCTTTCCCTTGGACCCTTCAGCTGCGAAGAGAGGGGGGGTCTGCTGCATGGGCAACAGCAGACCCTCCATATTACCCTGCCCAGGCTCTGTAGCTTCAGCGTCATCACAAGATGTCGATTCAACACGGGAGGAGACAGATACCATGTCACTCCCGAGTCGGACTGCACAGCCATTCTCGGCGGTGCAGATAGACTCTTAAGAAGCTACACCATCGTCTCTCGAGACGGACGGCTGCCGACGACTATACTTCTACAGAACAGAATGCATTTATTAGTATTCTTCATATGAATGTGATCAATGAGTGCCATGTGAAATTTTATTTATTCCTCTAATGCCAGCATTTTAAGAGTCCCAGTTAATTTGGATAATAGCCAATGGTCATTCATTCACAAATCTGTGGGCATTATTCTGAATAAGAGGTCATCAAGTGCAGTGATTGTAAATGAATGATTAAAATAGGTAATAAACAGAGTGGTCTGAAAGGTGGAGTGGATAACTGTGATGTAGAAGGAATGAGCAATAGTTTAAGAATGAGGGCATATATTTTTCATCAAAACTCTTAAGATTTGACAATAGTAACAGGTAAAGGGAATGGAGAGCGACTTGTCATTTTCATTCTTATGTGACTGAATTGATGAATGTCCCTTTGGAAAAGGTTTAGAAAATCCAGGTTTATGATTAGAAATTTGCAACATTCTCCTACACCAAACACACATGTGAGCTGAGGTACATTCCTGTTGGTAACAGTAACTTGCTATGACAGTCATTTTCAGTCTTGGGCAAGGTCCCTTAATACTCAAGGGACATATCTGTGCCCCCACCTAACAAACCTAAGTTAGATGTGATACATATTTTTCTCATCCATTATTTACAAAAGTATTTTTAGATGAGTATAACTATATCTATATGATCGTGGTTCTTAGTTTTGACATTACAGAATATCAAATTAAATAAATTTTAATTTACTTCAATAAAAAATTTAGCACATCTTATAGCATCTGCTGGAACGTGGAAACAACAGATGTTTTAAAATTATGAAAAGGTTGGGAATTACTATTTTAGATTACAATACTGATATCATACTTAAATATGAAAGAGAACAAATTGATAAGACTATTCCTTGTATTTAATGTTTGATAAGAATGTAAATATAAAACTATTAAGAAGATAGTTTCATATTTATATTTAATATAAATGTATAAATTGATAAATAGTTATGGTAATGATAATAAGAATAATTATATATAGTACACATTATGAGTTGAATACTGTTTTAAGCACTTTACATGTTAATGTACTATAAGAACCTAATGAAGTAGGTAGGCATTATTATCCTCACTTTATAGAAGAGGAAACTGAAGCAGAGTGGAAAGCAACTTGTCCAAGATCATGCAGCTAATAAACAGGAGAACCAGCCTCTGAACTTGGAATATCTAATTTCAGAATTTGTGAAAATAGTGGTGAAAAGGTAAATGAGTTTAACACCCTTGGTGTAGAAGAGAGGCGAAGACTCAAATAAAAATTTAAGAGCAAAGTTGAGGTAAAGGAAAGACAAGGCAAGTGGGATCTCCTGATCCCCTTCCCTACAGAGGTATCAACTGTCTGCAAGAGGTGCCAGCCTTTCCCTGAAAGGTAGATATTAACTGCATATTATGGGGGGGAGGAACCTTTAAAAAAGCAGCTTAAAAGGTAATTAAACATATTTGAACCATACCAACATTACTAAATGTTAAGTTTTTAAATACCATACATTTTAAAATAAAGATGAAAATAATTATAGGTACAATCAGACATCTTTTTCTCATTAATCCTTAACTATATCGATTCCTATTTTCTCACTTTTCTAATTATGGTTTCAGAAAAAAAATAAACCTTAATTTTTTTACACCTCTTTGATTTTTTTTTTAATTAAAAAGGTCAAGTCTTTCCATGGTTAGTTAATATGTTTTCACAAAAGTTCACATCTCCACTTCTTTTCTCAGCTGAAGATTATATTTGCTCTGTTAGTTTTTTCTTATCCTCACTTAGCTACTTTCAGGGTAAGAGTAAGATTTGTTACCTTTCTATCACACTTTCTTTTAAAGTAGAGTTTTCCTCCTCAGATGGATAGGGTAAAATTATAGTTATACAGTTATGCTTCTGCTTACAGAGTGTTTTTTGTTTTTTTAAGGAGTGATTTTTCTTCTTTCCCTTAAAAGAGACCGTATATATATATATATATATATATATATATATATATAAAGGTATTACACCTGCTATTTGGTTTCTTAAAATTTTTACTTGGTTTACTGGTAGCAACCTGACATTTTAAAGCCTGCTTAGTAATACCAGTTGTTTTCTCAAATCACATCTTGAGTAACTGCTTAAATCAAGTGTATGTTTTTCAAAATAAATTTAAAACAGTTATATATGAGATAAGAGTGTGCTCACTCTTTCTCTGGGGGAAAATGATTTCATTTAAAACATTGTACTTAGACATTGTTCAGCATTGTAAAATGTCTTCACTCTGCTTTTTCTCTAAGACCTAAAATTACTGTTTTCCTGAACTATCACAGCATTAACAATTCCAATCATTTCCAAGTTGCTTCAAGAATCATCGTATCTCTAAGGGGAAATGGAACAAATGCCCTCAAACACCACTGTGTTTAGTAATTTAAGTATCATTAAAAATGAGAATGGAATCAGGCAATCTATTACCGGAGTATTTGGAGTTGAGCTGATAAGGGCTCTCACATAATTCCTTATGGAAAGATAGAGCAATTGTTTTTATATAATATAAAAATAAGAGTGATGATATTTCCATAAGAAGTACATCAAAATCTCATGCTGAGGATTTTTTGGTTGATTTTGTTTTTGTCTTTCCAAATAACAGATGTAAAAACGACAACACTGGGGAGACTCAGTGTACTAAATACAGGGTGGGGCAAAAGTAGGTTTACAGTTGTATGTGGAACAGTTTATTTTTCTATTATTAATTATGGTATTATTTTCCATACAAACAACAGTAAGCCTGCTTTTGCCCCACCCTGTATTTCAGGCTCCGACTAATATCACCTGTGTGAATTTCATATCCATGTCCTTGTGTTTTGGTCTTCTGATCCTAATTTAAAATACATTGCATGTGTTTAGGAGTCTTTAACAATATATGCTATTTTTTTCCCCTTTCATTGGGGAATATTTCTGCCTTGAAATCTGAATTAGGCATGGATTAACCCCATTTGACAAGAAACTGTTCTGAAGAGAATTCAAAACTGCAAAACCCATGTAGTGACACGACGGACATACAGGGACCAGGAGACATGAATTGCTGGGGGGAAAACATAGAGAACAATTACATCCCTTTTTAGGTAAAGTTTATGTTAAAAAGTTTGATCACTGTTATAGTTCCTTGTAATGAATCAAATATCTAAAAGATATAGTCACTATTGCCTATCTCATGTGACTCTGGTCTTCTCCGATACGCCGACAATCAAACATTTACATGTGCTGATTTTTGTGTCTATGAACTAGTGTGTTAAAGTCTGTGAATTAACTTTCTTTCACTTCTGCTTTATAGTTTGTGCCTTTCAGAGATTATATTGACAGAAGCGGAAACCACATACTGAGTATGGCTAGGCTGGCTAAAGACGTCCTCGCTGAGATCCCTGAGCAGTTCCTCTCTTACATGAGGGCCCGAGGAATCAAGCCATCACCTGCACCTCCCCCGTACACCCCGCCTACCCATGTGTTACAGACTCAAATATGACTGCGCTCCGAAACGTTAACTTAAACTACATGTCAGTTAGAACTGCTGAGTCAAGCTTGGTCCTGGTGCTCTGTAATGAACCAGGCAATGAGAACGTTTTCTCCGTTTGGTTGCAGCAGTCCTGCCTGGTTAATATGCTTTCTGGGATCCAAAAGTCTTCTCTTCCTGAACCAAAACTGTAAATATGGTTGTTGCATGAGCAACAGAAAAATTGTTTGAATGCTTGAAGCAAAATATGGGTGTCTTCTCTGAATCTTTACCTTTTTTGTTTTTTTGTTTGGACAGAAACAGCTGATTTCCAATGTGTTGTTGGGAAAAAGCACAAACTCTGTTTTTAACTAAAATATTGTCCTCGACTGCTGTGTGTATAGGAAAGCAGTCTTTCTGTATCAATGTTTACATGTTACTACTTTTTAAATTTCAATACTTTTATAACTGTTCTTAAGAATAAGAGTTTTGAATATTGAATCCTTTGTCTTCTAAACTGCAATAGCTATCATTACAAGAGCAATATCTCTTTGAATGACTGTCTGGACAAATACAGTTGCAAGCAAGGGAAAGGAAAGATACTTTCATATTCTTCAGTGAGTGAATTGTCTTACGAAGCTGCATCTGCTTAGTAATCAGTTCCTCTGCATTTGCCAAGTATGGGAGTTTCAGCTTAGCAGATGTATATCCTGTAAGAACATGCATTTTTCATGGAGCTTGGGTTCTAAATTTAGACTGCAGTCAGTTTATGTTCTGTTCTGCTAAGTAGAAATTTTTAAAAAGTCAAACATTGTGAACTGTAAATGCACAGAAAATACTTTGTGTCAGAGGTAGCCTCTTTATATTATAGTGCTATTTAGGAAGACTAAAACCCAAAATATTTAACTGTGAACATGTAGCAGAAGTTTTGAAGTTTTTATTCCATTATACTTTGTCTAGATATTTTAATTCAAAGGGATACTGGCTCTCTCAGATTCCTTATCACCTTTCCACATTGCCACACGAGGGTGCACAGGCTGGAAGTTTTTTTGTGAAATTCCCAGTTAAATATACACAACCATGTGACTTAGTGCACAACACATTTGCGAAATCACCTACTCCTATGTACTAATCTGCCTGTCCACGATTAATTGTAAAGAGTTTTTGCATGTACAGTTTTTACAAGAATTACAGTTTTGTGATGTTGCGTCCAAATAAAAGCATTTCTTTAGAACAAATGGCCTTAAATCCTCACAGAATTCCTGGAAATGATTATGAACTGCCTTTAAATAATAGAAAAGTGTATTTATTTTTTCTTTTGTGTCAATAATGTAAGTGCTTTATAATATTTTCCTTACTTATATATTTACTACTTGGTTTATTTTTACTGTATGTTGTTTTCTTTGTCCCAAGTTGACTTAGGGTGACTTTTATAAGCATGAAACTATTTTACTGAAAAGCAAAATATATACATCCACATATCTAACAGTATCAATATTATATAATTATGTAATACTAAATTGTCCATTTTTAAGTATGTATTAAAATCTTTAAAAGAATAACTATCTGCTTTGTAAATGTTATTTATAATGACATGCAGTTCGATGATTTCTTTTACTGAGCTTAAATATTTATGCCAGTTTAGTTTATTAATCTACAGATTTTTATTTATCTTTATCAGTCCAAAATAACAAAAATAAATAAGATCAATATTCTTTCCTTCTTGTCAAATATCAGTCATTTTTCTTTGAACTGATCAGCGGGAATGAAAGATGTGCCCTTTCTTATCTAGATAATAGTCTGCCCAAACCTAGTGGATATAAATGGCTAAGAATGGAATAACCTCAATTACAAACGTGTCCTTTGTATGGCTATCAATAATTAACAGAAACATATGTGATGTTAGTTCCTGTGTAAGATTAGAAAATACCTAGTCTTGTCATTGCCTAAAGGACAAACCAAGACTAAAAGTGTTGAGTAATTTATCCAAGACTATATAACTAAAGCAGAATCCATTAACATTGTGAAATATTTGTTTTGTGAGCTTAAATGTTGGGAGTTGCTGTTAGGGAATGCACAATGAAAACCCAGAGACGATTGCTCAACATTGCTGTGCAGCTCACTCCACCTTCCCAGCAAATATTCCTTCATTTGCTATGTTAATACCTAAAAGTTACATAACAACCAGCAAAGTCTTAAATTCCACACAATATAGGGAGGTGCTGCAATGAAACATATGGAACTTTTAAGAATTAACAAGCACATTTTATAACTTTTTTGCCTAGAAGTCTTTTCTTCATTAGATCTTTTCTTAAGCTAGTCCTTCCTTTTGATGAGAGAAGACTTGGTACATCATGAGTATAGAGCTGCTGGAAAGGGCTTCCTTTGAAGACGTGAAAGGAAAATTGAGAGAACCTACAGCACCAAGCCTGAGCTGTTTATCACTTTTTTGATAGATGGTCATCCTAATACTGTTCATAACTCAGATTTCAGTTTCACAACCAGAGTAATCATCCACTAAATAAAAGTATTTTTCTAATGGAGAGTAAGGTAAATATCCATATCAAAATTATTCTCACTCCCAACAACTGTTTTACTGTTTGGAAATATTTGTATATAATTTAACAAAATATACTAACATAATAAACACAAGTCTCCAGTGTTTGTACTACGAATATTATCTAAAGACATAATAGTTATACTTTAAATTACAGAATTCTGAACAGAGGAAGCATGTTTAAACCTGATAAGAAAAGGTTGTTGCTTATTTCATACTTTATCAGACCACTCCTAATGCCATCATCTGCCATTGCTCTTACTTCCTGGGTCTTGGAGATGCTCTGAGGACCAAAATCTAAGAGAGAGATGACCCCTGAGGTCTTTTCATGGAAAGGGCAAAACGAACTGTTCTAAAGATTTACTCATTTATTTTCAAAGCAATAGTGGCCATGACCTCATACAGTATCATACAGAGTATTTTCACTGCCCTAAAAATCCTGTGCTCTGCTTATTCATCACACCATTCTCCCTAATTCCTGGTAACCATTAATCTTTATACTGTCTCCATGGTTTTGTCTTTTCTAAAGTATGTCATATAGTTAAAATCATGCAGTATGTAGCCGTTCCCAATTGTCTTCTTTTACTTGGTAATATGCATCTAAACTTCTTCCATGTCTTTTCATAGCTTGATAGCTCACTCCCTTTTTTAGTGCTGAGTACTATTCTACTGTCTGGATGTATCACAATTTATCCATTCACCTACTGAAGGACATCTTGGCTGCTTCCAAGTTTTGGCAGTTATTCACTCCTCTTTTTAAATGTCTTCTATCGCCTTCTCACCTTTCCTTGCTCATTGCTACCATCTTTATTCAAGTTCTCCTGACTTTGTTTGAACTGTGTCATTAACCTCTGAATTTCTAAGTCTACAATCTTTTTTTCATTTAAATTTGTCAGATTCATCTTCCTAAAGTATAGTGCTGATCACTACCTCATTCATACATTTTCAACAGCACCCAATACTACCCAAGTCCAAATTTCTTTAACCTGGGACATTCAGGTCCCTTACCACATAGCTTCAAGCTGAAAATACTCTGTATGATACTGTATTGTGGCTATATGCCATTATACAATAGCCAAAACATATAGAATGAAGAGTAAACTATAATATAAAGTATGGACTTGGGGTGATAGTTATGTGTCAGTGAAGGTTCATTAATTGTAACAAATGTACCACTCTAGCAGGTGATGTTAATAGTGGAACAGGCTGTACATGTTTGGGGACAGGGGGTATGTGGAACTCTGTACTTTTTCACCCAGTTTTGCTGTGAACCTAAAACTTATCTAAAAAAAAAAAATTTTTTTTAAGTGAACAGATAGATATATGAGAACATGCTAGGGGGTTCGAAAAGGGAAAATAAAAAGATTGCTAAGCAGAATTGAGGATGTATTAGAAATGAGCATGAATTTTGTAGTGCTCCTGTAGGAAGAGTTTAATGGAACAGTTGATAGCCTAGAACATAGAAGGGGGCCATCTCACTGGCATATAACTAAGAGGAATTCAATAATGTTCAAGTGAATGAAGGATTTTTTTTAATGTGTTTTATTGATTATAATATTACATTTGTGCCAATTTCCCTTCCCTCTGCTCCCCTCCACCCGGTGGCCCCCCTCCCTCCAGTTGTCCCCCCCTTTTAGATCATGTCCATTAGTTGTGCATACAGTTCTTCTCAACCTCTCTCTGTCTATTCCATTCCCTCCTACCATGATCCTTAATTCCTATATCATCTCCCTCCCTCTCCCCATTCCCCCTCCCTGTTGACCTCCCCCCAATATGTTCCCCGTACCTAAAGTTCTTTTTCCACTCTCGTTGCCTGTTTAGTTTGCCTTTGTTTCAATTCCCTAGCTTCTGTTGTTTCTTGTGATGCAGTTTTCATTTTAGATTTCATTGTCTTGATCCTCCTTTTTCTAAACCAGTCCCTTTAACATCTCATATAACAGTGGTTTGGATCTAATGAACTCTTTCAGTTTTATTTTGTCCTGGAAACACTTTCTCTGTCCTTCTATTCTGAATGACAATTTCGCTGGATAGAGTATTCGTGGTTGTAGGTTTTGGATTTTCATTACTTTGAATATTTCTTGCCAGTCCCTTCTTGCCTGCAGGGTCTCCCTTGAGAAGTTAGCTGATAGTCTAATTGGGACCCCTTTGTACATGATTCTTTTCTTCTCTCTTGCTGCTTTTAAGATTCTCTCTTTATCTTTAATTTTTGACATTTTGATTATAATGTGTCTTGGAGTGGTTCTCCCTGGGTCCAGTTTTTTTGGAACTCTCTGTGCTTCCTGGACCTGTAAGTCTATTTCCTTCCCCAAGTCTGGGAAGTTCTCCTTTATTATATTTTCACTCAATTTTTCAAGTTCTAGTTCATCTTCCTCGCTCTCTGGCAAACCAATGATTCTTATGTTGGGCCTTTTATAGCTGTCCCAGAGGTTTCTGATCCTCTCATCGTTGCTTCCCATTTCCTCTCCCTGCATTGGTTGACTGCTTGTTCCTTCTCCATATTCCGGTTTGTTGAAATGAACTCTGGATTTTATTTCCTCACCATCTGTCTCGTATGTGGTTTTGTTCCTTTCGTTATGAGTGTTTTTCGCTTCTTTCTCATCTTTTTCCAGATCTTTTGTGAATTCTGTAAGCCACCTGATAACAATGGCCCAGAACTGAGCATCTGACAGGTTTCTTATCTGTTCATCTGTCAGGTTCTCCATCTGTTGCCTGGTGAGCTGTGCCACCGGGATTTCTATAGTTGTCTGCCTCATTTTGACAGATGCGTTTTGTTTTCTTGGGCCGGCTGTAGGGGGCAGTGCCTGTGTACTCGTCACAAGCCAGTGACCGGCGCCTGTCCGCGACCTATTTCGCAGCCCTGTGGCGCTTTCTTTGGGGGCGGGGGTCCAAGATGGATTCACACAGTTATTCCGCTAGGAGACCAGGATCCGTCCTCCCGCCCCCCTGGGCCTCACCGTTCAAGGCGGTGTGGTGGCTGCTTTCCCCAGCGTTGGGGTCGCGAGCTGCCGGGGGTTCGACTGCAGCCGGGGTTGTTCTCCCCGCCGCTGTCCCAGGTGCGGCTGCAAACAGCACCGCCCCCTTTCGCTTTTACCTGCCCAAAGAGCGCCGCTGGTTTATAACTTCATATGTTGGGCTTCCGTGTAGTTTTATTTTCTGGAATTTCTAGTTATCCTTTGTTTTGAAGTAGTTGTATTCCTCTCTAGTTGTAGAGGGAGACCTAGCGCGTCCGTCTAAGCCTCCATCTTGGCCGGAAGTCTGAATGAAGGATTTTAATATTCTCCCCACATTTCATTTTCTCTCACTGATAACACTAGATAGAAAATATATAAATTCATTAAAGTTATTTCATTAAAAAGCCCTGGCTGGTTTAGCTCAGTGGATTGAGCGTCGGCCTGCGAGCTAAGTGTCGCTGGTTCGATCTTCCAGTCAGGGCACATCAGAGAAGGAAAACTCTGACTCCAAAAAAACTCCGCTGCCTTGTGGCATACCTCTTCAAGGGAAAGGCTAAGGGAGTAAACCCCGACAGAAAATCCGGAGCCGGAGTCCCTAAGGCGGTTTGACATTGTAGTCAACACCGGCAACTCCTGCAGCGCTCATGAAGCCAAGCTGTATTGACTCCGTCTTTCCCTTGGACCCTTCAGCTGCGAAGAGAGGGGGGGTCTGCTGCATGGGCAACAGCAGACCCTCCATATCACCCTGCCCAGGCTCTGTAGCTTCAGCTTCACTGGAGAGGACACTCCAGCGTCATCGCAAGATGTCGATTCAACACGAGAGGAGACAGATACCATGTCACTCCCGAGTTGAACTGCACAGCCATTCTCGGCAGTGCAGATAGACTCTTAAGAAGCTACACCATCGTCTCTCGAGACGGACGGCTGCCGACGACGACGACGAGTGGCCATGACCTAATGATTTTCTCATCATAAAGTTATTCACTAATTTAATTTCCATGCAACAAGCCTGCTGGGCATTCCTAATGTATTTAGATAAGCTGATATCAAAGAGATAGGATTTGCTATTAGTCAACGAGGTCGATATCATTGACCTCACAAATTAGGAGGAAGGATGAAGGAAGAAATATACTCAGGGTTGGCTTGAAAGTAGCTCCTTTTTTCAGATATCTTCTTCACCTTACAAATTAAGTTAATGGAAATTATAGCACTGATTCAGTTACTTTGACAGAGAACAACCAGATTCATAACTCTTAACATTTATACAAGATAATTCTGACAAGAAACACTATATAAAATACCTTTTATTTAGTTATCAAGTTTATTTACTATTAAAACTATTTAGAATATTAAAATCAGAGTCTATTTAAAATTAACAAAGTCATTTGACTAGTTCATGATTTTCAACAATAGCAAAAGGCGTATTCCATAGTTTAGAGATGGGCAAGTTCAACATGCACTTTATTTTTATTTATTTATTTTTTTTAAATTACAGTCATTGTTTTATTATCTTTTTTTTTTTTTTTTTTTTTTTTTGGTTTTTCAATTACAGTTGTCCCCTTTTCCCCCAATTTCTCTCCCCCACCCAGCCCACCCCCTCTCCCGCAATCATATCCCTCCCCGTTGTCTATGTCCATGAGTCTTTTATACAGGCTCTTTAATTAAACCCTTCCCTTACTTATCCCCCTTCTCTCCCTCTCCCCTCCCCCCTATTGACTGCTATTCTGCTCTTTGTTCTATTTAGTTCCTTTGTTTGTGTTGTTCTTTAGTTTCCTGTATTAGGTGATATCATATGGTATTTTTCTTTCTTTGCCTGGCTTATTTCACTAAGCATAATTCTCTCTAGTTCCATCCATGTTGTTGCAAATGGTAGGAGTTCCTTCTTTCTTTCTGCTACATAGTATTCCATTGTGTAAATGTACCACAGTTTTTTGATCCACTCATCTACAGATGGGCACTTAGGTTGTTTCCAGCACTTAGCTATTGTAAACAGTGCTGCTATGAACATAGGAGTGCATAAGTTCTTTTGAATTGGTGTTTCAAGATTCTTCGGGTATAATCCTAGTAGTGGAGTCGCTGGTTCAAAAGGCAGTTCCATTTTTACTCTTTTGAGGTAATTCCATACTGTTCTCCATAGTGGCTGCACCAGTCTGCATTCCCACCAACAGTGCAGTAGGGTTCCCGTTTCTCCACATCCTCGCCAGCACTTGTTGCTTGTTGATTTGTTGATGATGGCCATTCTGACTGGTGTAAGGTGGTATCTCATTGTGGTTTTTATTTGCATCTCCCTGATGGCTAATGATGTTGAGCATTTTTTCATGTGTCTATGGACCTTCTGTATGTCCTCTTCGGAGAAGTGTTTGTTCAGGTCCCTTGCCCATTTTTTAATTGGGTTGTTTGTTTTCTTGATGTTGAGTCGTATCAGCTCTTTATATATTTTGGAAATCAGTCCCCTGTCTGTGATGTCATTGGCAAATATGTTTTCCCATATGGTTGGTTTCCTTTTCATTTTGCTGATGTTTTCTTTTGCTGAGCAGAAACTCTTCAGTTTGATGTAATCCCATTTATTTATTTTTTCCTTTATTTCTCTTGCTTTAGGAGATGTATCCGTGAAGAGATTGTTACGTGAGATATCTGATATTTTCTTGCCTATGTTTTCCTCTAGGACTTTTATGGTGTCACGGCTTACATTTAAGTCTTTGATCCATTTTGAGTTTATTCTCGTGTGTGGTGTAAGTTGGTGGTCTAGTTTCATTTTTTTGCAGGTCCCTATCCAGTTCTCCCAGCACCATTTGTTAAAGAGGCTCTTCTCACTCCATTTTATATTCCTTCCTCCTTTATCAAAGATTAGTTGACCATAGAGGCCTGGGTTTATTTCTGGACTCTCTATTCTGTTCCACTGATCTATATGTCTGTTCTTATGCCAGTACCATACTGTTTTGATTACAGTGGCTTTGTAGTATTGTTTGATATCTGGTGTTGTGATTCCTCCTGCTGTGTTCTTCTGTCTCAAGATTGCTTTTGCTATTCGGGGTCTTTTTTGGTTCCATATGAATTTATGGAGTATTTGTTCTAGGTCTGTGAAATATGTCATTGGTATTTTAATAGGGATTGCATTGAATTTGTAAATTGCTTTGGGTAGTATGGCCATTTTGATGATGTTGATTCTTCCCATCCAAGAACATGGTATTTGCTTCCATTTATTTGTTTCTTCCTTAATTTCTTTCTTCAATGTTATGTAATTTTCAGAGTACAGGTCTTTTATCTCTTTGGTTAAGTTTACTCCTAGGTACTTTATTTTTCTTGTTGCTATAGTAAATGGTATTTTCTTTTTTGTCTCTGTCTCTGCTATTTTATTGTTGGTGTACAGAAATGCCTTAGATTTCTGTATATTTATTTTGTACCCTGCGATTTTGCCAAATTCACTTATTATATTGAGTAGTCTTTTAGTGGAGTTTATAGGATTTTCTAGGTATACTATCATATCATCTGCATATAATGAAAGTTTCACTTCCTCTTTCCCAATTTGGATTCCTTTTATTTCTTTTTCTTGTCTGATTGCTGTAGCTAGGACTTCCAACACTATGTTGAAAAGGAGTGGAGAGAGTGGACAACCTTGTCTCGTTCCTGAGTTCAGGGGGAATGCTTTCAGTTTTTGTCCATTGAGTATGATGTTGGCCTCAGGCTTCTCATATATAGCCTTAATTATGTTAAGATATGCTCCCTTTATTCCCATTTTGCTGAGTGTTTTCATCATAAATGGGTGTTGAACTTTATCAAATGCTTTTTCTGCATCTATTGATATGATCATGTGATTTTTGTCTTTCATTCTGTTTAGGTGATGTATTATATTTATTGATTTGCGAATATTAAACCATCCTTGCATCCCTGGAATGAAGCCCACTTGATCATGATGTATGATCTTTTTGATGTGTTGCTGGATCCTGTTTGCCAATATTTTATTGAGGATTTTAGCATCGATGTTCATCAGTGATATTGGCCTGTAGTTTTCTTTCTTTGTTGTGTCTTGACCTGGTTTGGGGATTAGGATAATACTGGCTTCATAGAAAGAGTTTGGGATTTTCCCTTCTTCTTGGATTTTTTGGAACAGTTTGAGGAGGATAGGAGTTAGTTCTTCCCTGAATGTTTTGTAGAATTCGCCTGTGAAGCCATCCGGTCCAGGGCTTTTGTGTGCTGGGAGATTTTGGATTACTGTTTCAATTTCCTTCTTTGTTATTGGTCTGTTGAGACTTTCCACTTCTTCTTGATTCAGTTTTGGAAGGTTGTATGTTTCTAGAAATTTGTCCATTTCTTCTAGATTGTCAAATTTCTTGTCATACAGTTGTCTGAAGTAATTTCTAACTATCATTTGTATTTCTGAGGTATCAGTCGTGATTTCTCCTCTTTCATTTCTGATTTTGTTTATTTGTGTCTTCTCTCTTTTTTTCTTGATTAGACTGGCTAGAGGCTTGTCGATTTTGTTGATTTTTTCGAAGAACCAGCTCCTAGTTTTGTTGATCTTTTGGATTGTTTGTTTAGTCTCTATGTCATTTAGTTCTGCTCTGATCTTGATGATTTCATTCCTTCTTCTTGCCCTAGGCTTTGTTTGTTGTTGTTGTTCTAGTTCTTGTAGCATTGTGGTTAGGTTTTTTATTTGAGATTCTTCTAGCCTTTTCAGATATGCCTGTATTGCTATAAACTTCCCTCTCAGGACTGCTTTTGCTGTGTCCCACAGGTTTTGGGTTGTTGTGTGCTCATTATCATTAGTTTCTAGAAATTTCTTGATTGCTTCTTTGATGTCATTGTTAACCCATTCATTATTTAATAGCATGTTATTCAATCTCCATGAGTTTGGGTGTCTTTGATTTTTTCCTCTGAGGTTGATTTCTAGTTTCAAGGCATTGTGATCTGAAAAGATGCTTGATATGATTTCAATTTTCTTGAATTTGTTGAGGCTTGTTTTGTGACCTATCATGTGGTCTATCTTTGAAAATGTCCCATGTGCACTTGAAAAGAATGTATATTTTGCTTCTTTGGGGTGAAAAGTTCTATATATATCAGTTAGATCCATGTGGTTTAGTGTGTTGTTGAATGCCTGTATATCCTTGGTGTTTCTTTGCTTCGATGATCTGTCTATTGTTGATAATGGAGTGTTGAAGTCCCCTACTATGAGTGTGTTGTTGTTGATATCCTTTTTGTGGTCTTCTAGTATTTGCTTTATGTATTTGGGTGCTCCTATGTTGGGTGCATATATGTTTATCAAAGTCATATCTTCTTGATGGATTGTTCCTTTAAGTATTATGAAATGTCCTTCTTTGTCTCTTTTTATTGTCCTTGCTTTGAAATCCATTTTGTCTGATATGAGAACTGCTACCCCGGCTTTTTTTTCCGGTCCGTTTGCTTGGAATATTTTTTTATATCCCTTTACTTTCAGTCTGTGTAAATCTTTTGTTTTGAGGTGTGTTTCTTGTAGACAGCAAATATGTGGGTCCTGTTTTCTTATCCATTCCGTTACCCTATGTCTTTTAATTGGAGCATTTAATCCATTTACATTTAAGGTTATTATTGACGTGTATTTATTCATTTCCCTTTGTACCTCTGTTCCTCTCCTCTCTTGTTTTTTCCTTCTTTTTTCTTAGAACAGTCCCTTTAGCATCTCCTGCAATGCTGGTTTGGTGGAGATGTATTCTTTCAGTCTTCCTTTGTCTGAGAAACTCCTTATTTCACCTTCTATTTTGAATGAGAGCCTTGCTGGGTAGAGTATTCTTGGTTGTAGGCCTTTGTTTTTCATTGCTTGAAATATTTTTGACCATTCCCTTCTGGCTTGTAATGTTTCTGTTGAGAAATCAGTTGATAGCCTTATCGGAGCTCCCTTGTATGTTATTTGCTGCTTTTCTCTTGCTGCTTTTAGGATTCTCTCTTTGTCTTGGAATGTTGCCATTTTAACTATGATGTGCCTTGGAGTGGGTTTTTGGGGGTTCCTCTTGATTGGAACTCTCAGTGCTTCTTGGACTTGCATAGCTTTTCCTCTCATCAGGTTCGGAAAATTTTCTGTCACTATTTCTCCTATCAGATTTTCAATTCCATGTTCCTTTTCTTCTTCCTCTCGTATTCCGATGATCCTTAAATTATTTTTCCTAATGCTATCCTGTAATTCCCTTACATCTTGTTCATATTTTTTCAATCGTTTTTCATTTTGCTGTATTGTCTGGGAGTTTTTCTCTACATTATCTTCTAACTCACTAATCCGATCCTCTGCTTCGTTTAGTCTGCTTTTGACTGATTCTACTGTGTTTTTCAGTTCAGAGATTGTATTCTTAAGTTCTTCCTGGTTCTTGTTAACGATTTCTATGTCTTTTTTTATGCTGGTGTAGTTCTCTGCAAGTTCCCTGTAATTTTCTTGGAGCTGCTGGTAACTTCCTTGAAGGTTGTCATAGTTGATTTTAAGGATGTCGAGTATGTTGAGCTTCTTTACCACCATTGTTTTGAATTCCATGTCTGACATTTGGGCTATGTCTATTTCGTCTATCTCTCTTTCTGAGGATTCCTCTTTTCTTTTCATTGAGGGGTTATTTTTGCGTCTTACCATGTTGGATTCTTTTTGTTTTTATTTATTTATTTATTTATTTATTTATTTATTGGGGGGGGTAGTCTGCTTTGACTTCCCTCCTTTGTGGTGTAATATTCTTTATCGAAGGTCTGGGAGTTTCAGTGGTGCAGTCTCTTTGATATCCTGAGCCTGATGGTCTTGAGTTACCCTTTATGTCATTTGTTTATGCTGTTCGGTTATATTTCAGATGTTCTTTGATAGAATCTTCCTTCTGGCTACTTGGTTGAGAGTCACTCTATCTGCTTTGTCTTGACTTCTTTTGTGGATATGCTGTTAAAGACATAAACACACAGCCCAGGCAGGAGACCCACACCCTCAGAAAGTATCCCCCACTCTATCCTGCTATCGTTAGCCAACTAGCCCGTATTAATATAAATGTAAAGAGATTTGAGCTTTTATACTATAAGAAGAATAGATACGAGTTGTTTTTGGGGAGGAAAAATATAATTTTTGATAGAGGGGTTGATAGATTAATAATAGTTGAGACTGTGCAAGCCAGTTAGTAATATTTACATTGTATGTTAATAAAAATAGAAGAAAAGGATAGAAAAATACTTAGTATAGTAAGAAAGTGGGATTGTATTGTATTTGGGTTTATATAGTAATTATATTGTATTATTTAAAGTAATAGGGGGGCTAAGCTAGACACACAAACGAATAAACCACTATTAAAGAGAAAGGATGAGAAGGAGAGGTTATATGCAACACGTTAGAGATAAAGTTTGTTATTATTGGAAGAGGTGGAGGAAAAACACCCCCCAAAAAAATCCCCAAGAAAATAGAAGAAAAGAAGAAAAAGAGAAAGAGTAGAAAATAAAAAATTTACCACAACCCCCCCAAAAAACCCCAAAAGGTAAGCAAGAAAGGAACAAAGAAAGATAGAAAAGAAAGAATACAGAAGAAAGAAAGAAAAAAGAGAGAGAAAAAAAAAATTGAACCAAAAAAAAAATATATATATATATACATATATATATACCCCCCAAAACCCCCCCAAAAAAACCCCAGGAAAAGAATAAAGAAAGAAGGAAAGAAAAGAAATTATTAAGAAGAAAGAAAGAACAAGGGAGAAAAAATTTGGAAAGAAAAAAAAAAAAAAACGATGTTTTTACTCCGTTTTAGCCTTGGTGTGTTGCCTTCTTTTTCTGGGTCCGCAGCTGGTCTAGTGTGGCAGGTCAGAGGTTCTTGTTCTTTTGCCGGACTGGTGTGCGCACCCGGTTGCCGCTATGGTGCGCGCCCGCGGTTGCCGGCACGGCGCGCTACCTTGCTGCCCCCTGTAGCCAGTTGAGGTGCCCTTGCGCGCAAGCCCCTGCGCGCTCGGACGGCCCGAGAGTTTGCCCCGCGGTTGGAGCCCACTGCTGCCGGGCCGCGGTGGTTCCCCGTTCTTGCCAAGGTGTCTCTGTCCGCGCGGGCGGCCCGAGCGCTTTCCCCGGGATTGGCTCCTGCTTTCGCTGGGGCGCTGCAGTTCCCCGTTCGCGCCGAGGTGACCCTGCCCGCGCGGGCGGCCCGATGCTTTTCCCGGGATTGGCTCCTGCTTTCGCTGGGCCGCGGGGGTTCCCCGTTCGCGCCGAGGTGACCCTGCCCGCGCGGACGGCCCGAGCGCTTTCCCCGGGATTGGCTCCTGCTTTCGCTGGGCCGCGGGGGTTCCCCTTTCGCGCCGAGGTGACCCTGCCCGCGCGGTCGGCCCGAGCGCTTTCCCCGGGATTGACTCCTGCTTTCGCTGGGCCGCTGCGGTTCCCCGTTTGCGCCAAGGTGACCCTGCCCACACAGGCGGCCCGAGAGCTCCCACTGACCCCGGGCTGAGGTGCTTTCGCGCTCGCGCGCTGCCCCGTGCCCTCAGTCCCGCTGAGCCGAGCTCCGGGAGTTGGTCTCTCGCCTCTTAGGGCAGGGCCAGGGACACTTGTGCTCAGTGGAATCGAGCGTCCGTGGGTCGCCGCCTCTCGCTGTTCCCGTGCTGCAGCCGCCCCGTTCCCTCACCCGTCTGGGTGGGCACAATCAGAGCCTGCGCAAGTGGTCTGCTTTCCGGCCTAGGGCCCTGCGCCCACGGGAGCTGTCTAGGGGTGTCTGTGCACAGTCCTCTGCGTGTTCAGTGGGCCCTCCCTGTGCCCGTTGGGGCACTGATCTTATGTCCGTTGGGGAGTGTCCGAGGGACGCCTGGACTCACAGCCCCGCGCACCTGGGCCAGTGAATGAGAGCACTTCCCTATGTGCGCCCCCGCGACCCAATGGTAGGGTTGAGGAGTGGATTAGCGCGCCCCTGCGCCTGGGCTCCTCCAGAACGGCCTACCACACCCAAACTTTCCTCCCGTCTCCACCATCCACTAGAGAAAAATATAAAGGAGAATTATGTTCTCACTTGCCCGGCAGCACGCTGTCTCCTGTCCTTCAGCGCCAATGCCACTTGGTCGAGTCCCGTCTCTGCCAGCGGGCAGAGATCCGCTCTCCTCCCGACTCCTCTCCGGGGTAGCCTGTGGTCGCCAAAAATCCTTTGTGTGCTTCCCGCCACAGCTCGGGCAGCCGCCCCAGTCAGGAATCCCGTTTCGTCCCCTTTTTCTCCGCTATCCTCACTAAACAGGTTGTTCCCAGATGGATTTTCTCTAATCCAGCAGTGCCTTGGCTCAACTCCCACCAATGTCCAGCTGCTCACTGAGATGTTCTGTCTGCAATTAGACCAAACTGCAGACGGGTCTCCGGAGCCTAAAACCGCAACCTCTCCTCACTCCTCCGCCATCTTACCTCTAGATAATAATTCTTAACCAGAAATTTTTTTGAAAAGTGAGGAACCTGATAAAACAGAGCAACAGTCACTAAAACCCCCCTTTGAGTTCATCGAGAACATAAAGTCCCTGAATATTATATGAACCTATCAAACAACACTTATGAGTTAGGTCATCACATGATATTCTGGAGAGATCAACAGAATTATAGGTACATTTAGTTTTATACTTATTTTCTGAGGACATATAGTAGTTTTAGATTAATGGTTTGAAATCTAAATCCAAAGGATTATGTATGTGTTTGGCCTCTTATAGAGGCTGGTTATGAAGTTTTCAGAAGCTTCACCAGAAAGAGCATAATTCATTCTCCATGCCCTATACTGGAGTCAAAGGACCTAAGCTTCCAACTCAGCTATCTGATTTTGGCAAAAATCACTAAAATACCTAAACGTAATTTTTATCATCCATATATTAAGGTGGTAATTCCAAAGGTTGTTACAGCATTATCCTTCCATTGTTCTCTCAATAATAAAATTTATTTTAATTGGAGCACACCCTGAAGCTTGGCCCTTTAAGAGCCTGATGGAAGGAAATTATTGAATGAACTTAATGTACTAAACTATCAAAGAGCCTTCTGAGAGATTGGTCAGCAAGTGAAAAATCTTAGCTTCTTATTAAAAAGGCAGGTCATCAGCTTAGTCGTGATTTCAAATCAGCCATGTATTCTCACCATTTCTTGGCCTGAGAACCAGGAAGATGTGGGAAAATGGGAGAAGAACTCAGTTCCATTGCTCTGTGAATGTCTTTGGGTTTCTTTGTATGTGTCCTCTTGCCTCTGTGTGTTCCTGCTCTTATCCTCCTGTCATTTATCACATTTTTAATTACTTGTTTGCTGTCTGTGTAAGGTCATCAAGTGAATTATTGGAAGTGAATTGAATCAAAAGATTGATCACTAAGAATGTCACATTTTAAGATAAGCCTGAAGTTCAATATATCAAAATTTTAAAGCCACAGCATAGCATACTTTTTCCATATTTATCTATTTCTCCTCTAAAGCAGAGTGGTGAAGAGAGTGAATAGAAATTAGCAGCATCTCTCTTTCCACCTGCTCTCTGGCTAATTAGCAGTGAAATAGTAAAAAGGTAAGCAGCAGGAGAGAAATAAATGAAGTTTTGAGGCATCTGATAACCACAAGACCTGATTCAGGACAGTCTTAGAAGAAAGTATTCACAAATGCAAGGATCTTAAATTACTTCTGCTCTGAAATTTCCTTTGACCAAGTATACTAAATAAAACAAAACTAAACAAAATAAAACACTTTCAAAAAGGATGTTGGTGTCCCTGACCTGAGTAGAGTTGCACCTGGTTTGGTGGTGCTAATCTCATATCAGCCAGGGATAAAGTAACTGCTTGTTTATCCCAGGTTGGCTTTTGGTTTGTGCCCATGCCTGGTTCATGCCTTGGAGACATAGAAAAAAAAAAGGATGTTGGACTACATTCTGCCTTAAAAATGAAAGAAAAAAAGTACATTTTAGGTATTAGAAAAGTACACTGTAACAGAGAGAACCTGGCTACAGGTTCCATTAGTCCCATCTGGGGTCGCCAAAACTGTTACAGAGCAAAAGGGGGTTCTTTCACATGGCACCTTGGTGTAAAACCCAACAACTGATGTTGAGGAAAACAGGTCTTTATTTACAATATTCCAACCTGGGGAGGGCAGTGAGCACTTTAGCTCAGAGCCCTGTGCTCCCACAGGACCCAGCACTTCCCTTGCTCCCCAAAAGGCTAGAAGCCAAAAAGATGCCCGAAAGTTCCCCATTCCTTATCTGTCAGCTGTCTCCTTCAGGATCTGGGGTATGATGTCATCAGCCGACATATAATAGTTCAGGAAAACACGTGCTTTGCCCTTTCAAAGCTACATGGTATTCTCCCTTTAGGGCAGCATGGAGTTCTCCTCTGCCCTCCTTGCAAACTGCGTGGATCTCCTCTCATATCAAAGCCACATGGAGATCTCTCCTTCCTGCAAACTGTGTAGATCTCCTCTCCTCTTCTCTAAAATGGTTGCCACCTATTTTTAAATCCCTGACTGCGTCCTGCGACACACTGGGCGTGGTAACCTGTTCTGACCATTCACAGAACCTTCCGCAGGCTCTGTTTGCTCTTTCCGCACCATTCCATGGCCAAAACCACTCCCATCTTCTTGGGGCCTTGGAAGAACCAAAGCTATTTGCATAATTAACACTAGCTACTAGCCATAGTCATGCAAAGGCATCTTAAAAGCTGTTCCCTTTTCCCCATCCCCCAACCCTCAGGCTCTGGGGATTTTTGGAGACCCCCACTCCGTAACAACACTATATTCTCACCTTTGAATTGTATCTGCGCTTTGTATATTTCTAAGTAAATCGCGCACGCGCGTGTATGTGTGTGTGTGTGTATTGGGAGTGATTATATCCCTTCACTCATGTGTGTATCTGCATAAAGGTGTAGGCAGCAGTAAATGTGGGGCACAGTAAATAAAAACAGAAGAAAAGGCAATGATTACAAGCGTTTACTGCCTTTCCTGGTACTGATTATCTACCTGGGGAAGTATTCCAGCCTGCACAGAGTGCAGACAAGAACACAGAAGGTTAGAACTTTGCAACTGTATTTGTAATAGGATGGGTTGACTTGCAAATTTTACTATGCTAATATTTATAATTTTTAATGTATTCTTGTAGCTTCTGCTCTGCAACAAGGTAGAAGAATTTGATGAATATGAATTTGGCTGTGGAAAAGAAATGTGGAAAACTGTAGTTATTACATATTTGTGTTCTAGCTCAGAATTCTACCCACCAGCTGATAAGACTGAATTCCATTTAACTTTCTAAGAAGGGATGCATAAATATTTAAAATCTTGCCTGTACCCTCCATTAGATAATCTATTTCCTATAACTATTTCCTAAGCCATTGTAATGACTTTGGTTTAGCATTTAATCATTATAAAGAACTATCTCAAATGTAACCTCTGTCTGCACCTATCAAAGCTCTGCTCATGCACCAAGCCTCAGGCCAAATGTTGATTTTCAGCAAAGCTCTTCTGCACCCCCTGAATTACTTGGGCATCAATACCTCTTTTTCTCCAGCTTGTATCTAGGTATTCTACTCTGCCTCCCTAAGGGCAGGCCACGTTTGCAGTGGGGAGGTCTTACTGCCATAACACTGTGTGTGTGGGGTGGGGTAGGGTGGTAATCTAAGTCTTAGATTCATTAACAGGAAGCCCATCTGCCTAAAGATGTGAGTCACATTCTCCAATGTGACCTTTGTCAGAGATAAAGGGAATGCTTTATCTCCTCTCTACTCCTTTGTTCTACTTATTGCTTCAGAGAATAAGGGGTTGTTTTATCCAGCCTCTCAGATAGCTCAACAGTCTCCCAATGAATCCCCTGCCTGCAGTGTTACTAAATCCTCATGTGGCTCCACACAGTCACTCCTAACTAGGGTCCCCTCTACCTGGCAAGACAGAATCCCCGATTCTTAGTTTGTGTCCTCCCCTAGCAAAGGGCTGTAGTTTATAAGGGAGGTAATATCCCAGAGTAGGAGTTAATATAATTATTGATATATTTATATTAAGATTTACTACCTTACTATTTTTTAAAATTTGCTCCACTCATATTGTTTTCTCCTTACCTGACTTTTTTTTGATTAGTCAAAACTTGTGACTAATAAAATGACTTTTTGTTATTTCATAATAAAATTACCAATCTATTAGCCTCCAGTTTACATATTCTTATACTATTCTATTAGTGTCACTAGAGATTATAATACATATATCCTGACTTATTAGATTCTAGAGAAATTAGTACTTATACCACCTCCCAGACAATGCCAGAATTGTAAACTTAACTGAAATTTTGTGATTTTTGTTGTAATGTATTTTAATTCTACATATATATTAAACTCAGTAAGATCACTGTAATCCATTTTGTGCAGTTTATAGTACTTTATACTTACCCACATATCTTTTTTATTTTTCTCCATTACTGCCTACATATAAGTATTTCTATCTGGGATAATTTTTCTTTTGCCTTGAGAACTCTATTTTTTCTTTTTAGGGTCTATTAGTGATAAATTCTCTTGATTTTGTTTTACTAGAAAGGTCTTAATTTTGTGTTCACTTTTAGGGACATTTTGTCTATTTTCTGAACATATTAACCACAGTTATTTTCAATTTTATATCTGTTAACTTCAGTATCTGTGATGTTGATATATATATAGTCTCTTGTCCTGTTTCTTGGTTTGTTTGCTAATTTATATTTAACCTGAGACATGGCTGAAAAAATTATAGAATTTATAGAAAATTTGTTTTCTTCTCTCCAGAGTATTCTCCCTATTTTCATACAGGTGGGTGGATGACCTAAATCTAATCAGGTTTCTACTGCAGGGGTGCACACTCTGTTAAGCTAATCCTACCTCTGCTTCACCCTTGCTTCTAGAGTGCAGCTTTGCAAAGTTCAAAATCAGATTTTATGTTGTATGCCAACTTCTTTTCATGGTGGCTCTGAAATATACATTTTGTTCCATAACTCAATGAGATTGCTTGAAATCTTGGCTGGATTTTCACTTTCTTAGCAGCTGATCTCAGCATATTATCTGAACCTTTACCTACTCAAACCCATCCCCCAACCTAAGACTTAGGAAATGTCCAGGATAAAAAAAGTCAATGCAGAATGCTGAGCTTGACTAAATGAGCATCCCTTCTCTCCAAGAACTTGGACTTTCCTTAGTCCTCAGCTATGGCTTCATTTCTTCCTGGACCCTTTCCCTAACCCTCCAACATGTGCACTCATAGTATATGGGTTGAGGATCCCTATCATAGTTACATACTTGATTTAGAACAAGTTTCTCCTTCTCTTTCTCCCCCTCCTCCTCCTTTCTCCCTTCTCCTCTTCCCCTTGGCTTTTCTAGGTGTGTGTGTGTGTGTGCGTGTGTGTGTGTAAGTATTGGTCTGTCACAAATTCCTCAATTTTAGTTAGAAATAGAAGCTCCTGGAATTATTAACATGCCTGTATTCCCTTTTATAATAAATGTTTCCCAAAGATAAATAATATGTTCTTTTTATGAGCAGAGAAAGTAAGAAGACTGAAGTGTTAAGTAAAGAAATTGACTAACAGGTGTCTATTTGATTTTAGAGAAACAGGAGAGTCAAGGTTCAAAATTAATTCATTTATTCATTCATTCAGCTATTTATTGAGTTTCATACTACTGTAATGGTGAAATATAGCACAGGAAAAACTGAAGTCTTGCATAGGTACAACAACACCTGAAATCAGCATAAAAATGAGAATTCATTTGCATTTTTCCTTTGGATTATAACCAGACATGGGACAGGATCTGCTCTCTGTTCATCTGTCTAGCCTTATAATGTTATCTTTCCAGCTTCAATACATGTGCTGCAGCCACACTGAACTACTTGCTTGCTATGTCTCAAAGTTCCATGGTATCTTTTATTGAGTTGGCCAAAAAGTTTGTTTGTTTTTTTTTCCATAAATTGGTTCTAGTAGTACTTAGTTGCCTTTAACTTCATGTGAAACAATTTTTTTGTTGCATTGTAACAGTTGTTATATCAGCATGCATTAAAAACTACATCAAAATTGGTGAATTTTAGGGTACCTATTTTAATATTGAAGATAGAATAAAATACACAGTTTTGGCATATTATACTTTATTACTTCAACAAAGATAGAAATGCAACTGAAATGCAAAAAAAGGATTTGCACAGTATATGGAGACGGTGACGTGACTAATTGAACATGTCAAAAGTAGTTTGCAAAGTTTTGTGCTGGAGATTTCTCTCTGGACAATGCTCTACAATCCAGTAGACCAGTTGAAGTTGATAGCAATTAAATCAAAGCATTAGTTGAGAACAATCAGTGTTCTACTACACAGGAGATAGCTGACATTCTCAAAATATCCAAATCAATAGTTATTGGTAAAAATGATAAGTATGTCTCTTATTTTACAGAAAAAACCATATGGGCTTTTTGGCCAACCCAATATTTGTACCCCCATTTACATCCTCCACTCTCCTTCTCCTAGTTAACTCCTTTCCCTCAGGTCTCACTTTAGACATCATTTCCTTGAGATCTTGCCCTGAGCCTCTAAGACTGGGACAGGTGTCCTTTATGTATCCTCCTATAGGGTCCAGTGCTAGGTACTCTTATTCATGGGTGTGTTTGCACAGTAATATTTTCTCACTTACAGTCTGCTTTCCTCCCCATACAGTGAGCTTCCTGAGAACAGGGACTTTATCTCTGTGTTGATTTTCCATAGCCAGCACAAGGCCTGAGACACATTTAGTATTCACTAAACATATATTACACCAAATTGAACGTCCCGTGGGTTGACATTATAGAAATAGTCAAGAACCTTGTGCATACAATTGAACTTGAAGAAAAAAAATTTAATTTCACCCATTCTACTAACCTTTTTAGGAAAAGCATGAAACTCAACAAAGTGGTCACACTGGTCTGATCCCTTTTTGATGGAATCTCTTTGGAAATAGCTTCACAAACTGTTTCTTTTTCCTCTCATATGATGGAAATCCTTCCTCTAATCTCAATGTAATGGAGCAAATGAGTAGAAAGATACCATTTTGGCACAAAATTTCATGTAAGTTAAAAAAATAGCTCTGAAATCCTTGAGCTGTTTTCAGTGGCTGATGTTTCTTCATTCTCTGGTTAAGATAAACTCTGAAATAACAACTTGACTCTACCAACCACCAGTCAAACCCAGTTTCTTGAACCTGCATCTGCTCTATCTTATATGCCTAAGCCACCCCACCCCATTTCCATGGCAGCAATATCGAGGACCAACCAACCACTTTAGTGATGTCAGTAAATTTTTGTTCACTCTTTGTCTGATAATGTCATTACTTTGGTTACTGTTTCCTAATTATTTTAATAAACTCTCAAGAAACCATCTTCCCATAACATTACAATGTTTTCATTCTCATTTATAGACTGAATTTGCAATAACCCGTATTCCATCAAACACGGGAAAATATGAATGTGTAAACATGATATGGAGATCTATTTTATGTAATTTCAGAAAGAAAAAAACATTTTGTAAAGTTACAAGGAAACTTTTTTATCAATATGAGAAATTTTTTAAGAATTAGAATCCTTCAACTACAGAATGGCTTGACCTAGGAGATAGCAAATCTTCTCTTACTGGACCTATTTAACAGTAGGTCTGGATGACCTCTTAGAGATATCATAGAAAGTTTTTAGCAATACATTTTTATACTGTTATAAGATAACCTTGAAGCTTTAATCCAAGTAAATTTGCTTTGTTATTATTTCCCTCAAGTAATGCTTCTTCTAAAAATGCTTTATATATATATATATATATATATATGTTTATTTATTCATCTATGTATATATTTTAAAATATACAGTACATATAAATTTATATATTAATATATCTTATGTATATTTATAAGTATAACTTGGTGGAGCAAAAGTAGGTTTACAGCTGTTTGTATGGAAAATAATACAATAATTAATAAATAATAATACAAGAACAAACTGTTTTGCAAGCTCACAACTATAAACCTATTTTTGCCCCACTCTGTATATATAATACTGTATACTAAGTACAATGAAGAAAGTAAACTGAGTGATATGATAAAAAATGTTTGGCTACCTATTTTTGATTGAGCAGTCAGGAGGCCAAATGAAATCTGAAAACAAAGGCTCACCTCCAAGATAAAGGACAAAAAAACATTTTATGAAGAGGAAATAGCTAGCGAAAAGGCTCTGAGTTCGAAACAATTGTTTATGGTAGGAGATCAGCAAACAGATCAACTGTGGTGGTAGCCTAATGAGCAAGAGCAGGGATGGTACAGAATGAATTGGAGCGGGGAAGGCTCTCTTATTCCTCACGGGTCTCTGAGATTCATAAAACGCACTGAATCGTTCAGGACAGTTTGATGACACCTCGTTGTGGCTCCTCTTTGATCCTTCACCAAACCACGTCTACTAGTTCCACTTTATTCACAAGTACTACTGTCTCTCTGCAGGTAAGGTGGTTTCTTACAGCAGCCAATTAAATATGCAACTGTCATATGCCAGAGCAGTTCAGTGTCTTGTTGTAGAGTGGATGAAATGCCCCATTCCCTTATTGTGATATATTCTATTAAATTGTGCGACATTTACTGTTTTCTCAAAACTTGCTATTTGTGTCCCTCTGTATAAATCAAATTCTCTTACTAAAATTTTTTTTCAGTCAACAAACATCTATTTAGTGCCTAATCCAGGGTGGAGCAAAAGTATGTTTATAGTTGTTATACACAAAACACAGAGTTTATTCTTGTATTATTATTTCTTAATTATTATATTATTTTCCATAGGAACCACTATAAAGCTACTTTCGCTCTCCCTGTATATACTAGACAAAAAGTCACTGGGTGTGAATCAAATATGGGAGTGAAGGAAGGAACAAATCTTTAGCAACATACACCAGGTTGGAGTCAGAAGCATGGATGGATCTTTGTGCTGACTAACACACTGTTACTTGATAAATTTGGTTATTGTTGCTGCTTCTTCCTTCAGAATACATTTCCTTAAGGGGATGCCACTTTAGTGATTCAATCCACCTATTCACCAGATAACCTCAGATTGTTTGAGCCCACTGGTAGACCTTGTCTAGGATTAATCTGATACTGTGACCCTATTCTATTTATTAAAGGTCTCAGACATGTTCATTTTGCCAAGTGATAAACACCAAAATATGACAATATTTTAAAACTGGATTGTGGTGATAGTTGCACAACTTTAAGTTTACTAAAATCAATTTATTTTACATATTTATAAATGGTGAATTTTATGGTATATAAACTATACTTCAACAACACTGTTTTTTAAAAATCTAGAAAAATAATATGGTCTGCTGTGATCCATAGGAACCAACGTTTTAATTGTGTCTAGAAGTGTTCCACCCTGGCAGTTACATTAGAATGAGCCACTAAAACCCCAACGCACTTTCATTATTTCTTTTTAGTGTCTGAGATTAACAATAAGACCACATAACAATTGCTGGGGATTAAGATCTAATAGCAGTCTCTGGCCAAATCAGCTTTAAACCATATACTTCAGCTGGTTATTACACCTTAGAGTGTAGTCCAAAGACTGCTTTCCATATATGTATTTTTTAATTTATTTTTTATACTTTGCCTTTTCACTGTTAAGACTTGCCTTCTTCTTCTTTTTGAACATGGATCTGCCCCACTGTCAGAATGTTTCCTACTGATGCTCTGTGTATTCTTTAAATTTTGTAATTCATCAAATGTTACCTGCACATGTTGTTATATTTGGTAAAATTTTGCAACCTCAATTCTCCATCTCCTTAAAACTGGCCGCTGTCTGTGTCTGATTGCTAAGTTTCATAATATAATGTCAATTGGATTGTATCACTTCTCTGCTTAATATCCTTCAATAATTCTCCATAGTTTTCAGAATAAAATCAAACCCCTTTGCTTTGCATCAGCCTCTTAGCAACATGTCTGATTCTAGTTTGCTATTTCAGGTTGATTTTCCAGTATTGTCCTCACATAACCTTTGTTTTCATTATTTGAAACTTTCTATAATGCCCTTGAACATCACACTTGTGAGTTCATAGATTTCTCACTTTAAAATTTGTATTCCTCTCACTCCCTGCTTCTTCATCTAATTAAGCTATCTTGCTAAGACACGGCTCTTTTCTTTCCTGCTATTCTGTACATTCTTGATCACAGTATTTATAACATAATGCTGTTATCATGGAGTTAGTGGCTGTTCCCTTTTAAGAACACTTCTGCTTTTTGGGAGAAAATAATAATTATTTGTCTTTAAACTCCAAATTCTAGCAGTGTTTGTTCACATTGAGTGTTCAATAGGTGTTTGTCAGAGGAATGAATGAAAGAATAAGGGATATTTGTTGTGCTTTGCACAATTAATCAAACTAATACAGTTGTCAGCCATTTTATGGGATACAAATCTTGACAGTCATTCTAAAATCTTAGAAAAAGATTCTAATAGCATCAACTAAATCTGAATTTTTCATATGCCTGCATCACTATATACAAAGTTAATTTCCCCCAAATATCTTTGGTTTGAATGGGAAGCTACTCATAAAAACACTCTCACCAAATTTTGCCTTGTTCTTCTTGGATTTTTAATTGCTGTAGTCACCACCACTTTTCGAACCTCAGGTTGATTTGTTGAAAGTCTAGATTATTTATTTGCCATGCCCTAGCACTGTTCTGAACTGCCACCTATCCAGGAAGGATTACTTAACAGGAGAGGCAAAGGCATATATTGAAGCTGCTGTGCTCATGTGTGTTCTTGCCATGGACAAAGCCCTGCTGTGACATTGGACTTAGAACAATGTTGGTTCTTGTCGTTGCCAAAGCAATGAAACAATGACTAGTTCTGTAAACACTAGCACACACATTCAATCCAGAAATCCAGATATCATTTTTAAACCTTTTTTTCTCTTCTCCCATGTCTTGTCCCTCAGTCCCTCCTGTCTATTCTACACCTTGAATAACCCTTACATAAATCAAGCAGCTCTCTCACTTTCTGCTGCCACCTCCCTCTATGAATCCACGATCATCACCAACTTGAATGATGACAACAGCTATCTCACTTGCTTGCCAGCCTCTCTGTGCACTACAACCTGGGACATAATAATGTCTGAAGACATTATTCCCCCTGGTAAATCTATCAACAATTCCCTACTGCCCTCAGAGAAAAAAAGTCTTAATTTGTTATCATGGTTTTGTGTCTTACTCACCCCCTCTTCCCTAATTTCTTTTCAACACACATACACGCACACTCACACCATTAACGTTTCCATTCCTTAAATGTGACATGTTTTTGTCTCCTCTCCCTTTGCCTGGCTACTATTTTTCAGTTATTCTTTGCTCTTGGGCAACTTCCTTGGCCCCACTTACCTTGTTCGGTGCTCCTGAACTACCCTGTTACATTATGCTATTTTCTCTTTCTTCCTTTATTTCTTCCTTCCTTCCTTCCTTCCTTCCTTCCTTCCTTCCTTCCTTTCTTCCTTCCTTTCTTTCTTTTTCTTTCTTTCTTTCTTTCTTCCTTCCTTCCTTCCTTCCTTCCTTTCTTTCTTTCCTTCTTTCTTTCTTTCTTTCTTTCTTTCTTTCTTTCTTTCTTTCTTTCTTTCTTTCTTTCTTTCTTTCTTTCTTTCTTCCTTCCTTCCTTCCTTTCTCTCTCTCTCTCTCTCTCTCTCTCTCTCTCTCTCTCTCTCTCTCTCTCTCTCTCTCTCTCTCTTCCTTCCTTCCTTCCTTCCTTCCTTCCTTCCTTCCTTCTTTCCTTTCTTCCTTCCTCCCTTCCTTCCTTTCTTTCTTTCACCACTAAGTTACACAGCATAGTCAGGGCCTGATACTGGCTAGGTACTCAATAATCTATTGCAGAATTAAAAAACAAATGATTCTATTCAAGTTTTAGAATCCATATAGATTGGATGACTTGTGATAATGAGGCATACTTTACATATTGCCCTGAATTTAATAGAGCAATTAAACTTGTCTTCTCTGTAGTCACATGGCACTGATATTTTCATTTGCACATCCAGAGGACTTAATCATAAGTTACTATGGAGATAGTGATCAACAAAAGACTCTATTAACATTTGACATTCACCATACCCCCAAAAAGAATTCTGCTTTAAACATTTTTAGTTTAAAATTCATCTTGTTATGAAATCTCCCACATTGTGTTTTAGATGTGTTTCAGGTATGATGTCCTGATCACAGAAATCAAGAATGCATGAAATTCTGAGACAACCTCAAAAGGTGTTGCTTCATTCATCTCAGTATGCAAAAGTTAAATTTTTTTAAAAATATGATATTTTCAATTTAAAGAGATAAAGATGGTCTAACCGAGATGAGCAAAAAGCCCCTTTGAAAGGCCTAGAAGAGAACAATTTTAATGTTCTCCCCTGTATCACCTAGGACTCCGCCTCATGCATGGTAGTTACTTAGCAAAGACTTACTGAATTCAAGGTGCTAGTACACTCAGAAGCAAACAAATAATTTTTCTCAGGAACCATTATTATAAAACATTCCTTGCTTCTGTTTAAACATTTCCATATTAAACAGATTTTCTCAGATAATTCTGCTTAATACTCCTAAAAATATCTTAATGAAATTTTACTCTTTTAGGCTTGGCTGTTTGGGATTGCATAATCTATTCTAAAAATACAGGTAATCTAAAATCACCGTTGTGCAGATACTGGTGTGAACAGTTTTGTGTATGTTCTGTTTGCTCTATTACCTGCCTCCCCTGTTGGGTGGGTGAAATAGGTTAATAGAGCATTACCTTTTTAACTTACTGGAAAGGTTGTTTCTTTCCCTGCTAACAACTATACTTTTATTTCAAAGGATTCCCTTTATTTACTTAACAAATATTTTTCAGAACCTACCAGTTTCATAAAGCTGCACAAGGTGATGGTGCTCAAGCAGTGGACAGAAAAATACAAACATGCTTCTGCTCCCATGGAACTTACTTCTTAGTGGGAAAGACAGAGAATAATAATTAGCACGGTCATTATTGTTTGGATAATTAGATTGCCAACTGTAGAGAAATAAACTAGATAATTAGGGTGAGGGAAGAATAAATTTAATTAACTAATTTAAGTAATTTTGACCAAACATGCCTTAACATCTTTTATTTGGGAGCTATAAATTTTTTAACATATAAGAGGCTTACCTTTCTTATTGTCAGTGTTAAACAGAACATTATATTTGTATTAGCATTTTAACAAGAATGCTACACAGATTATTTTTTCTCTAAGTGAATAAAATCTATCAAAATATTTATAGATCATCCATTTCCCTGAATATGAGATTTATGTACATAAAGAGAAAAAGTCCCTTCCAACCAGCACCAATATTTCGTAAAATCTGTGATGGAACATTCAGTTGTGAGACGTTTTTCTTCTTCACATTGACCACTATCTGTGCTAAAGCAAGGCTTAGGTAATTGCTCTAAAAGCACTCTTATCTTACTAAGCCTCTTTGGTAAATAAAAATAGGACACAGTTAACTCAGGTGAATAAGAAAAAATTTAAACTTCATGGTTTTGATATTTTTATGCATGGGAGGGAGTAGGTATTGACAAGGAACAAAGAGATTCTCAACAAAACAGTATTTTCTGGTTAAACAAACGCTATTTTTCTTCACTGTTGCAATAGAAGATAGAGTCTATCTTTTATTCACAATCGTCCATGAGAACTATTGAAAATTCAGCAGCCCCCTTGCAGTAGCCATGTGGACATTTAGAATCCTCTGCTGTGAATAATCTATATACTATAATGGGTTTAGAATTGCACCCTTCCTCTGGGATGTCCTTCTTGTAGAATCTGAAAACACACAGCCTGGGAAGGGATTGTGGTATATTGGAAAGATATGAAGCTTTCCCAGTAGAGCTCAGGTCTTGTCTCACTCATTCATGCACACACTCACTCAACATGTATTTCTTGAGTCTCCATAAGAAAACAAGTGTCAACATAAGGAAATTTCCTTGTTTTCTTATAGTAATCAAACTTAGCCCATCCTCAAAGTGGAGAGATGCACAGGCTTCTGTTCCCTTTCAGAATTGCTCCCTGACTCCTGCTGCCACTGCCACGGTGACGTTAGGATTTCCTTGCAGACTGTATGCCAGGCACTGTTAATGCATCAGAGCACAAAGATAAATAACTTGTGGTCCCTATTCTCAAGGAGCCACATGGTAATCTTAGAAAAGTACAGTAGGTGTTATGAATGGGTATTTAGAAGAGAATTAATAGAGCACAGAATATCTTTTAATTCAGGTGGGTCAACAAGGCTTCCCAGAAATAGAGGGACAATGACACTACTTGTTTAAAATGTGTAGAAAGGACTTAAACAAATGAGGCATGTAACAGAAGAGAAAGGATACAGCTAGTTCATATTTTTAAAAAATTAAGAGTACAAAGGCATAGAGCATGGAACAGCACAGCATTCAAGGAAAACAATTCCTTGGGTATGGATGGAGTAAAGAATATGTTCAAGGAAACAGGAGTAAGTTAAAAGAGGTAGACTGGAGAAAATTTATGAAAGACCTTACATCTTAGATTGAGCAGTTTTGATTTTGTCATAAAGCTTTATGAGAGAACTATAAGGATTTTGAGCAAGGATCAGATTTCTGTCTTAGATTTTTGTGCCCGGTAACTGTGGAGAGAATGGATTCAAGTGTGATAAGCCTAGAGGTAGGGAAACTTCTGCGGTCATTGCAATCACCCAGACAAGAAACGATGAGCACTTGGTGGCAGGATAAGAGTAATGATTGTTAGAAGGGAGAGACTAGGACAATCAGAAATTTGTGAATGATTGAGTTTTGAGGTATTGATTGAGGCATCTGGGTACATACTAATGTTTGGCATAGGGACAGAGAATAAAGGAGGTGGAGCAGTATTCCACTGCCAAGTTTAAAATACCCATCCTATCTCCCTGTGGAGATATCCAGTAGCATTCATATCAAACATTTGAGAAGAAAGTTCTGGACTAAAGAAGACTATACCAATATTTAAGGGTTTTTTTTTTTTTTTTTTTGGTGCTACCATTATCCTCCTACCCTGTTGAAAAGGTTATAAAATGTACAGTTTAATCAAACAAGTGTGGTATCATCTTAGCATTATGTACTGTACAGTATCTCTAAACCTACTGAATCTATTTACAATAAATTAAGTTAAAAAGACAATTTTTAAATAACCTGTGAACCTAAATGTGAATATCTTTAAAACTTTTATATAAGACCACACTCTAATGCCATTAATTTACATTTTGAAAGAGGCTGTGCTATGAAGCAAAATAGAACAGTTGCAAAACATTACCATTCTTCCTTCCTTCTAATTCTATCATGCATAAGGTGGGAGGGACCACTGATTTACAATGACCTATTAGCTCTTCAAAACACAAATGGCCTGAGTGTCACGCCAGGAAGATTACATTGTAACCAGGTGATAGAAAACCATTGAAAAAATCTACAAGGACAGTAACATTATCATACTTAACATTATATGAAGTTTATGCCAACAACACTGGGAATGGTGAGAAGAATAAGGAAAGATTTTGGTCAGGAGAGAAAGTTGAGAACTCATTTCAATAATCCAGATGAAAGTTTGGATCAGATACTCAAAATAGGAAACAGGTAAAAATTCTAAAAACTAGTATTAGTAGTAGAAAGAGTTGATATAATAATCATTGAGTACTCTTCATATACCAGATATATTTCTAACTTTTACATGAATTATTTTACTTAAATCTCATAACCACCCATTAGATAGATATTATCATTTTCCCGTTTTATATATGAGTAAACTGAGCTACCAAAAGATTAAGTAACACACCCAAAATTACACAGGGAGTTGAGTAACTGTGCTAGGATTCTAAATTATACACTGGATTCTACAGTCCTTGCTCCTGACCATTATGCCTCAAAGGCATCTTTGCTGAAAAGAATGGAGATCTGTTGGTCTTTCTGAAGTCATGGGACTGTGTAGTTGTTATAAGTCATCATGTGAAAATTAAAATTTCATCAAAACCATTCAGTTAGAGTGTCAATAAAGACCAGCAGAAGGAAGAGGCAAAATGGTTATCTGTCTACACCTTTGAAAAGTCCTAGATTTCTGTCACCATGTATCAAGTGTCAACAGCCCTTGACTAGGAGTTAGGACACATTAATTTCATCTCTGTACTTACCTAGCTGAGTGACAAGACAGACTATCTCTGAGTCTTGGATTCCCAATGTACAAGATAAAAAGACTTAGACTAAATTATTTTCAAGGTGTCTTCCAGGTCTAAAATTTTGTATTCTCAATGTCAGCCAAGGGGGTGCTACAAAGCAGCTATTGGTTTGGCTAAGAGGGCACAAATATTTGAATAAGGCTATTATCCCATGCAAAGCCCTGGCAGTGATAATATGCTTGGCAAATGTAGCTTGCACTGAGCACTCAGGGTGAATGCACCTCTTCCTGCCAAGAATTAATTGCCTAACTCTGTGGTTACCCTCATATCAGGTTGTGGATTAGTTTCCCTGGGCTGCAGTTACTAATGAAGAAATGAAATTTGAAAATCAGGGTCAGTCTCTACAAAAACACGTTCATTGATACAACTTAAGCAGTCCCAAAGCCAGAGCAACTTGTCAGCCAGGAGTAAGAATCTAAGTAAAATATCTGGACCCCAAGCATTGAGCAATAGTAGAAGAACTCAATATATTTACTTGCTCCTCTTTGGAGAATTTCAATTCTCTTTTTTAATTTGAGCAAAATAAAATAGTCCAGATAGGTTTAAATTGAGGAGTACATCACTGCCGCCTATCTTCAATTCCTCAAATGTCACTCCTTAGGGATAACCACTATATGCAGTTTATTTCATATTATTTCACAAAATCTATTCCTTCACAAACATGTATCATATTCTTTTCCTCTATGTATACACATTTGGTTATATTATACTTGTTTTTCTAAAACTGGCCTTCATTATTGAATATATTGGACATATTATCTACACATAAAAATCATCTTCTTTCCTTCCTGCTCTCCCTCCCTTCTTCCTCCCTTCCTTCCTTCCTTCCTTCCTTCCTTCCTTCCTTCCTTCCTTCCTTTCTTTCTTTCTTTCTTTCTTTCTTTCTTTCTTTCTTTCTTTCTTTCTTCTTTTCTTTCAACTGCTACCAAAGCATAATTTATTTGTCTATACCATATTTTTTTAAGTTGTTTCCTATGACTTGGTATTTAGATTTATTCTGGATCTTTATTATTACAAATAAAGCTTCAGTAAACTTAATTTGCACATTCATGTTTGCATATCTAGAATAAATTTTTAGATGTGAAATTGTGGAGCTATTGTCAATATAAAGAATTCTTTATATATAAAAAAGAAGTTGTACTTTATATATATATATATATATATATATATATATATATATATATATATGCAATTCAGTTTCCTAGACTAATTTTTTTCTTTGTTGTATTTGGCTCTAAAGTACTTTAAAATTGTGCAGTAAAAAATGTTATTCCTTTATAGGTTTCATTTCTTTTTTTCATGTGGAAGTAACATTATTCGCTTTAAATTATTTCCTTTGCTTTCTGTA
Source organism: Furipterus horrens (assembly GCF_987537825.1). Taxonomy (NCBI): domain Eukaryota; kingdom Metazoa; phylum Chordata; class Mammalia; order Chiroptera; family Furipteridae; genus Furipterus; species Furipterus horrens. The sequence continues at coordinate 41,608,941 of NW_028327174.1, read as the reverse complement.
GTACTTTATTTTTTTAATGTATAAATTTTTGAGCCATGTAAAACTTATTTTGAAATAACATATGAGAAGAGAAACCAGGTTTATTTACTATTTAGCTATCTGTCCCAATAACATTCAATGATACTTCATCTTTCCCACTGACATTTATATGCTATATTCCACATACAATGTGTTTAGTCCTATTTTTTTTAATTTAAATTCTCTGTGTTTCCCTACACCAGTGCAAGTCCTCCTTAATTAAAATGACATTTCAATATGCTCAATATCTTGTATCATTACACTCTGCCTTATTCTATTTTCTCTTTCTTAAATTAAAAAAAAAAGTAAGTTAAAGATAGTAGAGTTTGACTGAGTCAGTAGATGAAGAAAACTATTTTTTAGTTTCAGACTTCTGAATGGCTAGCTTTATCTACAAGCAAATCTAAAAGTTTATGTAACATAATTACCTATTTTGTGATATTTGTCATTTGCAATTCTATAGCTTATGCCAAAAATTCTGATTTGTACGCTTTAGAATGATATCTGCCAATAAAACACAGGAAGAGTTGTAGGTTCTTTAGCCACAACTTCTGCCTCAGTGTGAACAGCTATCAATATTTACAGAAACTGCTTTCATGAGCACAGCACATATATGTAAAAGTTCAAATAGTACATAGCTTTGTTTATAAATAATTCTTGGTGTTCAGCAATTATAACTATAATTAATTTGCAAGAATTTGTTATTCAAGTTCTGTCATATTTGCCATACCTAATAGACTATGGAAGGTTTTTCTATTTGAAATGTGATTTTCTTTGTGTTTGGTACGTCCTATGAAATGTCCTATTTTCCAATTAAGTTTGCTTTAGTGACTGTGTCTCTGGTGGCAGGTGAAAGGGAAGCAGCACATCTGAGCATCTTAATCTTTAAAAAATGGCATTGGTAATTCTGGTTTAATTATTAACTTAGCTCCCAGTAATAGAAATTTTCTTTATGCTACAAAATTTAGGCATCCTTCAGAGAGAGCTACTAAACTGCCAACACCAAAGAGTTATACCTTTTATTAGCACAGCAAATGAACCTGAACCTAGCATAAACTAGCTGCATCTCTACAATTACCTGGTACACTTTGGAAATAAAGAAGTATGAACGCAATCAACATAATTATATGGTCAAGCTCTGGAGGAGAGATTTCAGAGTTAATGTACAGCATATTTGGGGAAAAAAAGGGTATAAAATGAACTGGATCTACAATAAAGGTACTTCTGAGAACAAAACTATTTGAACTAAGTAGTTAAGTAAATTCCCAGTACTTTTGGAAAATAGATGTTGTCATAAAGTCATTTTGAGTTTAAATCAGAGGCTATCTAATAAAGGAATGCTTCTGAGTGCCAACTGGAAACTACAGGTTGTATCTACAGCTTTTATCTACCAACTTGGGCATCTTCCCAATCAGCTCAATCTGAACTGTACAACTTAATTGAGAAACACAATTTGGAGCTGACCCTTGAAAGAGTATGAAGATTGATAGTCCAGATAAAAGTGAAGTAATGCTTAGGATAATGGAGACCACAAACTGGAAGCCATAAGGGTTTGTTTGCTTTTTTAATCCATACATGAAGTAAATTAGACTAAAAGAGTCGGAGATTCATACTATAATTAGAACTTCCTGTATCAGATGATTTTTATTTTTGTTAAAGCTTTTTCTATGGCAATCCATTTCTCTGGATGCAGGGGTATGGTAAGTGGGTGGTTGTAGTATCATGGGAACTTAGGTTGATACAGAATTAAATAATACTTGGCTGGGATTGACTATATAAATAAAGTTCAAGTATGAGGAGGTGAGGCAGATGCAAGAAGTCATGCAGAGGTCCAGATGGTTGCTCCATGTAAAGACCCTTAAAATAGGGAATCTGAACATAAACCATAATAGGAGAGCAGGAAATAGAAATGAAATCAAAGGTGGAAGTGGAATGTTGGTGATGAAATATGCACAATTTTCTTAAACTCTTAGGTGGCTAGGCATGGCTTTTTATAGGAAATATTAAAAGCATTGACATTGTCCTCATGTTTGATCTGAAATGTCTAATTTCTACTCTTCTCTTATATCTAGCAAACCAGACTTTATCCATCTTTTTTTGGTTGGATTTAGTTATACCTTCTCAACAAAGTCTTCTACAATGACAGAAGCTGGTAATTCTCAATGATGGCTGAACAATTGAATCAATTATGAGTTTTTAAATTTCTTTTTTAGAATTACCCCAAGTGGAACCAAGGGTAAAATTATAGCACTCTGATCTCGTATTTCTTCAAACTCCTATGATTTAAGATACACTGATATAGTAGAACCTAATCTTAAAGTATATTTTTACAAGTTTCTTTTAATAATTATAATAATAAAAGTAGAAAATTTTATTTCTTCCTTTTAGGATGGTCTGCTTTCCCTTTAAAATTACATTTTTCTAGTATATCACAATTGGTCATGATTTATCTCCCATGTGAGGGCTTTCCTGAGTAACGTAGGAGGACAGTATAGCAGTCCTGGTGAGTCACTTAACCTGTCTGAGCTGTATGACCAAACAGATTGCATGTCTACATGGATTAAGCAGTGCTGTATTTCATGTAACACTCTAGGGACCTAATTTAACTTGAAAGTAAACAGGAAAAATATTTTATGGGGCTAACAGACAAATCAGTTAACCAAGTGAGAGCTGAAGACAATTTAGCTTTCCATGATCTGTGAAAGTAAAACTAGGACCTTCAAATAGAAAATAAAGTATGTTACCTTCAACTTAAAATCTTAGATGATCTGCTCTTCATAAGCCACAGGGAGCAGAAAAAACATGGTATTAAAAACTTGGGTCTACTGTTGGTTTATGAAGAAAACCTTAATTGTAAAGAGGATGGAGTTGATTTCCAATGAATGTCATTGACTTTTTCCCGCCAGAAAAATTAGTATTAGGAAACTAATTGTCCCTCTCCTTTGTTTATTTTAGCAATTTTGTGTTGAATATTGTATATTATACTTGGCTTTTTTCAAATCCTCACCCAACAATAGGGAGGGAAGGAGGGGGAGAGATAAAGAGAGAGAGGGAGAAAGAGAGTAAGAGAGAGAGAGAGAGAGAGAGAGACATTGATGTGAGAGAGAAACATTGATCAGTTGCCTCCCGTATGCCATGGACCGGGGGTTGTAACAGAAACCCAGGCATGTGTCCTGACCAGGGATCAAACTTGCAACTCTTTGGTGTACGGGAAAATGTTCCAACCAACTGAGCCACCCATCCAGGGTTATTTTTTTATTTGTGTAGTGTTCTTGCTTGCAGTTAATTTGTTGTTTGTTTTATTTTATTTTTTTAAAATATTTTAATTTATTTTTCTGGAAGTTTTTAGTTATATTTCTATGTCTATTCAATCTAATACTTTCAAGATAAAAGAGAGTTCTGGAAGCTGTAAAGAGTGATAAACTGCCTCAGCTTTGATAAGCAACTCTAGCTTTTATGGTGTTATAAACACTTTCAGGGATTAATTTCAACAAATTTATCTTAGATTCAGCCTAGGTGCCCTAATCATTACTGTTCCCCTTTTTCAAGACTGATAAAGTGATATTTGGGGAGATATAGTATGTTAACACCTACTAGGCACCTCAAAATAGAAAGAAGGCAGTAAGAAATAGAGAAAGTGATGTATGCTTCAATCATATTAGCGTTTTTTTCTGAGAGCATAGAGGTCACATTCTGAGATACAGTGACAGCAGAGGAATTTGGTCCTAGTTTATTAAAAGATTCTTTCATTTTCTGGGTCATTCATAGCAGTCACAAACAAACCAACAAACCTCTTTCCAAAAAACGAATAAACACTTTGGATATTGCTAAAACATTGAAAAAATATTGGTATTCTCACATTTATTCTTTCTTTCACTGTTGTCATTTATTTTTTTAGAAACTTCTGCTTTTTTGGCTTTGTTATTATTTTGTGTATATTCTTTTATTTTTCCTGCAGAATGTGTGAAAAATTATATAATGCAATATTTCTATGAGAGATGTTTATGAGAGAGAGAAACAGTGGAAACAACTAAAATAGGGATTTAGTTGTATAAATTAGAACACAAAAATATGATTAAATAGTTTAAGCTAGTAAAAATGATACAATAGAAAATCAATGACTTACAAATATATCTGTATTAATTACTAAGTGGGTAATGGAGGTTATATATGGGAAATTCCATTAATACTATTCTCTTGCTCTGTACTGTGACAAAACTCCTACAAATACTATATTTCTACAGGAAAAATGCCACATTCCAAGAAAAAAAAACACCTTAGGAAAATAGCAGCCAAACTCACCAGGAAAAAGAAGTGGGATTTTCTCATTGCTATAAATGAAGAGGAAACATTATGACAGACCTCCAGGCTGCTACTGAAGTAGCGCAGAGGTATGGGATCTGGGGTAAAGTTAAAAGATTGGAGTATTATTGCTCATGTTGGAACAGAAGCTGTAGTTTGGGCTGCATATAGGGTGACTACTAGAAGAGAACCCTCTGCAAAAAAAAAAAAAAAAAAAAAAAAAAAGAATTGATGTCACTATTGGCTACAATGCCTGTGGAAATTGTCTTAGAACAACCACAGATCCAGGGAAACGTCAGGAAGCATGCCAATTACCAAGTCCATAAATGGAAAAAATGTAACCTAGGTAAAATAAAAATCCCAATTTCAAATAAGATGCTGTGAGTTCTGAATGTTTACTACCCATGTGGTAGGAAGACAAAAGTAAATACATTAACATTGGTTTTGGCAGAATCTATGCCCACAATACATGAGACTCCCACGAAAAAGAAAAAAATTCACACTTACTGGAGATGAGATTACAATAAAAAATTCAAACTATACATAAGAAATTAATTACAGTGCGAAAAGAGCCAACAAATAAAGCAAATGTGAAAATCAACATTTAAAAAACTAGGGGTAAAAATGGTCTAAAGATGACTATCAGATATTAGTATTTAAAGTTACTAAAGAAATATAAGATGGTACAAATACCACAATGGAAGCAGTATGGCAATTAAAAAAAAACCTAAATATGGAACAGAGCCAAATGAAATCTCTAAGAATGACAACATTCTTATAGGGAATACTAAATTCAACTAAATAAGGATAGTAAGTTGGAAAATAGATTTAGTAGTTTATGTTAAATAAAGTAAGGTGAGACAAAGAGATGAAAATACTTATGGACATGTGAGATAGTGAATGAAAATCTAACATAGTAGTAGAAATTCTAGAATTAGCAATAAAGAGAAGATAATGGCTGGTAACTTGCTAATAGTAAATAGTGTTACTTTTCAGATTGAAGATGTTCAAAAGTGAATTATACCTATTCTATGTATTACTTAGTGAAGGGTAAAAAATTTCAATTTGATAATCTCAACTAATGTAGAAAAGGATTTGACAGAATCCAACATCCTTTAATAATTTTTAAAAAACTCAACAAACTAGGGATAGAAAGAATTAACCTTAAAATAATAAAAGATATCTATGAACAACCCATACAGACCATCATACTCAATGGTACATCCTATTCATGATTCAGTCTTGGTAGGTCTTGTGTTTCTAGGAATTTATCCATTTCATCTGTGTTATCCAGTATATTGATGTACAGTTCTCCATAGTACTCTTGCAAAATACTTGTCATTTATTTTTTATTTGTATTTTTTCCCATTACCATTTAGCGCCCTTATACCCACCTCCCCCCAGCTATCAAAACACTGTAGTCCATGTCCATGAGTCCTTTTTACTTTTCGTTCAATCCCTCCACCTCTTAACCTCCTCCCTGCCCCACTAGCTGTCATCTGCTCTCCATTTATAAGTCTGTCTCTGCTTTGCTTGTTAGTTCAGTTTGTTCATTAGATTCCACATATGAGTGAAATTATATGGTGTTCGTCTTTCTCTGATGGGCTTATTTCACTTAGCGTAATGTTCTCCAGGTCCATCCATAGATCAATGGAACAGAATAGAGAGCCTAGAAATAAACCCACACCTTATAGTCAATTAATATTCAACAGAGGAGGCAAGCAGATACAATGAGCTAAAGATAGTTTATTTAATAAATAGTATTGGGTAAATTGGACAGATATGTGCAGAAAAATGAAACTAGACCACCTTCTCACACCACACACAAGAATTAATTCAAAATGGATCAAAGATTTAAATGTTAGACCCCAAACCATAAAAATCCTAGAACAAAACATAGGCAGCAAAATCTCCGACATTGCTTGTAATATTTTTTTATTGTTTCCCCAGGCAAGGGAAACAAAAGAAAAAATAAACAAAGAAGTTTTTGCACAGCAAAGGAAATCATCATTGTGACTACTATGTCTTGGTATGTTGTGTTTTTATTTTCATTCATCTCCAAATAATTTTATATTTCCTTTGTAATTTCTTCTTTGACCCATTAGTTGTGTAAGAGTGTGTTGTTTAATTTCTACAAATTTATAAATTCTTCCATTTTCCTTTTGTTATTGATTTCTAATTTCATTCTTTTGTGTTTGGAAACTTACTTTGGATGGTATCTCTCTCTCTCTCTCTCTCTCTCTCTTTTTTTTTTTTTCTTTTGGTTTTTCAATTACAGTTGCCCCATTTTTTTCCCCAATGCTACCTCCCACCCAGCCCACCCTTTCTCCCACAATCATATCCCTCCCCGTTGTCCATGTCCATGAGTCATTTATAGACATTCCTTGACTAAACCCTTCCCTTACTTATACCCCTTCCTTCCCTCCCCCCTTCCCCCTATTGACTGTTGTTCTGCTCCTTGTTCTATTTAGTTCATTTGTTTATGTTGTTCTTTAGTTTCCTGTATTAGGTGATATCATATGGTATTTTTCTTTCTTTGCCTGGCTTATTTCACTTAGCATAATTCTCTCTAGTTCCATCCATGTTGTCGCAAATGGCAGGAGTTCCTTTTTTCTCTCTGCTGCATAGTATCTCTTTTTAAATCTATTAAGACTTAATTTGTGTCTTAACATATAGTCTATACTAGACACTGTCCTGTGGGCACTTGAGAAGACTATGTATTCTGTTATTGTTGGGTAGAGTTTTTCATTAGATCTACTTGTTTTAGTGTATTACGTCCTTTATTTCCTTTTTATTTTCTGACTGTTAGTTCTATCCATTATGAACAGCAATGTACTGAAGTCTCCAACTGTCATTATAGACCTTTTTCTCCCTTCAGTTCTGTCAAATTTTGTTTCTCATATTTTGATGGTCTGTTATTAGGTGCGAACATGTTTATAATTGCTATATCTTCTTGATGTATTAAACAATACAAAATGTGCTTTTTGTTCTCTTGTAAACATTTTTTTAATTTAAAGCCTAGTTTGTTTGATATTAGTATGAATTTGCCCCTTCTCTCTTTCTGTTACTATTTGCATGAAATATCTTTTTACATTCTTTCACTTTCAACATATTTTTGTTTGTTTGTTTGTTTTGGATATAAAGTGAGTCTCATGCAGACAGCATGTAGTTGGCTCATGTTTTATTAATTTATTCTGTCAATCTCTGTATTCTGATTGAATAGAATTCATTTAAAGTAATTACTGATGAGAAAGAACTTACCTATGTCATTTTTCTACTTATTTTCTAATGTCTTGTACATTTTTTGTTCCTCAATTCCTGCATTTCTATCTTATTTTGTGTTTAGTTCATTTTTTTGTAGTGAAATGTTTTTTTAAGTATATTTTATTGATTATATTGTTATAATAGTTCCAATATTTTCCCCTTTACTCCCCTCTGCCCAGCACCACCCTCCCCCAGCAATCCCCCACCCAAGTCCATGCCCATGGGTCATACATACAAGCTCTCCCGTTTCACCCTTTCATATATTCTTCTTCTCTTTTTTAAAAAAATAATTAATTAATGTGGTGAAATGTTTTAATTCCCATTTTATTTCTTTTTGTGTATATATTTTTAAATAATTTATTTATTTGTTTGTTTATTTCTTTATTTTTAGAGAGAGGGGAAAGGAGAAAGAGAGGGAGAGAAACATCACTGTGTGGTTGCCTCTCACTCGCGCCCCCAACTGGGGACCTGACGTGCAACCTAGTTATGTGCCCTGACTGGGAATCGAACCAGCGACACTTGGCTTGCAGGCCGACACTCAATCCACTGAGCCACAGCAGCCAGGTGCCTTTTGTGTATATTTTATAAAAATTTTATTTGTGGTTATCATGGAGATTACATTAATTTGCTAAACTAGAACACTCTAACTTGACTTTAAGCCAGCTTAATTTCTGTACCTATATCTCTCTAGCCCCAGCCCCATTTAGTGATTGATGTCACAAATTTGCAATGTTATAGATTTGAGTCCAAAACACAGACTATAAAAAATTTTAATACATCAGTCTCAAATACACACAAAAGGATTTTTTTTGTAGAAGACAAAAGTGAAGTTACAAATCAAATTTATAATAATAATAGCTTTTAGACTAATCATTTAAAAAATACATTTGTCTCTTAGATAATAAAGAAAATCAAAAGTAGAGATACAATCCACAGCTGCAATAATGCTAGCTGTTTTATTCACCCATGTGTTTACCTTTCCTAAGATCTTAATTTGTTCATATAGCTTTGAGTTTCTATCTAGTGTTCTTTCATTGCAACCTGCAGGACTCCTTTTGGCATTTCTTGCAGGTCAAGTAATGAACTCCCTCATCTTTTTTTTATCCCAAAATGTCTTCATTTCTCACTTTCAAAGTACAATTTTGCTGGATATAGGATTCTACTTACTATTGACCCTCTCAGCCAGATTTTTTAAATTGCTGGGGTGAGTCAAGTCACAGCTATAACTACAGGTCATGACATATGGACCCTTCTGGGTCTCATCAGTAATGTGTTCCAACCAAAGAACCGATCCCCAGATTTTCACGGGAGTCTAAATTAGTTTGAATTGTCAGTAAGACTAAATGCTTGTGGGAATTCAAGAACAGGTAGTTTTTGCCCTGGCAGGCATGGCTCAGTTGGCTGGAACATCATCCCATAATCAAAAGGTCGTCAGTTCAATTCCGGGTCAGGGCATATGCCCAGGTTTCCAGCTCAATCCCTGATGGGGCGCATGCAAGAGGAGGCAGCCCATTGCTGTTTTTCTCTCACATCGATGTTTCTCTCTCGACCCTTTCCCTTCTTTTTCAAATGAGAAGAAAAATAAACTTTAAAAAAAGAGTCAGTAGTTTTCAAAGAATAAAAATAACAATTGTTTGTTTATTATTTATTAGAGCTCAGCACTTTGTGTGCATTCTCTCTAATGCTCAAAACCTTGTAATGTATCATAATCAGCACTTCACAGTGAGGAAACTGAGGTAGCTACTGTTGTACTATATCAAGTAATGTTAGATGCAGAAAATAGAAAACATTTTAGGTATTTCAAGCAGAAAGAGAAAATAAGTCCTGAAATGAGGATTCTCAATGTATTTACAACTAAAGTCTTGAAACCCCTGATGGTTTGTTTATAAAGCTGACATCAGTTTGTAAACCAAAAATACCCAAAAGTAGTTACAGTTCCTCCCACCCCAAACATTCGTCTGCCCTTCTGCTCTGATTTGGTGGGATACACAACAAATCAACTGCTTAGAGCCAGAGTAAGGACAATAAAAAGGCAAACGCTGTTTTCAAAACCTGAGTGTTTGTTTTTAGTGCTTATTTCCACCTGGTAGCACACAAACCTCTGTGAAAAATAAATCCTGCTGCTGCTCAGACCATTTAGAAGCAACACTTGTCAAAGGTCATGCACAAGCATGCAGAGACATTTCTTTATTTCTACTTTAACACAGAAGAATGTGGACCTTAAATTTCCCCAAAATATGATTTTAGAGATTAAGAAGTTGCATTTTTCAATTTCAGATCTATTATATTGCAGAAAAATATATTTAAATTTTTCCTCTGTATATTTAATCCAACCCACACACACATGCACCATCAAATGCAATGACATTTCCTTCTAATGTGACAAATTTATGTTGCATAAATTACCAAAGGGAAAATTCCAAATCTGTGAATAATATAATAGGCTTTTATCTCCTTTTTCTCTCAGTCAGATCCTTCTTATGAACAAAGGAGTGCTGATTGTAATCCCTGTAAAAATTGGAAATTTTATCATCTCTCCAATCTGATTTACAATTGGAAGGATTACATGGTAGGTAGAGGGACAAGAAATTATTATACATGCTGCAAAGAAACTATCTTAATAGACTCCACAGCATTGTTTAATTATAATTTGTGGAAATGACCATAATACAAATAACATAATCATTTGTACTATTCTTCTTGATGTAGCAATATAATAGAGCATTTATAAAGTGATGGTGAGCTTTATATTCAAACTAAAATGCATTATTAATGAGGGTTGGTGAATATAGCAATTGTTTATTGAGTATTTATCAAAGCTCAGCACTTTGCATGCATTCTCTCTAATTCTCAAAGAACCTCATAATGTATCATAATCAGCACTTCACAGAGAGGAAACAGGTTTCCTTAATATCATATAGCTACTGTCATAGTATATCAAGCAATGTTACATGCAGGAAATAGAAAACATGTTAGGTATTTCAAGCAGAAAGAGATTCAATAGAGAGAATAAGAGGAATAGCTAAGTTGTTAGAAGGGTAGGAGATATTTCAAAGACAATTGGTTTCCAAGTCACGACACTCCTTGCGATCTGGAGGTGGGAAACTATGATTGGGGCTTCTGCTACAGCTGTTGACATCTATACTGCCTCATCTGTCGTCATACTGTCTCACTGTCGCACCATTCTTGTTAGTTGCCATAGCCATGTAAGATAGTCTTTATCTCCTTTCCACTTTCTAAACTTGATGTGAGTAAATCTCATGGATAAAATCAAAAGGACACACAGAATTCTAGCTGTACGGGAAAAGAACTTTAACCTACAATTCTGTTACACAGAGAGGGCCACTGAAGAAAGCGAAATGGATGTGCTCCTATTCTACAATACAGTCACTTCCTTTGTTTGCTCAGCACTCGTGCACATGCTTCTATCAATAAAGTTCTCAATGCCCACACTGATGAAAATAAAATTAAATAAACCTTCTTAACTAACACAATACAATGCTCCCATGTAACTTATACTATCCTCAACTGGAAGAGATAAAAGTTTAATCTGGCACTGTGTTTATCTTAGAGTTATGTTCATTCTTATTCTATCTCTGTTACCATTAGATATTGATATCCTATAACCTTAGGATTAAAGTAAAAAATTGACCATTACTGGCTTTTTTCTATAAAAATTAGTAAGGAGAATGGGGGTGGAATAGGGGAAAATCTTCGTGATCATGTACATAAAACAAGAAATACGTCATGAGTAGCTATTAATTTATTTAAAGCTTTAGCTGAGCACGAAAGGAGATTAAATTATTGAAAACAGAGTACCCAGGGGTTTTTAGATGTGTGGTCACATGAGGCTTCTCAGCAACAACAATTCTGTACCTCGAGGTTACCAAGAGGAGCTGTCTTATGCCCATTTAGACCAGATGGCAGAGAGAGAGGAAGATAGGCTTCCTCAGACCTATTTCTAGAAGACATTCCTGGGTCCTGATCTCAGTATACTTACCACGTAACATTAGGAATTGAGTCACATGTATCCCCTATGCTTGTGGGCAGGCCCAAAAGAAAAGAATGATGAGCAAAATCCTATATGCTCAGTTCTTACCTAATTCCAAAGGCTCTCTTCGTTTAGGGAGGAGTGTGTTGGAAAAGATGGTGAAGAATCTCTTTCTACTTAGTTCAAAGAAGTGGATGTTCCTCCTTTGGATTACAAAATTAGGAATTAGGCAGATGAGCAGAGAATGATTTCTGTACATCAACTGTAAAATCCAAATTTCATATGCAAATTTTAAGACAAATTATTTGCTAACATCAGTAGTACCATTAACAATCAGCTGAAGTGAGGATATGGAGACTATGAATTGGTAACTCTCTTGTATAATAAAGAAAAGTTCAAATAGTTACTTAGGTGGTGTTAAGACCACAGAATGAATCTTATATTATTAATTAATTATTAAGGCAAGATTGATAATTGTATTCTACAGGAGATAATGTTAAACTTTAAGAATCCATAAAACTATAAGATTTGTTTTAAAATCAATGTGAGAAGTGTGCATCTGATTATTTCTAAAAAATAGGTCTTTTTCTTAACACTTATGTGCGTTTAGAAGCTTTATATCTCTGAAGAAATGTCTAAAAAACAATTCTCAGTCCAACTTACTTAAAAACTTCTAAACAAGTACAGGAGTTGAAATCCTGCCTTTCACAATACCTGGGTAAATAAAATCTTATCTTGGAAAAACTTTTTTTCCTATTCTGTTTCCCAGAGTATAGGCTGGCACACTCTGGTATACTCTACTTTTTGACTTATTACTTGGGACATCCTGTCCCCATCCTTGCCATCAGCTTCAGTACCTTTAGCACCTACATTAATAATGTCTGCAAAGATTAGTCATTTCCATTCTTTGTCACTCAGATAGATGCTTTGTGGTTTGGAATTATGATATCTGGGTGTGACAGCATACTTCTTTTTTTAAAATAAACTAAATATGAGCAGAGGATGATGGGGGAAATAGCTTTCAGCTCTTGCTTGTTAATTTCAAGAAAAAGTCAAACTCTGAAGCCATGATCTCTACCTCCAATTATTCATTTTCTTGCAAATAAAGAGATATGAAATTTATGAGTAACAATGGAGATCAATCAATTTCTTCACAAAGCTTAACATAAGAAAATTGTAAATTTATGCCTCTCATCAAGTAACTGTTCTGGCACTGATGAGATATTCTTGCATTTCCCCATCAGAATCACACGCGCTGCTTTGGCTTTATCAGAAGTATTTGTCTGACTCGTAAGAAGCTCACTATGTATGCAACAACAGAGAGGCTCTGGCTGTCGCCTGATGATTTCAAAACTTTGTTGATTAATCCCGTGTGCCAGTAATGATGATGCCCCTCAAACAGTTCCAATGTCTCTACACCCTTTATCTTCATTCCAAGCAACTTTCTTAGCTGTTGATAACAACAACAAATCTTAGAACTGGACTGCCCAGAGAAAGTTGGAAGCAGTGATGTAGTTTTAAAAAACTGATAATTAGATAGTTGGTTAACTTGATAACTACATGAATGTAGAGCTAAATAGATAAATGAATTTGATATGTGAATAACTTATAGAACTATTGGTAGATAGAAACTAGATAAATATAGACATACATACAGACATACAAACAGATATACATACATACATACATACATACATACATATATTAGATATGCCAGAGAAAATACATCACCAAGACATAATGGAGGACGTTATTAATCTTTTAAAGAAAAAGATTAATAAACTACTTTGAGTGGTTGGTGACACGAACAGAATGAGTGATTGAGTGAATTTTCTCAAAATCTCCGTTGCCCACTTCTTTCTTGATAACAGAATCTTCACGTTTTAACTGGACTCATTGTTGTCCAGAATAATTTTTCAGGTTTGCTTGAAGCTAATGTGTGACCAGATGAAAAATAATGGCAAGTGCAATTAAGCAAAGTGTTATGTGCAATGTTTTTGGAAAGATTCTTAAAGAGAGATGAGAAGGTCATTCCTTTCTTTTGTTGTTTTATCCATTGCGCTGGTTGGAATGGAGATGCCTGGAGTGTCAGCAGCCATCTTGAAAGAGAATAAAAGACCTGAACTGAGGGTGGCAGAGAAATAAGGATTGGGAATTGTAGTTCTTGTTACCATGCATAACATACCAGCCTGGAACTAAAATATGATTTCTCTTATGAAAGAAGGAAATAAGCTTAAAACTTGTTTAATATCCTGCTATTGTGGGTTCTCTGTCACAGGCAGCATAATGGGAGCCTAAAAAATATTGTGGGTTAGTAAAATCATTAAAATAGCAAAACATGACAATAAACTGTCTGTTACAGGTATGGATTTCTGATACTTGGAATATCCTTTTTAAAAAGTGCACAGTGATGAGTATGGATATGTAAGTTTTGAAGCAGAAACCAAAAGGGCTTGAATTATTTGCATAAAAGAGAAAAGAGGAACTTTATATTTTGGAAGAATCAAGGAAGGAAGAAGAATAAACAAAAGGATAAAGAAAACAAGCCCATACAAATAAATTTGAAGAAGTAAAAAGAAATTAAATAACAATAAAACTAAATGCCCTTTTGGTCTGACAATTGAAAGTGACTTTGCAAAACTAAATTGTATAATAAAGATTTTTAACATGTTTGTTTTCGCTCAGCTAGAAATCTTTCTCCATGTTTTTCCTGCATAATCACCTATGAAATCTAGATAAATCACTAAAATGCATGTGCATATCTTACATACATATGTACAATCTTTTTCTTTTGGGTTGAAGCTATGATGATTAAGGGCAAAAATGGAGTCTACACAAAAGGCTATAATAGACAAAGATTTATTTGGGTCACTACTAACTAAGATACTCTCCATTTTATTTTCCTTCATTTGCCACTCATAAGAGTAGAACTAGATTTTCATTAATCTCTGTACACACCATCCATAAATAGTGAGTATAGATAGAGAAGAGGCTTACAGACTAGAGTCTAAGCACCTAATATAGAGAAGACAAGGAGAATCAGCAAAGAAAACAGACAAGTGGTCAGTCGCATGTAAAGAGAACCAAAAGAAGTTTGTGTACAAGAAGCAAAGTGAAGAAAATGTTTTAGAGAAGTGATCAATGACGGGAAGTGTTGCTGATAAGGCAAATACGACGGAAACTGGAATTGACCCTATAATTTGGCAAGTTGGAGGTCATCAGAGACTTTCACAAGCACAGTTCCAGTAAACTGGTAAATAGCTGGACTGGAGGGCAAGAAAAAACGAGAAACAGGGGATAAGATAAAATGAACACAGTCTATCTTTTGGAGAAATTTTGCTGTAATTGGGCTGTAGCTGGAAAAAGCGTGAGATCAAAAGAACATTTTTTAAAAAATCCTCACATTAGGATATGATTTTTTTAAATTTTATTTTAAATTCTCACCTGAGGATATATTTATTAATTTTAGAGAGAGGGGAAGGAGGCGAGAGAGAGAGAAACAGAAAAACATTGATAGACACTGCCCTTACACGCCCTGAACAGGGACCAATCCTGCAACCTTCTGGTGTGTGGAAGGATGCTCCAACCAACTGAGCCACCCCATCATGGCAAAAACATTTGTTTTTTAAGATGTGAAGAATAATATTATCTTTTAATGCTAATGAGAATAATCAAATGGTGAGGAGAAAGTAATTAGTTGAAAGAGAAAAGGGAGACTTGCAACAATGATCTTGAGTTTGGAGAAGGATCCAATGAACAACTTAAGAGTTTGTCATAGAAGGGCATGCGTCATTGATACACAGTAACAGGAAGTAAGACAGGATATAATGATATGACAGTAGATGGTTTGAATATGTTTGACGATGGCAATGTGTGAAAATAGCACTTACTATATTTGAAATTATTGTTCTGATTTCATGGTTAAGGGATGTCACTTACATTAGATTTCAAGCTTTCTTTGAGCTTGGAAAATCCCAAATTAGTGTGTTTAATGCATCGCTGTGTTATCAGCATAAAGAATAGTAGCCACCATTCAATAAATGTCCAGTAATGGATGAGTGAATGAATCATGCTTAAACACACACTCACACCACCACCACCACCACCACTACCTCCATCAGAACCACCACCTCAATTGTATAATGCTTCTAAATGGTTATTATGTGTACATTAAGTTTTAGGGGTTATAATTTTAGAAATTCTAAAATTTTAGGCTATTACAATTCTAAAAATTTTATAGAATATTTATTACATATGAGCAAGTAAAACTTTCTGATTTTCTGCCACATTTACCACCCTCTGTAAGGTGCTTTCTCTCACATTTGTGCCACACAAATCCACTCCTTGGACAAACAGCAGAGGTTTTTGAAATCTGCCACAATGAGAAAGAACTCTGCAAAAGCCCTTATTTGTATTGATGAGAAGAGTATATGTATAGTGGGTGTAACTACCAAGCGCTCAGATTTGTTTCTTATTGGGTCACATGAATGAAAACTACAGAAAGAGTAAGCCAAATGCAAACAGCAGGCACTAAGAAGAAGACATGAGGCATAAGTAGGTAGAGAATACTTGAGTCACTACAGGGTGGTGGCGCTGGAGTAGGAAGCAAGAGAGGTCTTCTGGGCAGCTTGCTAGGATTGGAAGATTGTTACTGTCATTACAGTAATCTGAATGATGTTTCAGTGCTTTATGACATCTGGTTATGCATCGCCAAAAGCTGTTGTCCCTTGTCCTTCTTTCTTGCAATAACACCCATTAAATTAAGATAGTAAGACAGTAAGAGCATGACTGCTTCTGTAGTCTCAAATGTACTAGTTCAGTATAAACATACTGTTTATACTGAATTGTGCTCTTCGTGGTACCTTATATCTGTAATCTCATTAAGTTTTATATTTTTCTAATTAATATTCATGCTAATGACTAATCATCAACTATAAAGTTTGTGAAAATAAAGTCAATGTGTGGATAATTTGAAACATAGATTATAATGAAATAGTTATTTACTAATTACTGTGGGTACTTTTATTATTTAAAGTAATTGTTTTTCTTCTGGATAGTTATTAAATGGACAAATTGGTATGAATAATTCATTTTAACTCATAAGTATTCTTTTTGTTAAATAGAAAATAATTTTTAATAAAAATTTATTTGCCTATAAAATTGTATTTCTAGCTCCTGACTTCTTATTAAAGCACAGAGATTAATTTTACTATATCTCCCTTTTTTCCTTGGGATATTCTGCTTTATGTCTATCTACTTTAACTTTATCCAACTAAGATCAAACCTGGACTGCTGTTTGGAGCTTTTAGCCTTTGTAGATTAACTATATCATAACTCTTACAAAGAATTCCTTTTCTCTCTGCATTGTGACTTGCTTTTTATAGTCTTTCTCAAATATGGAATTTTATTTCAATTTAATTATGAAGGCCTTATTAATTTTCTGTGATTTCTATCTGGAGACAAGGACTCTCTTTTTTCTTTTTTGAACTTTTCAAACACAATTGAATGTAGTAGAGCAAATTTTTAAACAAAAAGTAGTAATAGTTTAACATAATTTTTACATCAATAATGATCTTAATATCATTTCTTTGTTGAGAAAATGACAAATACAATCATGATCACTTCTGTCCTATTTAGCACTAGAAACATCCTGCAGGTCTATTTCTAGATCAGTTAAGTCAACAATGAAAATCTTTCTACAATATTTCATTGGCTTTATTTAAAAGCATACTATGAAAATTCTGAAAAATATTCTTTGGGAGTATATATTTTTATAGGATGTGGCCAAGGTATGGTAGAATTTTTTTTCATAGGGATTTTTGTGCCAAATATGAAGTAAAGGAACGGTTTAACCTACACTTAAATCTATAGACCCTGGCCAGAAAGAAACTTTCCTAGCATCACTGGCTACCCCAACTCTTGCCCTCTTTTAAGCCATATGTTGTTGATGAGTGGGGTTAAATATGTTTCCACTAATAGGTGTGTGAGGCAGAATGAAGCTCCCCCTCCCCAAAGAAGTCCACATTATAAACCTTAAGCCTATGAATATGTTCCATTACATGTCCAAACGGAATTAAGATTGCAGAGGAAATAAGATTTCTAATTATGCAACGTTAAAATAGGGAGATTATCCTGAATTATTCAGGGTGGGCCCACTGGAACACAAGGGTCCTTGAAAGGGTAGGAAGGAGGCAGGAGAGACAGTCAGAGAAGGAGATGTGGCCATGGAAGCAGTGCGTGTGTTGCTGTGTTGTTGGCCTTGAACATGGAGGAAGTGGGGAATGAACCCGGGAATGGGGGTGGCCTCTAGAAGCTAGAGCAAAGCAAGGAAATGGATTTTCCCTTACACTTTCCAGAAAGAATGCAACTCTATTAAATTGTGAGGCCTGTGTGGGCTTTCTAACCTACAGAACTCTGAAGTAACAAATTTGTATTATTTTAAACCATTAATTTTGTGATAATTTGTTATAGCAATAAATAGGAAACTAATAAAACAGGTACGGCAGTAAGACAGTAATTCTTTGTTTTTAGAGTATTTCTGTGGTGTTTTGTTTAGCTATCTTCCTCTTAGTGGGAGAAAGCTTTGAGTGTTGGGTCACTCTAATATTCAAGTTTAAAAAATTCAAGATTATCGTTAACAAAGGAAGGCTTTAGCTGGAAATGCAAAAGCACAAGAAATATGACAAACTAATCACTGAAGTTTGATAAGAACATACTCCCATATGCGCTTACCATGTGAATTTCCAACATTCCAAATACACCAGCTTATCTAATTTATGCCAGCTTCAGCTTCATTGCTTGGCTTTTGACTGCATGAAGTGTTTTTTTCTATTTTTTCACCCTAATCCACATTATTTTAAAATTTGAAGATTTACCTTGTCTATGTAGCTATCTTCTCTTTGAATTTCAGGGCTCTGAACTGATCTCCAGTTGGTCCTAATTGGCTGTAGTTCTACCTCCCTAAGTATCTCCCATTCAAAGTCTCTTGTTTTGGTGCTTTCATCAGATATAGGCTTTTTAATAAAAAAATTAACTCCTCGGCTTTGTGTCATAATTATCCCAGTTACAATAGAAATAAAATTATTTTAAATCATTAAATAATGAACATTTGTTGACTACTACCCAGGAAGCATAGTGCTGTCATGAAAAAAAAAAAAACAAAACAAATAAATATAGCATGATAAATTCGATCAAGGAGCTCAAAACCTAATGATAAGGTGTGCAAAATATTTTTAAAGTTGTAGAAGTGGACTAACTAGGGCTTGCATAAAGAGTTGTGAGAAAACAGAAAATAAAATACAAAGAATCAGTGAGGTTCTTCACCTGGACAAAGAGAAAGGGCATTCAAGTCTGAGGAAAGCCCATTTACAATGCTACGGAGACCTGTGAGAGCCTAGAAGCTTTGAGGAATTGTACCTGGTAGTAAGGTATACAGTGGAGGTGGGAAGAGAAAACACCAAAATGGATTCTGGGTATCTTTATCTCTTTCTTAGCTTAAAAATTCTGTGAGGTAAATCTCCCTATGATATTCTATTGACAACAAATGTTTTACTCCTATATTCAAAATTTAGGTGGACTGGAGAGATCTAAATAGCTTATGTTAATTTCCAAAAGGAATGAAATCTGTCATTGTGTTGAGACCATTCTATTTGTGATTCTGACTTAATGATTGACTACTTTTCCAAAGAAATCACTCTACAAGCTAATCTAGGCTATTTAAAATGCAGGTACTCATTACATACCTGGTTTTAAGAGTCCTAATCTCAGTCTCTTCAGCCTCATGTCTCTTTCTCTTTCAGCATGTATACTTTTTTGTAACCCCCAAATCAACCCACAATCATTTCTACTTCATTAACTATGGAATATGCATTTTAAATCTGAATATTTACTATACAAGGCAAATAGTGCTGAACATATATTAGGATCTTCATAAATACTTGATTGCTCAGTCTGACAGCATCTACCTTCTTAGAATCATTCATGTCATCTCTTAAAGAAGTTATTGTCAATTTGTTAATCTGCATCTTTTTTTAAAACCAGATTTCAAATTTAGATAAAGCTTTGTAAAATTAATGCTATAAAATAATGGAATGTAGTTTGGCCGAAACTCATATTCAATGCAAGAACAGGGCCATCATTACAACAATAATGTTACTGTGTTGTTGTTTTTAAGTGACCCATTCATTTTCCTCCTGGAGGAGGACATTGAAAGCGTGTGACCAGCTGACTCATGAGCCTGACCTAAGCAACTAGAAGTCCTTCACCCCTCATTTATCCTTGGAATATGCCTTTCACTTTCCTTCTCTGTACTGTATCTCTATGTATAACATAAGTCATATTGATCAAGGCAGCGACAGAATGGTTTTGTGAGGAACATTTTGAATAACCCATAGCAGAGAAATACTTAAGTCAGAAACTACAGCTAGGAGACTGTTACAGTCTCTAGGTTCCTAACCCTCTGTGCTTTGGGCATCCTCCTTACAAATAACGTACCAACTTTTTGGACTTAGAAATTCTTATTACTTATTTATTTTCTGGTTTTTAAAATATAAGTAAAATATCCCATTTGATCCTTTCAAAATAATTTAACTTTGTATTTTCTCAACATCTTGGGAAATTATAAAAATCACATATATGAATATATTTAATAAAGAGCAATTGAACAGTTTAATATGTATTTCACATCCATTTTCTAACACAAGAGAAACAGAAAAGGAATCCTCATATCCATTTTAAACCCGAGGTATCTGAGACTCCAAGATGTTAAGGGGTCAAGTCAGGATAAGGAGCCAGTCTTCTGCCTTTTCACCCATCACCTGACAGTATCATCTTGATAACAATCACTTTGGAATGAAAATAAATGAGCAACAGCTCCTCTTGGCTGTAATGTAAGCTCCCTGCTCTCTGTAAACTATGTGGCTGTAGTACTTGAAAATCTCACATGCATTTTTGTCAAGCTTAACAATGAATTGTGGCTGGTACTGAACTGTCTACTTGTCCTTCTTTTACTTGCTTTCTAGTAGTGGTGGGATATCTAATTTTTAAAAAATTAGAGTTTAATTGTTGTTCATGAGACATCCTTAGGAAATCTGAGTTCCCTCTATTCTCCTCATATGAACTGAAGACACAAAACAAAAGCCAGCCTGACTGTGAACTAACACGTAGATGGTTTCCTTGGTAACACATATGTGAAAGACTGCAGAATCTCCCCAGTTTCCATTCCTGTTTTCACAGTGGCTGTTTGGACTGCTAATATGGATATGCCTGAGTGGCAGCAAGCCGTTTTGTGTGAGAGTAAGTGCTTACAAAAGAAGGGTGAGGGAGAGGGCAAAACAATGTTTAGCCAAAAGCAAGTATACAAAAGAAATTAATTGTCAACACTGAGTGTATAGGGAGGGGAAACACGAAACCAAAAGATTCTGTTTTGAGTTCTTGTAAATACAATGAAAGATTTACTTAAATGACTATAACAATACATTAAAAAATATGTTCTTTCCAAAATGAAGTTCACAACCCAATTCTATGTATTTGCACCCTGTTATTTGTCATATTAAAGAGTGACTATGTTCTGGGGCTTACCCTATAGTGAAATTACTCTTCAGAAGTTCATAAAACTTCCTCTCACCCCTTCCAACTATGCATTCAAAAGCTCATAGAACACTCTAATAGTAGCTGATGTTTCTTCATCTTCATTAAGTATCTGGTATGTGCCCAGGGTTTTATGTGCATTATTTCAATTAATATCACAGTAGAAGTCACAATAACTCAAGAGAAAGATGAACTATTTTTTTTAGACAGAATAACTGAGGATTAGAGAGGATATGGAATTAGGCCAAGATCACCCAGCCAGGATATTTTGAGGCCAGAAGCTGAACCCAGATGTCTGACTCCACACCACACTCTTTGTCGTTGTCGGCAGCCGTCCGTCTCGAGAGACGATGGTGTAGCTTCTTAAGAGTCTATCTGCACCGCCGAGAATGGCTGTGCAGTCCGACTCGGGAGTGACACGGTATCTGTCTCCTCCCGTGTTGAATCGACATCTTCTTGCGATGACGCTGGAGTGCCCTCTCCAGTGAAGCTGAAGCTACAGAGCCTGGGCAGGGTGATATGGAGGGTCTGCTGTTGCCCATGCAGCAGACCCCCCCTCTCTTCGCAGCTGAAGGGTCCAAGGGAAAGACGGAGTCAATACAGCTTGGCTTCAGGTGCGCCGCAGGAGTTGCCGGTGTTGACTACAACGTCAAACCGCCTTAGGGACTCCGGCTCCGGATTTTCTGTCGGGGTTTACTCCCTTAGCCTTTCCCCTGAAGAGGTATGCCGCAAGGCAGCGGAGGTTTTTTGGAGTCAGAGTTTTCCTTCTCTGATGTGCTCTGACTGGAAGATCAAACCAGCGACACTTAGCTCGCAGGCCGACGCTCAATCCACTGAGCCAAACCAGCCAGGAAACACCACACTCTTAACCAGGAAGTAACTATTGTCCCAAAGCTGTGACTATCATGATGTCAACCAATGAGGTATACAGTGCCACTGAGGTCTGGCTATGAAAACTTTATCTGGCTCATTTTTTCCTGGATATTCTCTAAGATCTTACAAAATATTTGAACAAATAAAGCCAAAACTGAATTTTTTATGATTGTGTAGTTATTACATCATAACTAAGCATGCTCTTGGTAAGGCAGAAAAAGTTGCAGACAAATGCAATTATCAAGAAGAGTATAAAATAAATTATTGAGGTATTTGAATGGACAGAAGGATAAGACGGAGTAGAACTCACATTATTTTCAACAACAAAAAAAGATTCAGGGTCAGGTGTATTGTGAGCTGGAATGACTCTAGCTATGAGCAGGAAAGAGGTTATTTTGTTCTGATTTTGAGAAAAAAAGTAGAGATAGATATCAACTTAATTTGTTTTCCTTTTCAAATTGTATATATAGGCATTTCTCAAATAATCTAATGTGTTTTTGAAAAAAAAGAACAAACACGCATTCTATAAAATCACATGTTATAAATAATAAAACTTTGAAAAACTGGGATCAGTTGGACCACTCAAAACTTGTACAATTATAACCAGTGAGCTAGCTAAAACAATAGTTCCCCATTAAATATTAGAAGTTAAAAGGCTACATCAATAAGGACACTTTTAAATTCCTAATAAATGCAAAAACCATCATAAACATAGCACTTTATTTGAAAAGTAAAATAAATGAGAAAATAAGTGAAGGAAACTTGATGGAATATGAGAAGGAATTATTGAGTTATAAAGATAAATGTAAAAAGCACAATAATTATTAATTGTTACATTTTTTTAGTTTTCTGTGTTTGGAATATTTTTGTAAATATTTTAAAGTATAAATTAAAAAGTAAATATAAATGAAAGCAACTTATTGGAAAAATATAGAAAAATAAATATACACCTCTTACCACAGATTTAATCAGAACAACTCTGCCATCATCTTTTTAGTGATGTTACAAATGTATTCAAACTATACTCCATATTAAACAATTTGTTAAAAGTAGCTCTTTTGTTTATCTAAAGCTTCCCTGATCTTTCTCATGAGACACTCCCACCTATTGGATAGAAGTAAACACAGACACAGTCCCAAAATTAGTCAAACCAGGTTCAGAGTTTAGTTTAATAATGATTTACATCAACATCTGGTTTAGCACTGCTGCTCTGGAATTGCTGCTCTATATGACAGCTCCTGTGTCTTCCACTCATCATATAAATGGTATTGGGCTGTGGAGGGGAGGGAAACATATGATATCAAGGTATTCAGATGATGCTTTGGTCCTTTTCTAATACTTCATTGAGCTCTCACTGGCATCATCTAAGCTATACTTGGCTTGATTAAATACCTGGATATTCTCTTTGCATGGCAACTGTAGTCATGGTTGAGAAAATGATGGAGCAATTTTTTGGTTCAACCAAGGCTCAGAAGCCTCACCCTGCTGACTCTCCCTTCCTGTTGTTCTGGAGATGCCTCTGAGTGTCTGCCATATACTTCACCCTGTCCCAGGGTAGTCCATGCTAAGCCTCTGTGGGTAGCCCTGTACTTCCCACTGCTGTAACCCTGGCATGCCACTTAGCTCTTAATTCAACATGTAGACTCACAGGGAACTAAAGAAGGATCAACCATGCAGGAGAGACACTCCATCTGCCTAACTCTCCTGAAATTGCCTCAGGTCTACTGAGGACTATGAGATACCGAGCTTTCTTCCCAGAATCTTGTATCTGAATCTTAAGGAAAGTGCCTTGCCTTGGCTGTCTCCCTCACATACAGAGCATACCTATACCTCTCGAAGCTGAAATCTTCAGAGGCGATGAGCCCCAGGCTTCCCTGCCTCTCATCTCTGTCTTCCATCGTCACACCACTGATCAGTGGGCTGAAAGTGCTGGGCTTTGTGTTCTTTTCTTTTCTTGTCAGGATGTTGCTCTATGTTACGTTATTTCACTCTCTTGTTGCGGTGGTAGCCATCCTCTCCCCTTTAATAAACTGTGATGAATAAGTGTATCAAAACCTGCTCTCAGGGAAATTTCATTTGGGTTATATGTTCAAAATATCTTATAGCTGTTTCATATTTTGGCCTCCATCTAATCTTTAAAGAAAGGATTGGTTTTGCAGCTTAGAAATTTGACATGAAGAAAAGTGAATAGAATTAAGAAGTTTTGAGGGACAGTGAGTGATAACCAAAAGGATGATTTTAACAACATAAATTAAACAACATAGCAGATTTGTGAAGATACAAATGAATGATTCAGACAAGGGTAGTCTGGAGTTACAATTTATATGGCAGAGTGAAACATAAATATGGTTAATACTAGGAAATATAGCTTCACAAACAGTCTTAAGGCACTGATGTCCAAAATCGTAGTGTATTAGAGTTTGGATGACAACAAGAGGTGCAGGAAAGAGAATAAATGATAAAAACTGTAATTAAAGGTATATGATAAGAATGTTGTGATCAAGAAATTTAGTCATTGGTATAAAATATTTAAAATTTTCATTCATTCTACCATTTATTAAAAATGAATAAATACTTGAGTAGGCTAGCCAAGCCCCAAATGTGTAGTTCATTTTATGAGTGCTTGGAAAACAATGTAAAAATGTTTCTAAAAAGACAGATTTCTCTTTTATTATAATCAGGGTTTCTTTTCCTCTTTACAGTCAGGGATAGCATGCTGTGCGGGGAAGATAACACTGTTAAGAGATGACAGAGAGAAAGCAGAACCTTTCTGTTCTTATTTTGTTTCTGCTTTTTTCTTTTTTCTAAAAAAGGAATTAAAATAGAATGAAAAGAATAGAGTAGAATTTAAAAAATTGAACACATACAATAAAACAGAAATTGAAATCAAAGTTAGCCAAGAAACTGAAAGGAAACCCTCTTACAAGAAATTCAAATACCAAGTTCCATTATATAAGCTAACTTGCTGAATGAATTTGCAAAAATGGTTGTTCAGTCACATCAGCAAATTAGGAAATGAAAAAGAATGAAAAAGGCACCAGAAAAACTGTAAACTAAGAGGCAAACTCATTGTCAAAGCCAAGAAGATGCTTACTATTATTGTAACAAAACCATTATAGGATGAATTCTAAATGCAGTAGTTTAGACCTCAGTTATAATATGGTGCCAAAACATCAGTATTTTATTTTTCTGGAAAAGTGTTCCTAAACAACAAAGACATATGAAACAGAAGTTTAAAAAACTTTTTTTTTTTTGAAAAACTAGGAGTCAACTAAAACTCCAGATTTACAAATAGCTAGAATTATGTACAACAGATTATCAATGGACCAGTGAGCACAGAATAGCAATTGGAGGAAAAAAGACCACATCGGGAAGGTTGGCAGTGGCTACCGATTTAAGGAAAAACGAGTGAGACTGAGGAACATACCCTGAAGTATAAAACCCAAAGCCATCATTTGTAACATCAAGACAAGGGTGACAGATAGCAGTCTGCATTAGGGGAAAAAATTCATGGTTTCTTATCCTTGCTTGGCATGGATAAGTATAGCTACACATTTCTTTTGCAAACCATGGTCAGAGGATGGGGCCATTCCCTACATGAAACTTCTGAAAGTAGCTGAGAAAGAGAAATAAAAACTTCCTTAAATAAAGAATAATAAGGAAAGTGGAGTGGGTTGGGGGCTGAATAGGAAAAGAAACTGGCAGGTGAAGGGTATTCAGACAGCACGCACAGGTACTCTCAAATTTTGCTAATAGAAGAGCTTAAAATATCAAATGCACTAAGAACTATAGAACTAAAGCATCCCTTGATTGTGTGGACAAGTTACATAAACTTATTACTGTTAAAGTATTAGTAGTCTTTGTGTTTTAATAGCAATTTTTTTGAAATACATTAAACTTTTTTTCAATTATAGTTTCATTCAATATTATTTTGTATTAGTTTCAAGTGTACAGCATAGTGGGTAGATGAACATATACTTTACAAAGTGATCCTCCCAATATTTCTAGTACCCAGCTAAAACCACATGTAGTTATTATAATATGTTGAGTTATTTCCTATGATATGCTTTACATCCACATGACTATTTTGTAACTATTAATCTGTACTTCACGATCGTTTCGCTTTTTTTACCCAGTTGCCAAACCTCCCTCCCCTCTGGCAACCATCAATCTTTTCTCTGTATCTACGAGTCTATTTCCGTTTTCTTTGTTCATTTTTATTGTTCTTTAGATTCCACCTATCATATGGTATTTGTCTTTCTCTGACTTACTTATTTCACTTCACATAATACCTTCTATGTCTATTTATTCTGTCACAAATGGTAAGATTTCATTTTTTATGGCTGAGTAATATTCTATTATATGTATACCACTTTTTTATCTACTCATCTAATGATAAGCATTGTGCCCATAGCTTGGCTATTGTAAATAATGCTGCAATGAACATAGGAGTGTATCTATCCTTTCAAAGAGTGTTATGGGTTTCTTTGGATATATACCCAGAAGTAGAATCACTGGGTCTAAGGCAGTTCCATTTTTAATTTTTGAGGACCCTCATACTGCTTTCCACAGGGCTGCATTCCCATAAAAAATGTACGAGGGTTTCTTTTTTCCAATCCTTGCCAACACTTGTTGATTGTTGATTTATTGATGATAGCCATTCTGATAGGTGAGAGGTAATAATCATGGTGATTTTAGTCTGCATTTCTCTGATGATCAGTGACACTGAGCATCTTTTCATATGTCCATTGGTCATCAGTAGCTTCTCTTTGGAGAAGTGTCTATTCAAGTCCTTTGCCTATTTAAAAAAAATTGGATTGTTTGCTTTTTCATATTGAGTAGCATGAATTATTTATAAATTTTGTGTATTAACTTCTTATTAGATGTGTCATTGGTGAATATGTTCCTCCATTCAGTGGGTTGTCTTTTCATTTTGTTGATTATTTCCTTTGTTGTGCAAAAACTTGTTAATTTGATATAATCCCATTTTTTTCTTTTGTTTCCCTTGCCTGAGGAGATATACCAGAAAAAAAAATTACTAAGAGAAATGTCCAAGATTTTATTGCCTATGTTTTCTTCTAGAACTGTTATGGTTTGAAGTCTTTCATTTAAGTGTTAATCCATTTTAAGTTTATCCTTGTATATAATGTAAGAAGGTGGTCTAGTTTCATTTTTTTTTTTTTGCATGTATCTGTCCAATTTTTCAACACCATTATTGAATGGACTGTCTTTACCCTATGTAATGTCCCTGTCTCCTTTGTCAAATATTAATTGACCATATACACATGGGTTTATTTCTGGGCTCTCTACTCTGTCCCATTAATCTATATGTCTGTTCATTTTTTGCCAGTACCATGCTGTTTTGATTAATATGGCTTTGAAGTATAATTTGATATCAGGTAGCATGATTTCTCCAACTTTGTCCCTCTTTCTCAAGATGCTGTGGCTATTTGGGATCTTTTGTGGTTCCATATAAATTTTTGGATTATTTGTTCTGATTTTGTGAAATACCTCATTGGTATTTTGATAGAAATTGCATTGAATCTATAGATTGTTTTCGGTGGTACAAACATTTTAACAATGTTAATTCTTCCCATCTATGAACATGGTATCTGCTTCTATTTATTTGTCTCTTCTTCAATGTCTTTCTTCAGTGTCTTATAATTTTTCAAGTACAAGTCTTTAACTTTTTTGGTTAAATTTATTCCCAGGTTTTTTTGTTTGTTTGTTTTTGACACAATTGTAAATGGGTTTGGTTTCTTAGTTTCTTTCTCTCAGTTCATTATTGGTGTATAATAATACAACTGATTTCTGAATATCTATTTTTTATCCTTCTACTTTACTGAATTTATTTATCAGTTTTAGTAGGTTCTGGTGAAGTCTGTAGGGTTCTCTATATACACTATTATGTCATCTGCAAATAATGGCAGTTTTACTACTTCCTTTCCAATTTGGTTGCCTTTTATTTCTTCTTGTCTGATTGCTATGGCCAGGACTTCCAGTATTATGTTGAATAAGACTGGTGAAAGTGGACATCATTGTCTTGTTTCTGATCTTAAAGAAAATGCTTTTAGGTTTTCCCCTTGAGTATGATATTACCTGTGGGTTTTTCATATATGGCCTTTATTAATTGAGATATGTTTCCTGTATTTCCCTACTCCACTGAAAGTGTTTATCATAAATGGATATTGAATTTTGTCAAATGCTTTTTCTGCATCTATTGGTATGATCATATCATTTTTATACTTTATTTTGTTTATGTGCGATATCATTTTAATTGATTTGCAAACATTGTACTAACCTTGTATCCCAGAAATAAATCCCATTTGATTATGGTGTATGACCTTTTTAATATATTGCTGGATAAGTTTGCTAATATTTTGTTGAGATTTTTTCCATCTATGTTCATCAGGGATATTGGCCTAAAAATTCTTTCTTTGAAGTGTCTTTATCAAGTTTTGAAATTACGATAACGCAGTCCTTATGAAATGAGCTTGGAAGTCTTTTATTATTTTGCAGTTTTTGGAATAGTTTGGTAAAATTCAGCTGTGAAGCCATTGATCTGGGAATATTATTTTTTGGAAGTTTTTTTAAAAATTACCACTTCAATTTTATTAGTTATAATCAGTCTGTTCGGATTTTCTGTTTCTTCTTGATTCAGTTTTAAAAATTGTATGTTTCTAGGAATTTATGCATTTACTCCAGATTATCTCATTTCTTGGCATATAGTTGTCTGTAATATTTTCTTATAATGTTTTGTATTTCTGTAATGTCAGTTGTTACTTCTTTCATTTCTGATTTTATCTATTCGGGTCTTCTCTTTTTTTTTCTTGATGTGTCTGTTAAAGGTTAATCAATCTTGTTTATCTTGTTAATGAATCAGCTCTTGGTTTTATTGATATTTTGTATTGTTTATTTATATTATTTTGTTTATTTCTGCTTTGATCTTTTTTTATCCCTTGTATTTCCTTTCTTTTACTTACTTGGGATTTTTTGTTGTCTTTTTTCTTAGTTTCTTGAAGTGTAAGTTTTGGCAGTTTATTTGATATTTTTCTTGTTTCTTGAGATTGGCTTGTAAGGCTATGGATTTCATTTGTAGGACTGCTTTTGTTGTGTACATGGAGTCTGAGTTGTTATGTTATCTTTTTCATTTGTTTCAAGGTACCTTTTGATTTCTTTCTTGATCTCATTGTTATCCCATTTACTTGTTTAGTAACATTTTATTTAGTCTCCATGTGTTTTTGTTTTTCAGGGATTTATTGAAATACATTTTAAAAATTGCTTAGTTCATTTTATAGACCAGAAAACAGGCTCTGACTAGATCACCTTTACATATCAATGTAGAGGTGGAGCTGCATTTATATGCTGAACATAAGATTTCTAGTCTCAGTGAATGTGTTCCCATGACACTGTGCCATTAGTTTCACCTTTCTAAAGATCAAAATTCTTATTTGGCCCATAATGGACCCCAAATAACAAATAATAATTTCATTTGATGGTAAGAAATAATTTCTTATACTTCTAACTTAATTCAGTATGTATTAAATTGCCATCAATTTTGTGATCTAAACATTATGATCAGTACTGGTGGGGGGGGGATATATGTTTTTTTATCCTTTGACTTTCCAGTGCAAGCTTTTTGTTAGAGAGATGGGACTTATATACAGAAACATTTAGAAAAAATAAATTATTACACTGTTTAATTGTATAAAGCTTGTTAAATAAATCATTTTTTAGTTACTATGAAATATTTTTTAAATTATTTTCTTGTGTGTAGCTTTAAACCAAACATATATACTGGGTATTTTAGGTATTTTTGTGTGTGTGTGTGTGTGTGTGTGTGTTGTTGTTGTCCCCCATCTCTTCTGCATCCACATAGTTTTATGAAAACAGCCATTTTTAAGGGATTGTTTTCTCTGGCCAAATTGATTTCTCTAGCAATTGTCATCTAATCTGTGCTTACCAAGCAGATTTCTTTCCTAGAAATGTTGATGTTGGGAATGAAATAATTAAATTAGGACTATATGTTGGTGAAAGTTGGAATTTGGAAACCCAAAGCTGAGCCAGATCATTTTCCACAATGTAGAAGGAAGAATAGCAACAGGAAGAATCCTAATATGAAATACATATGAAAAAAGGGCAAAGCTGGCTCTATACATGTCACATACACAAGTAAAGAAAATGTATGGTAGTGGAAAGCTTGCTCACCAGAAGTGAAAAGGTCAGTGTACGTACTGACCTTTGTACAGGTTAGGTGAGCCTTGATCCATCTTTAACCTGCCAGTTGCCTTATCCATAAAATTAGATGATTGGGTGAGGCTTTTAAATTTTTCTTAGTAGAAAATTTCTTGAAATGCAATCATAAGGATAAACAAATATATTAAACTGATGGAAGAGTGGGGCATGGGGAAGGGGTCCAAGTCCTCTCTGTTACCTCAAAAGGCCCCACAGAGCAATTAGAACAAAGCACTAAATAATATCTGTCCTAAGGTGTCTCAAATATCCTATGATTTAAAGAATAAAACATATAAAAGGGTTTTTTTAATTAAAGAAGTTAAAACTATTGGTTAAATTCAAAGAACAAAAAGCAGAAGAAAAATTCTGAGGTGAACCCAGTTGCTAATTATACTTAAAAGGTGCTTTTGAGAGGAAAGAGTTCCTAGGCAGATTCTCACAAAGCCTCCACAGGGCAGTTTTTCCAGCTTCCCACTGAGGGCCTATTAGCTTGCCTTTTGCGGTTCAGCTGAAAATTTTCTCCATCCACCACCTATGAATAAAAAATTGCTGACAGTGTAGACATGGGATCACCTCTATGAAAATCAAATAATTGTTATTAAGTCAGTTCCCAGATCAACACTGCAAAGGATTTCTGAGGAGTAAAAACAGTTGAAAGGGTTAAAGAATACAATCGATACTGAAAAGCAACATTTAGGTCACAGAAGAAAAACCAATTGGTATTTTCCTGCTGATATTCATTAATTGAATTTTTCTGACCATAAGTGCACATAGATTTTCTCCCGCTGGTATGAAGAACACCACATATGTTATTTTGAAAATTATATGCTGTAAAGCAGTTTCAGTTCTCAATTTCTAAAAGCAAACATCCTTTAGAGCAAATAGGTCTGCAAGGCTCCCATTCTGACAGATTAATTTCCCTGTATGAGAGATGCTGTATCTAATTTTATTCTGTGCAAAAGGTAATGTGATCCTTACTTTTCAGTCAATTCCACAAGTGCATGAGCATATTTGGCTCCATTCAGGTAGCCTGAAAACCTCAATAGATAATTCTCTTTCATGAACTTTTAAGTCATCTGTATCTCATTGTTGGACTGTAATAGTAATACCTTATGTTTTCCATTTTTCCAACATCTTTCCAACCAGTGCTACCAGTGTTTAGATTTCTTGCCAGATATCCTGGATGTGGGGAAAGTTTTAATGTTCTTTTCTACACAATACCATAAGGCAGTTAGTCCTTCCATAGCAGATGGTAAAAACTGCAGCAAAAGGAGGTTGAGGACAATGCCTAAAGTTAAGCAGCAAAATCTGAGCAGTGTTTAGACCCTAATTTATGCTTTTGAGTTCCAATTTGATCATATATTTGAGTTTCAGTTAATTTTCAGAAAAGTGAAATTGTGTTAACAAGTGAAACTGAGGACAGGGAAAGAATCATCCCAAATGATTAGAGGTTATAGTGCCTAGTCCTCAAACAGGATCAAAATAGTGTGTGCTCTCACCAAGCAGAGAGGGAGAAAAATGCATCTTTCATAGAGTTTTGGTAGAGTACAGAGAAAATTTGTATCTCAGTGCTCTGGAATAATTAAGCCTAGTTTGAGCACTACTCCAAACAGTGCCCAGCAAATCTTATAACAAACCCAAAAGGATAAAATTTTCTAAGTAGCTTATCTGCATCCCAAAGCAAAGCAAGGTTAAATTGACATCTGGGATGAAAATTTACCAGGTGTGATGGTTAATTTACGTGTCAACTTGACTGGGCCACAGGGTGTCTAGATATTTAGTCAAAGACTATTCTGGGGGTGTCTGTGAGGGTGTTCTTGGATGAGTTTAACATTTAAATTGATAGACTGAGTAAAGTAGGTTGTCCTTCCTAATGTGGGTGGACCTTATCCAATCAGCTGAAGGCCTGAATGGAAAAGAAAAGTTGATTCTGCCTCTGAATAAAAGGAAATCACTTCTGCCTGACTGCCTTAAAAGGGGGTTATTGGTTTTCTCCTGCCTACATATTTGTATGGAAACATTACCTTTTCCTGAGCCTTAAACCTGCCAGCCTTTGGATTGAAACTAGACCATTTTCTCTTCTAGGTATTCAGAGTGTTGACTGCAGATCTTGGGACAGCCTCTATAATCACATGAACCTATTCCATATGTGTATATATGGAATATATATTTTGTTTACCTGGAGAATCCTAACTAATATATATTTTGGTACCCAGAATAGTTCTAGAGCAAAGAACTTTAAGAATTGGTTTTCTGAATTCTGAATTTCTTTAGTTGGCTTTCTAATCTGATTACAGAAGCAAATGACTACTTTTTCAGGAGTAAAGAGAGCACTGATCTGGCAATAGAGATGCAAAATATCATGATTGGATACTCCTTATCAACCCCTTATATGGCAAGGAACTGGTTGATTGTGTGTATAATACTTTTAAATACTTTGGGCAAACTAATGAATACAATGAGATGGGCTGGTTGCCTAATGTTGTTGAACAAAACAGGGAGAGAAAAGAATGAGCTCAGTGACTTGAATTCCAGATCCAATGCTTTGTAAATGTCTGTGTGCTCCATCTGGTTCCCTGAAAAGGAGACCTTTATCTCCTGTGGCTACAGGGCTGAGATTGCTGAAAATCACATACAAAACCTCATCCAGTTAA
This sequence comes from Furipterus horrens, assembly GCF_987537825.1. Lineage (NCBI taxonomy): Eukaryota > Metazoa > Chordata > Mammalia > Chiroptera > Furipteridae > Furipterus > Furipterus horrens. The sequence continues at coordinate 41,576,016 of NW_028327174.1, read as the reverse complement.
ATACTGGCTGAATTACAAACAAGTTGAATTCCCAACCTCACAGGAGGTGTACTGTTGAAGAGAGGGCTTTGACTAGGAACACATAAAGTCCTGAAAGTTGGAATGCGGATATGTGGAAAGATCATGATAAAGCTGGGGCCACTGAATTCCAAAAATTCTGATCAGTCCTTTTTGCCAGTGGAAGCAGCCTCTTCATGCCCAGTGCAGAAGGCCTCTCCACATCCCCAATGGGGATGCCCCTCCCCCAAATAGAACTGAAAAGATTACCTCATGTCTTATATTTTAAAATCAGAAGAGAAACCTGGGCAATCATGTCTTATATTTTATTGAATCATGAATGGATGGCTAAGGATTGCTGCACACTTGAGAGAAGTCTAGAAACACTGGCCCTAAAAGTAACAAAAAGGGAAAAAAAATCCTAGAAAAATAATGCTTCCATGAAACCAAACATAATTTTATTTCTTTAGGAAAAATAGTAAAAGGAAGGACAAAGGTTAAGACAAAGTTCTTAGCAATTAAAAAAAAGGGAAGTAAACTTTTTAAGTCAAAGGATTTGATAAAACTGCTAAAGAATTTTCAGATTATAGACCCCCAAAAAACAAAAACAAAAACAAAAACCACAAAATAAAAAAGCTGAGACACTTACTATAGAAAAAAAGATAACTAGGGGATAATTTCAAATAATACGAAACTGGCATGAAAAGGTAAGAAGAATTATCAAAGATTAATATGAAAGAAATTTCTATAATCAACACAATAAACAAAATATACACATATGCTCCTTCTCAGGACTCTGGTGGAAAAAGAGAAGCTCCTTAAAATGTTCCAGAGCAAGTAACAAAAACAACAACAAAAAAGAAAAAAAAAGAAAAAGAAAAACAGGTCAAAAAAAATTAAAACCAACAAAACAGGAATTGCAATGAACTCAGACTTTTCAACAGACACTATTGCAAACCTGCTGGGTCAGCTGTGAATGATAGATACACACACATTCATACAAAGTCGTATACATTCACATATGTGTTATCTATGTTATAGATAGGTGTTATATAATTATAAATACTATGCCAACCCACCTGAGTCAGCTGTGGAAAATATTTACATGAATATGACTTGTACACTGGATATTAAAATAACAAAAATTTATGCAAAAAGATTGGAAGGGGGGAGAGTATGGGCAGGATAGAACAATGTTGAATTTTTCTCTTTTCTGGCAGACTACCAAGAGATTGTGTCAAAAATTGCAAAAAAGAAAAATAGCTTATTTTAGAAAATGAATGTAAATATCAGGATAAAAAGATAAAAGTTAAAAATGGTTTCCTCTGAAGAACAGGGCTTAAGTGTAGAGAAGATGTTTATTAGAAACTTTGTAGTAATATTAATACAACAAATTAAATTTATTTGAAAATAAATATAATAAGCATTATTTATAATAACCCAATGAAGCAATCCACATATCCATTAACTAATGAATAAACAAGTGTGGTTTATTCATACTATGAATATTATTCAGCCATAAAAGGAATGAAGTACAGTGATACCTCAGTATTAGTCATTAATTCGTTCTGATGAGTGGTGAGCAAACAATTGATGAAGCCTTTTCTCTTGAGAGGTAGCTTTGTGACTCATACATGTTCTACCATGTGCGATGAGTGGTGAGCAAGCACCAAGTGCTGAAACATTTTTTTCCCATCAAAATGCAATGAGTATCAGGCTTGACAATTTCTGAAGCTGATGAGTACCAGGGTACCACTGTACTAATATACCAAAACATGGATGAACTTTTAAAACATTATGCTAAGGGAAAGAAGTTAGACACAAAGGGTCACATATTGTATGATTCCAATTATATGAAATGTTGAGAACAGACAAATCCTTGGATATAGAACTAGATTAGCGGTTACCAGTGGATGAGTAGAGGGGAAAATGGAGAGTGACTACTACTGGGTATGGGGTTCTCTGAGGGAGATGGGGGAAATGATGAAAAGGCTTTGGACTGAGATAGTTGCGATGGTTGCACAAGCTAATGAATATATTAGAAGTCACTGAAGTGAACTGAACTTAACAGTAACTAAATTATGTCTTGAAAAGTAGTAAGTGCAATACAAAAAGAAAAGATAAAGAACAATGATAGCCCAAGTTAAATAATAAATAATGTGTCAAGAAAGTAAAGAGAAAACTACTAGAACATTGGCAGAAAGAAGAGCATTGCAAACAGAAGTAATATGTACAAAGGCATGGAGTCATGAAAAACTATGATGTTCAGGAATAGTGAGAAGTGTAGCAGGTTGTTCAGGGGTTGTGAATAATGGAAAGGAAAAGTTAACATTTCAGAGTCAAGGTCTCAAGATTGTGAGAAAGAGTTTGGATTTTAATTTATTAGTCATACTCATATAGCACAATCAGACATTCACAACGATGAGAATGGCTGTGAGTAAGAAGACTGGCTGGAACCACTTTACAGACTTATTGCTGAAATGAAGAGCTTTTGGATGGCTGCAGAGGTGAAGGAGTAGCATGGAACATGAATAAGGAGAAGTATGCACTTATGAGAAAGAGTAGTTAGAGCTGAATTCATGCAATAAGAGTAGTATGTTTGACTTGGCAAGTAGAGAGAGGATAAATAAAAGATGATGCTGCTTCTAACTTAGAACACTGGAAAAAAATTTTTTAAAAATTTTAGTAGGGAGAGAAGGCTTAAAAACAGGCATCAAGGTAAGTTTATTTTGGAGGATAAGTTTTAGATGCCATGGATTTTCCAGTGATTTCCCCCTCACATCTTCAGTATATTTTGATTAACAAGTTTTTACTAAAATGAGGTAGGCTTTTGTTCAGAATTAGAGTGAATGGGTGTCAATGAAGCAGAAAGAAGTAATCTTTCATTCCTGTGGCATCTCTGCCACTTTATCATGTGGGGTAGAATTCTCTGCATCTGTGTTATAGTGATGCATTGAGGATAACAAGATGTCAGTTTGCAGTGTTGAAAACGTAAATTTCCCTTTCCAGCAAATCACTACTTAAAAATGATCTCATATCTGCTCATCTAGTACTTTGTCACAGTAGGTATTCTACTTATGCAAGGAAGCTGAAGTCCTGAAAATTCAAAAGACTTTTTCAAGGTTATCCATTTAGTCAGGTAGCGAACTTAGCCTCAGTATGTTTCATTTCTCTAATTTTCTTTTAAAAAATCTCCTAGACTAGTAATTTTCTACTATGCTACTCTGCCTCCTTCAAAAAGCAAAATAATTGGCTAAAGAACCATGACTGAAGTGGTACAAAATATGCATTAAATGCTCAGCTCTGGTAATAGCTGACTCTTGACACCTGCCCCGAACACTCTAAGCATCAGTTTTATTCCAATAAAATGAAATCTTTCACTCAGCCAATATTGACAAGGAACTTTAAGATTCTTTCTTAATGAGCTTTTTAATTAGAGATTCCTCTTTTTTTTCCCTAGTAGGTCTCTAGCAAAATAACAAGGACAAACAAAATAAAAATTATCAACTCATTTTAAACACACATTTGCCAGAGGGTTTTTTCCCTGACAGATGAACATTATTATTTGAAAGCATACAGGCATGTATGTGTATATGTTGGACACAGTCAAATCTAATCTGTCAAGATGGAGACCTAGACAGACATGCTGGGTCTCCATCCACAACTAAGAAGGAATACATCTACCTCAAAACTAGAAACAACAAGAAATCCCAAAAATCAAACTGCACGGAAGTCCAACAAACAAAGATATAAAGAAAAAATGCTCATCCAGACAGGTAGGAGGGGCAGAGCCAGTGCGGAGAGGATGTGGTGTGGTGGCAGCAGCAGCCATGGCAGCAGCAATGGCAGCAGCAGGCTGGCGGAAAGTGCAGTCACACATATTAAAAAGTAGGGAGGAACACCTGGGGAGCACTCCCAGCACCAGACCAGACCGCACAGCTTATGGGTCCAGCGCCAGGAAAAATAAAGCCTCATTGCTTCTGCCTGTGTAAACTGTGGGGGTTGAGGTGATAGAAGAAACAGCCAGTTGCTCAGTGGAATCTGCCGGTCACTCAGTGGAATCTGCTGACTTAAAGGGCCCCCATGGTCCTAGAACAGCTGCAGACCCACCCACTCTGGGAACAATGGCCAGGGCAACAGCTAAAGAGGCTCCAGTCCCATACGGAATGGGGAGAAGTGCCTGGAAAAGGGGCGAGTGCTGAACAAGCAGCACTGTTTTCTCTCAGACCCCTCCCACACATACAGTGCTACAATGTGGTGAAACAGGTTGCCCTGTACTGATGGCTCTCCCCCTTACAACATAACAGGTGTGACAGCTTTAAGTAAGACACAGAGGCAAACCAACACAAGAGCCTGTCAAGATTAGGAGACAGAGAAGTATGGCCCAAGAGAGGGAACAGATCAAGGTTCCAGTGGAAGAACTAAGTGACAAGGAGATAGCCAACCTAACAGACGAAGAATTCAAAACACTGGTGATAAAGATGCTCACAGGCTTGACAGATATGCTTGAGTAGGGCAAATGCATAAAGGAAGAAGTGAAGCCTATGCTAAGTGAAACAAAGAAAAATCCACACAAAACCAATGGTGAAGGGAAGGAAACTGAGCTTCATATCAAAGATTTGGAACATAAGGAAGAAAAAAAAGTCAGCCAGTACAGAATGAGAAAACAAAAATTGAGAAAAATGAGGAGAGGCTTAGGAACATTTGGGACAACTTTAAACATGCCAACATCTGAACCATAGGGATGCCAGAAGGGGGAGAGGAAGAGCAAGAAATTGAAAGCTTATGTGAAAAAATAATAATGGAAAACTCCCCAAATTTGGTGAAGGTAATAGACATACAAGTCCAGGAAGCACAGAGAGTCCCAAACAAGCTAAACCCAAAGAGGACCACACAAGACACACCATTAGAATGCCAAAGGTGAAAGATAAAGAGAGAATCTTAAAAGCAGCAAGAGAAAAGCAGAGTTGCCTACAAAGAGGTTTCTCAAAAGAAACTTTGCAGGCAAGAAAGGACTGGCAAGAGGTATTCAAAGTGATGAAAAGCAAGGACCTACAACCAGGATTACTCTATCCAGGAAAGCTATAATTTAGATTGGAAGGACAGATAAAGTGCTTCCCAGACAGATAAAGCTAAGAGTTCATTATCACCAAGCCATTATTATATGAATTGTTAAAGGGACTTATTTAAGAAAAAGAAGATCAAAACTATGAACACTAAAATAACAGCAAACTCATAACTATCAACAACTGAATCTAAAAAATAAAAACAAAATCCACCTAAGCAAACCAGAATAGGAACAGAATCCTAGGTATGAGGGTTATCAACTGGAAGGTGTGGGGGGGAAGAAATGGCAAAATGGTGCAGGGATTTAGAAGCATAATTGGTTGGTACAAAATAAACAGGGGAAAGTTAAGAATAATATAGGAAAGGGTGAAGCCAAAGAACTTATATTTATGACCCATGGACATGAACTAAGGGGGGTGGGGTGGGATTGCTGGAGGGGATGAGGATACTGGGCGGAGGGGAGCAAAGGGAAAAAAATTGGGACTACTATAGCAACATAATCAATAAAATATATTTTAAAAATCTCATCTGTTCCCTTCACTTTTCACCATCTTTATTATTTAAATCTCTTATTTTGTATTTATCTTGAAGGCTTTCATCATGTTGTTCTCTTTTACTTTAAGACAAATTTCCTGAATTATAAGCAAGAATTGGAGCATGTGGGCATATATTCACGTTTACAGGTTCATATCATTAATACTTCTAAATATTAAAGCCATTGCATTTAAAGATTTGTGTATTTCTTGAGATATAGTCAAGAAGACATTCTGAGGCCATACCATAGATCTGTTTACCAGTTGTAGAATGGAATAATACATAAACATTTTGGTGCTTTCTTTAATAGCAATATTAGCATCAATACCTAGAAAATGATTTTTAGCTGGACTCTCTTCTTTAATATTTAAAACATTATGATAACACACAAAGTAGAACTATCATTATGGCATCTGATTGCTTAGTTCTAAGAATTTGCATTTTCTTAGAACACAAGACAATTGAAACATGAAATAGAAGTAGAATCCATATACAGATTGAAATGCAGAAATTGCCTCAAAGCAAAGCAGAAGCAGATGGGAAAGCCCCAGAGGAGCTTTATTCTAAAGGAAAAGGTACAACCTGCCATTCCCACTTACTGTTGCAAAACTGAACGCTAATTAGGACAGACTTTTTTTTTTTTTTTTTTTTTGCAAAACCTTTGAAACAAAAAGCTATTTAAAAACAATTGTCTTTTAAGGGTATTTTATTATTTTAATATTATTAAATTTATTTATTACCAAGTGAAAAATATTCCGTGTCTCCTGTCATGTTAAAGGTTATTTTTCCAATTCATACATGTTTTTATTGTATATCTTGGGAGATTCAGCACCTATAGAATAAAAATATTGCTTAAACATCTGGTGCTTTTGGGGGTCAAGACATAACTTCTCTGTGTCTTCTCATCTTGTCTCCCCATTATATTTACACCCACCTCCTCCCAAATAGCTTTCACTTTTGCTGGAGTAATCTTTTAAAAGAGAAAAGGTTATTATGGGCTTTTTCATGTCTTATTATGACAAATCTTCATAAATCCATTCAATCAACTAGTATTCATTAAATGCTTTTAATTATTAAGATCCAGCTGGGTAGTATAGAAGACAAAAGAGATTAGTTGAATACAGTATTTTCTTTCAAAAAGTGCTTTCTAATAATAAAGCAAAAACAGCTACCTTTATATTTCATTATTAAAAATGCCTCCTTCATCCTATTCAATTTGTTATGGTCTCTGTGACAGGGAGAGCAACATATGCATTCCTTCATTTACTCTCTCTATACATATTATCAAGCACTCACAATAAGCCAGGAACTGAAGTAGGTTCTTGGGATGTAAAAAGACAACATCTGCATTCTTGAGTAGTTCAGAGACCTGCTAAGAAAGAGGAAAGGGAAGCATTAACAATGATGCTCTTGACAAGGGCTCCATGGGGTGGGTGTGCAGCAACTTGTATGAACTTGGAGGACTGCCAACAATTCCAGGCTCTTTTGGTCTTGAATCCAGGCTCTACTCCACAGAAATCACATGATTTTGATCAGGATATTTAACTGCCTTGACCCTTGATTCCTTATCTGTAAAATGCATCTATTTTGTACAGAAATTGTAAGGACTAATTAAGGTAATGTAGGTGCAGTGTCTGGCACATGAATCAGTAAAACTAGCTCATCATGCCTTCAGGAACTTGTCAATCTACTTGAAGTATTTCTCTCCTTTCCCAGCTCCATCACTATTTAAGTGTTTTTGTCTCAGCTCTCAAAATAACAGATGTTTTGCAAAGTGAACAGCGGCATGCAATGAGCTAGAGAAAGAAAATCAGCAGAAAGCGGTCAGAAGAGCCCAGGGAACCATCCATCACAAAGCCATCCTGCCTTAAAGTGAAAAGTGCAGTTCCCTAAGATTATGACAATACCCATGACTGAACATTCTGCTGATCTTAGTAAAGTAATAAATATGAAGAAGCCTTGTTTATTCAATTGACTAAGGCCAACTGAGGACGGGAATCCTCAGGTTGAGCAAGAACAAAAACCAGGAACTCTTTCCTTTCAAATGAGACCATCACTAGAAAACATTTGTAAAGACCCAGTTGCTTTCAAAAGATCAGAACTGTTATGATTTAGTGTTGGTAGCTTGCTCAAAAGGCTGTTCTTTGAGCTTGCAAAACAAGCAATCCATGAAGGTAAGAGAATTGAAGCAGGCAGAGATGATGAGTGGAAGAGTTAATTTGTTCTAGTTAGTAGTGGGTAAAATCTGACACTGCTAAAATTCCCAATGAAATAAAAATTGCCACTGATAAAGAATAAAGAATATTAAAGCAATTTTTAATTATATTTTATTGGTTATATTGTTACAATAATTTCAATTTTTTCCCCTTTGCTCCCCTCCACCCAGCACCCCCACTCTGCCAGCAATCCTCCGCCAAATCCACGCCCATGGTCCGTACATACAAGCTCTCCAGCTTCACCCTTTCATATATTCTTCTTCTTTTTTTAAATAAATAAATGATTAATTAATTATTTTAACAATAAAAAATAACAATCCCTCCCTCTCAGATATTAAGACCCTTTATAATTTTATAAAGGAAAATGGGCGAAGGTCTCAAGCTCCTCTAACCGCTTCAAGCTGAACATGGCCGTTGTCCTGCCTGCCCTTGGGTCCAGAAATTCCTAATAAGAGTGGGGGTGTGGAGGGGAGGGTGGCCTTCCCACATGGAGAAGGATCGTGCAGACTCCAGGTTGGTTGGCTGTCCCCGGACAATGGGATGCTTGGTTTAACAGGCTGGCATCCTTGTTGTATTCTGGGGGCAACAGATTTGGCAAAAGGGTTAAAAGACATCATTCAATCCATAACCACTAGATGACAAAAGGCAGGGATTAATTTTTTAATGTCCCACATTAGGGGAAAAAAGGGGAGGGGGCTTCTTTGGAGGAAGGTGTGCCAGGCACATCTCACCTGTCCAAAACCCTTTTGCCCATTTTACTTAGTTTGGACTGAGGGAAATATTTTAGGTTTCCCCCCTCTAAGACCTCTGAGCCCTTTCAGTCCAAGCCATTAGAATAAAAAAGAGGAACCAGTTTTAAAGTGAAGCCCACAGACCACCCCATTTTTCACCAACCCAGCCACTTAGTTCAGCCGAACCGTTGAATCTCAGGAGGCAGCGCTGCAGACAGGATTAAGTGAGGCCTATATGTACAGACAATCACTCAGGTAATGAGATCATAGGCTTATGCCCTTTGAAAACAGAAAACACATGTTAATTTAGGTAACATAACCCACAAACAAGTCTCTAAATCTGTAAGACTGTCTTATTGGAAAGACACCCAGTTGCAAGGCATTTGACATTCTTCTTGCCTGTAAATTAAATATCTTTGATGATACCACAGACATAATTTAACTTTCAAGTGAAAACATATTTTAAATGAAAAGAAACTTTAAAGATGGTTAGCTGCACTACTTTATAGTCTACCACTGATCATTGTGATTTTCCTTGAATAATGATTTTTCTCCCTAAGATTACCTCCCTTGTCATTTTTAGTTTATCCTGTTCATTTGCATAAACACAACAAGAGCAGCAAATGATCACTTATGATCTTTAGTTCTGCTTTGCTGGAACTTACGCAAGGAACATTTAGGGTGACCTACAGTCTGCCCTTCAGGACACAGAAGCTGAGCCACATACCTGACATTTAGCCTTGCCTGTACACACCTGTCTTTTCCAAATCCTTCTGGTTTTCCATTGTGCCTTAAGGTCCCTTCTAGCCATCTTTCAGAAAAACAACCTTCATTCCTTCCCTGGAAAGATTGCTATGGACCGCACAACCAACCACGGTACCAAGCCTTTTATCTTGTGGGCTTTTGTTACCTTCAAAAGTCATTCCCAGTTCCTCAGGGCTTTTTGGTAACAACCAGAGCCCAAGCATGTCTCCTTTAGGCATGACATACCAGTCAAAGTCTTGGTCAAAAAAACCCCAACAAAAAACTTCTATTAACAACTGGTCTTATTAGTTTTATGCAAAGAAACTTATGTCATTACTTACTTCTTTAGAATGTCAAACTCTGGAGGGATCAGATAGGGAGAAAAAATATACAGTGTGAAGGAAAATCTTTGTCCTTCTAATATTCACTGAACTGGCATTTCCATTCTTCATATTTTCATTTTTCCCCCTCTTGTTTCCTTGCACCCCGTCCCCTCCTTCTCCAACATTTAGTCCCCACTTAGTTGTCCATGTCCTTCGGTCATTTATACATGTTCTTTGACTAGACCCTTCCCTTTCTTACCCCCTTCTCTCCCTCCGCCTTCCCCCTGGTTACTGTTAGTCTACTCCTTGTTTACATACCTCTGGTTCAATTTTTCTCATTTGTTTGTGTTGTTCATTAGTTTCCTGTAATAGGTGACAGCATAAGGTATTTTTCTTTCATTGCCTGGCTTATTTCGCTAAGCATAATTCTCTCTAGTTCCATCCATGTTGTTGCAAATGGTAGAAGTTCCTTCTTTCTTTCTGCTACATAGTACTCCATTGTGTAAATGTACCACAGTTTTTTGATCCACTCATCTACAGATGGGCACTTAGGTTGTTTCCAACACTTGGCTATTGTAAATAGTGCTGCTATGAACATAGGGGTGCATAGGTTCTTTTGAATTGATGTTTCAGAATTTTTCGGATATAATCCTAGCAATGGAATTGCTGGTTCAAAAGGTGGTTCCACTTTTAGTTTTTTGAGGAAATTCCAAACTGTTTTCCATAGTTGCTGCACCAGTCTGCATTCGCACCAGCAGTGCACCAGGGTTCCCATTTCTCTGCATCCTCTCCAGCACAAGTTGTTTATTGATTTGTTGATGATGGCCATTCTGACTGGTGTGAGGCAGTATCTCATTGTGGTTTTTATTTGCATCTCTCTGATGGCTAGTGATGTTGAGCATTCTTTCATATGTCTATGGACCCTCTGTATGTCCTCTTTGGAGAAGTGTTTGTTCAGGTCCTTTGCCCATTTTCTAATTGGGTTGTCTGTCTTCTTGGTGTTGAGTCGTATGAGTTCTTTATATATTTTGGAGATCAGTCCCTTGTCTGAGATGTCATTGGTAAATATATTTTTTCATATGGTTGGAGTGGAGAGAACGGACATCCTTGTCTTGTTCCTGACCTCAGGGGGAATGCTCTCAGTTTTTGCCCATTGAGTATGATGTTGGTTTCAGGTTTTTCATATATGGCCTTTATTATGTTGAGGTATGCTCTCTCCATTCCCATTTTGCTAAGAGTTTTCATCATAAATGGATGTTGTACTTTATCAAATGCTTTTTCTGCATTTATTGATATGATCATGTGGTTTTTTTCTTTCATTTTGTTTATGTGGTGTATTACGTTTATTGATTTGCAAATATTAAACCATCCTTGCATCCCTGGGATGAATCTCACTTGATCGTGGTGTATGATCTTTCTAATGTGTTGCTGAATCCGGTTTGCCAATATTTTGTTGAGGATTTTAGCATCTATGTTCATCAGCGATATTGGCCTGTAGTTTTCTTTCTTTGTTGTGTCTTGACATAGTTTTGGAATTAGGGTAATACTGGCTTCATAGGATGAGTTTGGGAGTCTTCCCTCTTCTTGTATCTTTTGGAATAGTCTGATGAGGATAGGAGTTAGTTCTTTCCTAAATGTTTTGTAGAATTCACCTGTGAAGCCATCTGGTCCAGGGCTTTTGTGTGCCGGGAGTTTTTTGATTACTGCTTCAATTTCACTAGCTGTTATTGGTCTATTCAGGCTTTCTCCTCCTTCTTGATTCAGTTTTGGAAGACTCTGTTTCCAGGAATTTGTCCATTTCCACTAGGTTGTCAAATTTCTTGCCATACAGTTGTTCGTAATAATTTCTTACAATTCTTTGTATTTCTGTGGTATCGGTTGTGATTTCTCCTCTTTCGTTTCTGATTTTATTTATTTGGGTCCTCTCTTTTTTTTTTCTTAATGAGCCTGGTTAAAGGCTTGTCAATTTTGTTTATCTTTTCAAAGAACCAGCTCTACTTATATTGATCTTTCGAATTGTTAGTTTAGTCTCTATGTCGTTTAGTTGTGCTCTGATCTTGATGATTTCCTTCCTTTTACCTGATCTGGGCTTTGCTTGTTATTCTTCCTCTAGTTCTTGTAGCTCTAGGGTTAAATTTTTTATTAGAGATTTTTCTAGTTTTTTTAGGTAGGCCTGTATTTCTATGAACTTTCCTCTCAGGACTGCTTTCGCTGTATCCCATAGGTTTTGGGTTGTTGTGTGTTCATTATCATTAGTTTCCAGAAACTTTTTGTTTTCTTCCTTGATGTCATTGTTAACCCATTTATTATTTAATAGCATGTTATTTATTCTCCATGAGTTTGAATGTTTCTTTGAGTTTTTTCCTTGATGTTGATTTCCAATTTTAAGCCATTGTGATCTGAGAAGATACTTGATATAATTTCAATTTTCTTGAATTTGTTGAGGCTTGTTTTGTGTCCTACCATGTGGTCTATCTTTGAAAAATGTTCCATGTGCACTTGAGAAGAATGTATATTTTGCTTCTTTGGGGTGAAAAGTTCTATATATATCAACTAAGTCCATTTGATCTAGAGTGTTGTTCAGTGCCTCAATATCTTTGGTGTTTCTTTGCTCGAAGATCTGTCTATTGTTGAAAATGGGGTGTTAAAGTCCCCTACTATGAGTGTGTTGCTGTCTATATCTTTCTTGGAGTCTTTCAAAACTTTCCTTATATATTTGCATGCTCCTAAGTTGGGTGCATATATATTTATAAGGGTTATATCTTCTTGATGGATTTTTTCCTTAAGTATTATGAAATGCCCTTCTTTGTCTCATTTTGTGGCCTTTGCTGTGAAATCTGTTTTGTCTGATATAAGTATTGCTACCCCAGCTTTTTTTTCATGTCCATTTGCTTGAAATACTTTTTTCCATCCCTTCACTTTCAGTCTGTGTAGACCTTTTGTTCTAAGGTGGGTCTCTTGTAGACAGCATATATGTGGGTCATTCTTTCTAGTCCATTCAGCTACCCTGTGTCTTTTGATTGGAACATTTAATCCATTTACATTTAAGGTTATTACTGATAAGTACTTATTCATTGTCATTTCCCCCCTTTGTACTCGTGTTCCTCTCTGTCTCTCTCTGTTTCTTCATCTTCTTAAAGCAGACCCTTTAACATCTCCTGCAATGCTGGTTTGGTGGAGATGTATTCTTTTAGCCTCCTTTTTTCTTGGAAACTCCTTATTTCACCTTCCATTTTGAATGAGAGCCTTGCTGGGTAGAGTATTCTTGGTTGTAGGCCTTTATTTTTTATTGCTTGGAATATTTTTTGCCATTCCCTTCTGGCTTGTAGTGTTTCTGCTGAGAAATCTGATGATAGCCTTATTGGAGCTCCCTTATATGCTATTAGTTGTTTCTCTCTTTCTGCTTTTAGGATTTTCTCTTTGTCTTTCAATGTTGCCATTTTAATTATGATGTGTCTTGAAGTGGGACTGTTGGGGTTCATCTTCATTGGGACCCTCTGTGCTTCCTGGACTTGCGTGACTCTTTCTCTCCTCATGTTAGGGAAGTTTTCTGTCATTAGTTTTTCAAAGAGGTTTTCTATCCCTTGCTCTTCTTCTTCTCCTTCTGGAATTCCTATGATATGGATATTATTATGTCTCATGTTGTCCTGCAGCTGTCTTAGAACCTCTTCAGTCTTGTTCAGTCTTTTTTCATTTTGTTACACTGTCTGAGAGTTTTTGTCTACATTGTCCTCCAGCTCACTGATCTGATTTTCTGCTTCCTCTAGCCTGCTTTTAATTCCTTCTACTGTGTTCTTCAGTTCAGAGATCATATTTTTCATTTTCTCCTGGCTCTTATTGATAGCTTCTATGTCCTTTTTCATGCTGGTGTAATTCTCAGTAAGTTCCTTGTAGTTTTTCTAGAGTTCCTTGTAGTTTCCCTGGAGTTTTTTGTCATTTCCGCTGAGCTCATTCAGCTTCTCCATAATCCATGTTTTGAATTCCATATCTGATAATTTGCTCCCCTCTATTTCATTTAGCACTCTTTCTGGGGATTTTACCTTTCCTTTCGATGGGGGGGGGGTTGTTTCTCTGTCTCCCCATTTTTGTGACTCCTATTGTTTATTGGTGCTTCTTAGAATGATCTTCACTTCCTGGATCTGCCTCTGGTGGCATCAGATCATGTACCAGTCTGGCCCTAGGCAGCCTATTGGAGACTTCCAGGGATCTACTGCCTTTGTTTGTCTTCTTTAATTGTTAATCTATTCAATCTGTGATTAGCCATCAGGCTTAAGAACCATGGGTGTGGCAGCTTAATTCCTGTAGGCAGGGCTTTTGCTTCCCCTCAGGCTGATGCCACTTAGAGGGGAATGGTCTGCCTGCAGCACTGGGGATGAGTCAGCACTGGGACCTGGTCGGCTGCTTCCCCAGTTCTCCCCTCAAAGTCACTGCGCCAAACTCTCCCCAAGTGTCTCCAGTCCTCTCTGTCTTCCCTCTGCTTGAGCCCAGGGTAAGTGGGGGCCAAAATATTTTCATATGTGATCCACTTAAGAGCTCTTTTTCTCCTGCTGTTTCTTTCCGGCTAACAAGAAACCCTGTGGCTTTTCGCTTTTCACAGCTGGATGCTGTTTTACTTTTCACTCTGTTGCTGTAGGCTGGGAAGCCCAGCTGGGGGTTTAGACCCTGCCCTTCTCAGGGGGTACCCCCCAGCTGCTGAGCTGTTTCTCAGTCCCTTTAGCTGCCACCTGTGGGAGCCCAGCCAGCCCTTCCACATCTCTGCACTCCCTACCGGTCATGTTGTGATGTAGCGGCCTTTTCTGTCTCTTCGTGGTTATAAGACTTCTTTTGAGCTAGTGTTCGGTTGCTTATTCCAGATGATTTCTCCGAAATTAAATTGTAAATCCAGACTGGTCCTGGGAGGAGGTTAGTGTAGCTTCCACTTACTCCTCCACCATCTTGGATCTCAGCAATTTTTTGATGTTACTGCCTGTTCACTTTCTTAGAGGAAAAAAAAATGATTTTTTTTAGATTAGATTTGCAGAAATGAGTAATAGAAAAAGTGATAAATGCCTTTAAAAAACAAACAAACAGTTGTATTCTGTTTTTTCAACTGTACTTTAAGTTCCTGGAGGACAGAAATTACACATTTTCTTCTCTATTCTGCCACACTTGAAATATACCCGACAGATTAAGGGTTCAACAATAAGTTCTAATAGGATGATATATATAAGTATAAGACCCAATTTATTGAGCTAATATAAATTTACATTGACAAAACTTTTTCAATAAAGAAGGAATAAAGAAAAACCTGAAAAGAAGCCTTATCTTGTTACTTCATTTCACTTAACATGGAGACTGGCTCCCACTGAGTGCTGATTGAGGGAGTTAGTATGAAGAACAACAGAGGGAAGGGGACACGTGATACTGCATTTCTGTTACCTTTATAGAAAGAACTACTCTCTTCCTTCTTGCTGAGGCAGGCATCCTAGCCATAGCATCAGCATAGATGCAGGCAGCTGCATTTTCTTAAAATAGGCCATGGATCTACAGATTATAAACTGACCTCCTGCAGGTGTGAGTCACCTGTTATACCTCAGTAACTAGCACCTGGCTGGGCCATTGAACAATGGTGGAGGTGATTGAGTCACTTAGTTTTACTCTTCTCATCTTTTCCTTATTTGCCCAGCTCTCTAATGTTACCTGAAATTCCTGCATTTATTGCAAAAAAATGAAACAAAAATTCAAACTTTTTTGAGATTATATCTTTGTAGCTTTGTTGCCTACCCTTCCTTGTTATAACATGATCTTTGGAAAAGGAAGTGTCCTGCGAGATGTGAAACATGGACTCATCATCAGCTTAGAAGACCTCATATAGCCAAGGTCTTGAGCTTGTACACCCTAGATTTGGGCAGGGCTGAGAGTGTCAGGAGAGCCATTAGAGAGAGGTTACAAGAAACAATCTAGTTACATAAGGCATCAAGTTGTTGCTTGTGGAAGTGTGGCTCTTTTATGGGACCATGAGGAAAGCATCCCATGAACCCACATGGGTGGTTGTGGTGTGGCTAGATTTATTTGGGTGGAAATAGAAGGCTGCCCTGGGTTTCCAATATCCCATCTTTATCTGCCCTGCCTTGGAAAAAGTCCAATTGTGTCTTCAGCAAGGCCAAAACAAAAGCCAGTGTCCAGAGTTTCCGTTTCATATTAAAACTTAGTTTTTTTGAGCCTGCAGGCAGCTGCTAAGTGATCTCAGTCCCCATCCAAGTAGCTTAGCACTGTTTCTAGCTGTGCTGCTGTGCCCAGGTTCCTGCCTAGAGCCTGTATTTGGAGTCTATGCAGCTGCTAGACATGCATGAACAAACAGGGTAAGCACATGTTCCCCAGTGAGGGAAAGAGAGAGCTTCTTTGTTAAGCTGGGTTATATTATCATGGGCTTGGAATAGACCAGGCCCTTTTTCAAAATAACCAATAAACTTCCCAAGCTTTCATGGGCTTTTGATGGGTTCACCCCTCACTAATTGATCCCTTTCCAGGTTAGACTGACAGGCCTCTATGATCAAACACCTCCCTCTGTGCCATTTTGACTTCTTTGTGCATGTACTTACTTCCCTCTGTTTCCCCCAACAATCCAATAATCCAGTACTAAAGAGGAAAAGGGAGGGTTGTTAATCCTTGGCGAGGCAATGCTGGGATCCCCTGGAGTGTGTGAAGCTGTAACTTCCTGGCTAAGCAAGCAGGTTTATGCTGCCTGGTTGATTATGCTCAACAATGTCTGATTCCCTTTGCTCCCTTCCTTTATTAATTACTAGTTAACTACCTATGGTAACAAAGTCTCTTTGATCACAGAATTCATTCAGTCAACTAATATTTATTGAGTTCCAACTGTGTGGCAATGTGCCAGGCCTTGTGCAAGACAAGGCACAGAAAGCCATGACCTTACTACCACCACCCCCACCTCGAGATGATAAAAATGAGAAAGTGAAGCAAACATTTCAAAGAATTATAGAATACTGTGCACGCATAATATAGGGGGACCTAACCTAGTTTAGGGAGGGAGGTCAGAGAGTACTTCCCTAAAGAAACTATATTTATACTGAAACTCGAAGAGTTGAGTTGCATCACTGTGGATCAAAGATAGGAAAGGTGACTATGGTTAAGAGTTGAGAAGTAGTTGGGCAGCATGATGTCCATCACATGGGTCATTTCCTGGATTAGCTTGTTAAGATTGATATTTAAGACTTAAAGTGCAACATCAAAAGCAAAACAAAATGGGGTTGTGGGAGCAATGGAGGCTGGAACTGAAATCTGAAAAAGCAAGATAGCCAATGTCTATGATTTCCATGTTAAAATGAATTTGTAGCTAAAGAACACAGCACTATTTTCCTTTTTTAAAAATCATCACCCAAAGATATGTTTATTGATTTCAGAGAGAGAGAATGAGGAGAGAGAGAAAGAGAGAAACATTAATGTGAGAGAGAAACATCAATTGGCTACCTCTCATACATGCCCTGATTGGGGATTGAACCTGAAACCTAGGTATGTGCCCTGACCGGGAATTCAACTTGCAACCTTTGGTGTATGGGACAATGCTTCAGCCAACTTAGCCACCCAGACAGGGCACACAGTGCTATTTCTTTAGTATCCATGTACTCTTTGTAGATATTAGTAGACAGAAGGGCTCACCTTTGGTAAGCAGGCACAGGAACACAGTTCACAGCAGCAAGTCAAACAAGTACACACAAATAAGAAGGTAGTGTGATGATCACTGGTTACTCCCAGGAAAAGCCAGGAGAAGACTGAAAAAAACTTCCATGTACAAGTGGATGATACGAGGAAAATCTTTCATTGTGTTTGTTATAGTAACTTGGTTGGCACAACTTAGAAATGCGGGTTTCCCTTATTACCTGTAGACTTTGGGTTTCAGCTTATGCTCACATTCTCTCACCTAAAAACCTCCCATGGAACTTATATGTAATTTTTTAAGGTATAAGAATATGGACAAATGGGTTAAGTAAACTAACAGAGAATGCTCCCCTTATTGTTAGTTTTGGTTCTATTTGAGGGAGAATTTATTTCCTAAACATTCTGGGATAAGAGTAACTGATTTTTTTAAAAAAATAATTTATTTGTTTGTTATTTTATTTTTTTTATTTTTAGAGGGGAAAGGAGAAAGAGAGGGAGAGAAACATCACTGTGTGGTTGCCTCTCACTTGCACCCCCAACTGGGGACCTGACGTGCAACCTAGTCATGTGCCCTGACTGGAAATCGAACCAGTGACACTTGACTTGCGGGCTGATGCTCAATCCACTGAGCCACAGTAGCCAGGGCTAAGAGTAACTGATTTTTAATTATATTTTATTGATTATGATATTACAGTTGTCCTGATTTTTCCACATTTTCCCCCTTCCACACAGCACCCCCAAATCCCTAGGCAACACCCCACCTCCATCATTGTTCATATCCATGGGTCATGCATATAAATTCTTTGGATACTCCATTACCTACACTTACTTTACAATCCCATGGTTATTCTGTAACTACCCATTTGTACGTCTTAATCCCCTCACCACTCATTCCCCTACATTCCCTTCCATATGAAAGCCATAAAAACTCTCTCTGTGTCCATGATTCTCTGTTCTTGTTTGCTTAGTTTGTTTTTAGATTCAGTTCTTGGTAGATACGTATTTTTGCCATTTTATTGTCCATAGTTTTGATCTTCTTTTTCTTAAATAAGTCCCTTTAACATTTCATTTAATAATGGTTTGGTGATGATGAACTCCTTTGGTTTTTTTCTTGTCTGGAAGCTCTTTATCTGCCCATCAATTCTAAATGATACCTTTGCTGGGTAGAGCAATCTTGGCTGTAGGTCCCTGCTTTTTATGACTGAATATTTCTTGCCAATCTTTTCTAGCTTGCTTTTCTCTTGCTGCTTTTAAGATTCTCTCTTTATCTTTAACCCTTGGCATTTCAATTATAATGTGTCTTGGAGTGGGCCTCTTTGCATCCATCTTGTTTGGGACTCTGTTCTTCCTAGACTTGCATGTCTGTTTGCCTCACCAAATTAGGGAATTTTTCTTCCATTATATTTTCAAATAGATTTCCTATTTCCTGCTCTTTCTCTTCTCTTTCTGGCATCCCTATGATCTGAATGTTGGACCTCTTGGAGCTGTCCCAGAGGTTGCTTATACTATCCTCATATTTTAAAATTCTTTTTTCTTCTTCTTGTTATGATTGTTTTTTTCTTCCTTAATTTTCAAATTATTGATTTGTTTCTCAACTTCATCCACTCTACAGTTGTTACTGTAATTTGTTCTTTATTTTAATTAGTCTATCCTTCATTTCTGACTGGATCTTTTTTATGCTCTTGAAGTCCTCACTAAGTTTGTTGAACATCCTTATGACCAGTGTCTTGAACTCTACATCCGATAGGTTGCTTATCTCCATTTGGTTAAGCTCTTTTTCTGTAGTTTTGATCTGGTCTTTAATTTGGGTCATGATTCTTTGTCTCCTCATTTTGATAGCCTTGTTTCTATATACTAGGTAGAGTTACTTTGACTCTGTGTCTTGGTAGTGGAGCCTAATGTAGTAGGTGTCTTATAGGGTCCAGTGGCACAGCCTAACCCCTGTCACCCAAGCTGGGTACTCAAGGTGCTCCCTTTGTGTGGGCTGAGTACACCCTCTTCTTATAGTTGAGTCTTGGTTGCTATTGGCAGGTCAATGGGAGGGGTTTACCCAGGTCAGTCAGCTGCAAGGATTAGCTGTAACCACTTATCACCAAGCTTCACCCTCCATGGAGGATCAACTATGCAAGGGCAAGGTGGTGGTCCTACATGATCTATAGCTGTCTACTGGGTGTGGTGGCCCTGAGGTCTCCCAGGTGGGGCAAGCCAAGATCAGCCCTCACCTGTGTTTTTCTCAGCCTACCTTGCCTAAACTATGAAGCAATCTGAAATGACTACTACTTGCACTGGGCTTAGAGATTCCCAGGAAAAACCAAGCTGTGAATCCAGTTTGGTGCTGCTAGTCTGGGCCTGAGGCCAGCTGTTGCTTGATTGAGAGGATTTAGGAAGCTGTGAAATATAAGCAAAGGCCAGCCATTCATATGGAAAAGCAACTTGGGTGAGCCCATCAGTTGGGTGGAGCAGAGTCTCCGAGGATCTCCACAGCAGGTCAAACAGTGTTAGCCAGGTTGATGGAGTCTCAGATATGACTCTGTGGCTCTGTGGGAGAAAGGTTAGAAAGGGGACAATGGCCTCCACTTGCCTTGATGCCAGATACTTCAGTTTCTCTCAGTATGCCACTGATGCCTCTCAAGCTGCTGGAGCTCAGATGGAATGAATCCATGTGTGGATCCGTGTGTAGGTACTTTAAGAGAAACAGCTCAGGACTCCAGCAGTTTCTTCCACTGACTCAATTCCCACTGGTTTTTGAAGCCAGAAGTTGTGGGGACTTATCTTCCTGGCCCTGGAATCCTAGGCTGGGGGGCTTAGTGTGGGGCTGAGATGTCTTGCTCCTGAGATATACCTCCCAAATTTTTATCCATCACACAGGGGTGTGGGACCAGCCTGTTCCATTCTGCACCCCTCCTACCAGTCTGGATGGATATAGTTTCTTTAATTTATAATTGTCAGACTTCCATTCAGTTCAATTTCTGACAGTTCTGAATGATGGTTGTTCTATATTTTAGTTGTAATTTTGATGTGGTTTTGTGAAGAGGTGAGCATGTCTATCTACACTGCTATCTTGTCCAGAACTCCACAGTAACTGATATTTTTTTTACTACTCTCCTTACTACATGTCAGCATATGGTTGGCTCATTTAGGTACCTTGCGGGTTTTATGCCCTCATTAATGTAGCCCTGAGTGATAGGCAAGCACATTAAACATGATGCTTTGTCTAAAACGGTTGAGATATTTTAGTAAGTAGGGAGTGTCCAAAAAGCAGCTCTTTAAATCTGTTATGCTCTAATTGGGCTCTTATTGTTTTTCATTATCATAAATATTGCACTAATGAATATTTTAGACTTGGAAAGCCTTAGATCCAAGGGGATTCATGAAAAGAATTACAAAGTCCTTGGCACAAATAGATAGAATGCTGGTCAAGTGTTCTTACTTCATCAGAAATTTTTATTAGCCTTACTGCATAAAATAGGATGTACTTCAGTTATTATCATTTACAGAAAGCCCAGATTACAGATAAAAATCCCATTTTAATGATGTCACCATAATGTCCACTTCTATGTGTCTAGGTAATTTTTACATTTTGATTGCAGTCCATAATAAATATGTATAATTGATATGGGCT
This sequence comes from Furipterus horrens, assembly GCF_987537825.1. Lineage (NCBI taxonomy): Eukaryota > Metazoa > Chordata > Mammalia > Chiroptera > Furipteridae > Furipterus > Furipterus horrens. Next base: position 41,555,123 of record NW_028327174.1, on the reverse strand, counting down.
TAATGGCCACTTTCAAAATAAAATATGTATTTAATATATATAGTCCCACCTCTGAATATTTTAAAACCACCTTTAATAATATAATATTTGTACTTGATAGCTGTATCAGAATATATATACATTAAACGTTCCTTTGAATATAACAATCTATAATGTTATTTTTTATTTCAGGACTGTTAATGGGAATGGGAGAGATTTTTTAATTATTTTTATTTTCTTTGTAAAGAGGATCTTTTTAAAAAAGAGTTTATTTATTTATTTTTAGGGAGAGAAAAAGAGGGAAAGAAACATCAATGTGTGAGTAAAACATTGATTGGTTGCCTCTTGCACATGCCCCAACTACAGACCAGGCCTGCAACCCAGGCATGTGCCTTGACTGGGAATCCTATAGTGACCTTTAACTCCCAACCAACTGAGCCACTGCCCAGGGCTATAAAGAGACTCTTAATATTTGTCCTGGTGGAGTGTACAAGATAGTATCTCCACATTTGGAACCAAACCATGCAGTGGTTGATACCTAAATGTTTCCATTTGATGGTGAGCCCTATCAATCAGAAATTGCATCCTCTTCATCACTGAATTTTCTGTACTTAGGACAGAACAATTGTTAATGTTAGTTGAATGATTAAAACAAAAATGTGTAAAATCACATCTCCCTATGAACAGTAAATTTTTTGATGGTAGGAGCTTCAAAAGAATCATTGTTTTCTAAAGTACCATGTTGCAAACTAAACTTGGCTTAGTGTAGACATGGCATCAATAAAACAACTGTTTTGTCTTCCCACAAAAACAATTAGCTTGTGATGTTATTTGTTTCATCAATCCAAGAGCAGATATACTTTGCCAATATGAACCAACTGGTCTGTAAATCCTTGGAATACCACCAACACAACATTTGGAAACAGACATTACTAGGACCAGGGCTATATAATCCCTTCCACTTTCCCAAGAAACCACTCTGACTGAAAATAAACTGCACACCTAATCATTGCAGTTACCTTCTTCTATAAATTACAGCTGTACACTCATTTTATAAATGGTTATGCCATTACAAACCTTTCTTTATCCTTTCAACAATGTCCAATTTGGATTGAATTTACTTCTCAATAATTATTTTGTGCAATCATCATTTCTCACCGGGATTACCAGAGCTCTTGACTTCAAGATGATTCTTCCCATACATGCTCCATGACACTGACATTTTATACATGCCACTGACACTTTAAAAGCACACGTGTTGATGATGTTGTCATTGATCTACTTAACACATTTTATTACTCCTTTTCCTTTTGCTCTAAGAATTAATTCCAAACATAGGTTATAGAAATCTTCATGTCTTGGTCCCTCTTTATGTACATTTTATTTACTTAAAAATGTGTTTATATATAATCAAATATACACACACACACATATATATAAAATCATATACACAGACACACACTTACATATACCTCACATTCCATCCACTCCAGACATTGAGAAGTGGCATTAGTAAAGGCACAAAGAGCTGCAAAGTACTCAACATGAAGAAGCCATCAGAAAAGGAAGAGGGTCTTTCTCTCCTAAAATATTTATACAATAGGTCTCTTTAAAGAGAAGCGCACTTGAAGAAGGAATTTCAGTTATCTTCACTCAAAAAAGGCATCTAATATATTTCATGACTGGATATAAATTTTCATGGCTCGAGGTCATATTTCTGACAAAGAAAAGTTCTCTGAAACACTGAGAAGAGTTTTGGGATAACACAGCAGGACTAGATGCCACTTTTAGAAAAACACCTAAAACAGCACCCATCTTCATGTTAGGTAAACAAAGCTCTGAACTTTATTTCACTCACATACCAAGCAGGCAGCTAGCAAAGATACAAATGAAACCAACTGGGATGTGGGTTATGGCAGTAAACTGGCCTAGAAGTAGTCAAAATGAGATGTTTATTCAACATATATATATATATATATATCGCAGGCAATTATCATATTAAATAAGACACTATATTTGTCATCTGGGAACTTACAATCTTATGAGAGATATGGTCAAGTAATCAGGCAATTATAAAGACATAGGGGAAATATTAAGAGAAAGGTAAGTGTAGCAGGAAGGGAGACCATTTTATCTAACGTGAAGATGTGATAAAAGGATTTCTGGAGGAGATTTTAAAAAACAAGTAGTTCTTTGTTAAGCCTGGAAGGAGGAGCGACGGAGAATTACCAAGCAGAGGAGGCAACAAATACAAATTCTGGTCCGGAGAACCTAGACAATGACTGACATGCTTGATTTAGCCTTAGTTGTTTTCCTTTTGGGAACAAAACACAGGGATTAGAAGCTCTATTTTTATGGGGTCAGGCTCTGTTTTTTGAGATGACAGGTAGGAAGCTGGCTTTGGGGGGAAATCTATCAAATTCTGAGATTTGATATCAGAAAGTTCATTTCAATGTAAGTTTTGTCTTCCGACTTGTCTTTACCAAGGTTACGCTTCAATTCTCCATTTGTTGTTTGCCTTATTCCTCAATTGGTTCAAAATCTAAGTACAAAAGAGGCTTTCTCAGAGACACTCAATGAAGTCCAATTTGTAAAAAGCACTTAGGGACTCTGCTGATTTTGTGCCTGAGGTGTACTCCAGCTAAATCAAAGGCCTTTCTTCATAAAGTTGCACATGCACAGACCCTGGATTTACTATATCCTGGGATTAATTACAGCTTCAGCAAAAATTTGACTTGTGATGAAGACATAAAAAGCAGTTTAATTTTATCTACTGCAACATCTGCTGGCTTGCTCATAGTGGGCCATGCCCTAACCAGAACTTCAGTATCTGTGAGTACTGACACGTGAACACATGGCTGAGTTCTCACTGCCTTCCCTGTTTTGTCATTTCCCTAGTATTTTTGAGGTCTGGACCACGTTTGCTCTAAACACTTGTTTCAAGTTTTTTCCTGGTCCTCTTGAGAGTGACTTTTCATCTATCTTCATGCCATCATTCCCACACACCTGCTAAGAGGCACAAGGGTCAGTCTGGGTTGCTACAACCTCCCACTGCTGGGAGTCAATGATTTTCCTTAACTCCACTCATGCTTTTTAAACTGGTCTCTTCATTCATTCATTTTTCACCAATCCTTTTAAGGGACCAATTATTTCTGGCAGAGATCTCACTGATAGAGCACTCCCTCCCCCACCCTAACCATCCATTAAGCCTCTCCCAGCTATCACAAAGATCTTCCCCTTCCCCAACGCCATACTTTGCCTGGTCCTAAGCTCTGAAGTAGCTTAGAATGGAGTTATCCCCGATTCGACACTCACTGGGTGAGAAAGAAAAGAGATTCTCTTCCCCCTCTAGGCATTTTAAGATTAGGGAAGTTTTGCTGGGTTTTGTAGCCTGGAATGTATTGTTTTCCCATAGAAACTTATTCCAAAAGCAGGTATTAGAAACCCAGATTTTTATTCTTTTAAAGATTTTATTTATTTATTTTTGGAAAGGGGAAGGGAGAGAGAAAGAGAGGGAGAAAAACATTGATGTGTGAGAGGAATGTGGATCAGTTGCCTCTCACACCTGCCCCTAACCCTGGTCCAGACTGCAACCAAGGCATGTGCCCTGACTGGTAACCTTTCGCTTTGCCTGACGATGCCTAACCAACTGGGCCACACTGGTCAGAGAAAAATAACCTCAGATTTAATAGTTTTAACTTCATTGATAATTTGCTTTTCTTATTTCTCTTTGAAGTTCTAGGAAAATGTCAAATATTAAATTATAATCAAATATTTCACCAGAGAGCTTTGCTTTAATGTTCTAAGTACATTCTATTTTAATCCTTTACATTAACCATTTCTATGTGTCTTATTAATATAGTCTTAGTTATTCTCAATTTGTTACATTTTATATATTTTCATAAACTACTTTAAATAGGTTTGCAGTGGGGTTGGAAATAAATAAGCAATATATTAAATATCTTAGCTATATGTATTGAACATAATATATTATATAATTAAACTACATATGTATTGGGCTTTTGATATAATTCATAATCTAGATTTTTTTCTTGATTATTGGGGAGATTATATGATCATTAACTACCATGAACTAAATAATTCAAAGATTTGTTTATATGAAAAGCAATTTAAATATAAGCCAGTGTCAGCAATTTCATTCATCTTTTTGCCTTGTTATTTGGAAATTATATTTGAAATTACCATTTGTTTGGTTTTGTTTGTTCTTTGCTTTTTTTCCCTGTCCCTAGAGATTCATGGGCCTCACATACTTAGTTCTGATACTCTAGAACATGAGTGATTGTCATCTTTTTGACATAGCCGCCAAGGCTTCCCAAAGTGATTTTTTCACTTAGTCTATATTTTAAGGTACACTATACCAAGCATGCTGTTTTAATATATTGAAAATCCATATCGCTAATGTCACATGAATCTTTAACAGAAAAATGGCAGAAACAGTTTTGTTTATACAGATCTACGAATCTCAGTTGAGTTTTCTGTTTTACTTAATTTCTACCTACTTTTTTTCTTTCTAATTTCTCCTCCTCCTCTTCCTCCTTCTTCTTCCTCTTTTTCCTCTCCTTCTCCTTCTCATCCTTCTCCTCCTCCTCCTTCTTTTCTTATTCTTCTCCTTCTCCTCTTTCTTTTCTTCTTCTCCTTCTTTGTCTTTCTCTTCTTTCCTCCTCCTCCTCTTCTCCCTTTTTCTTTTCTATTTGTTTATGGCCTTTCACTTTTATATTTCTGGTCTGTGTTTCTATAAGCAAAAAATTCTTATTGATTTCTTTATCTTACTGGAACAATCTAGAAACTTTTAACTGAGGAAGATTTTTCAATATTCTAACTACTAACTCTTTCTCCAACTACTTTACCTATTTTATTTCTTACTCCTATAGGAATTGAATAGGTGCCAGTCAGGCCTCTCTAATGAAACCTTAATTTGCCTTACTATGTTTCATCTCAAAGGGATATTTGCATTTTAATGAAAAACTTGCATCGATATTATGCCAACATAAAAGCATTAATCCTATAAATGGAGGCCTCCAATTCTGTGGCAAGTCTATTGTAACATTATTCTTTACAAGACATCCTTTCCCTAGTACTTCTCAATCTAACAGATTGTTTGTACTCAGTCTACAAGTAGATTAGCCTTTTCTTTCTTAGATCAGTATGGCTATGATGCCAAACATATTTTTATTGGAATATAAGTCATATTAGCATGATCAAGTACTTGCTATGTATAATGCAAATGCTAAGTCTAATTTACTTATGACTAGTAGAAAACTAGAAAACCTGATTCTGAACTTTCTGTCTTTAATATAGCTAGTTCTTCACAATTTATAATTTTTAAAACACTTTGCAGGGTTTTTTGATATCAAATAAAAAGCTTTCAAATCAACTTTCAAGATGTCAACAATTCAAATTAATACTTTAAAAATTAGAGGTAAGTAAAATTTCAGAAAATATATGTGTATATAATGCTTTCTGAAATTATTTCATTTAATAAAACATTTTTTGCCATGTACTTTTTAGAACATATTTATTTTACTTTGTGATATTTTTCTTTTAGATTTAGGAAACTGAAGCTAAATAGCCTCTTTTGGGGAGGTGGTATGGGAAATTCTTTCTACTTATGTTATAAAGACAGAGAAGGAAAACTCTGACTCCAAAAAACCTCCGCTGCCTTGCGGCATACCTCTTCAGGGGAAAGGCTAAGGGAGTAAACCCCGACAGAAAATCCGGAGCCGGAGTCCCTAAGGCGGTTTGACGTTGTAGTCAACACCAGCAACTCCTGCGGCGCACCTGAAACCAAGCTGTATTGACTCCGTCTTTCCCTTGGACCCTTCAGCTGCGAAGAGAGGGGGGGTCTGCTGCATGGGCAACAGCAGACCCTCCATATCACCCTGCCCAGGCTCTGTAGCTTCAGCTTCACTGGAGAGGACACTCCAGCGTCATCGCAAGATGTCGATTCAACACGGGAGGAGACAGATACCGTGTCACTCCCGAGTCAGACTGCACAGCCATTCTCGGCAGTGCAGATAGACTCTTAAGAAGCTACACCATTGTCTCTCGAGACGGACGGCTGCCGACGACGATGTTATAAAGAGAGGCAGTATTTTCTATTTGATTATTTTCAAAGGAAGTAATCACTATTTTCCAAGTCTTTGGTGAGTCATACATGTTTATAATTTTGAACAAGCCAAGGAATAAATTGACATTGTGTAAGTGATGTAGTTGAAGCCCACGTGCACTGTAACCTGAATCTCACGGAATAATGAGCACAACTCAGGCCAGAGTGACACCAGCCCTAGAGCACTTCACCAGAGTCATTTCTCCCTGACAGAGTAAGCAAGGAGCCTGCTGCGAGAAGCACACGTGAAAATACTAATTAATTCATTTCCAGAGTGAAAAGAGTACTGATGATCCATTTGTTCAAATTGATTGAACTTAATGTAACTGACATTTTAAAGCCTTAGAAATCTAGCTTTGTTTTCAAAAATTATTGTTCATGACTCTTTTATATTTCTTTAATGACTAAGAGCAAGGGAGATCACACTAGAGAGATTTAGAAAAACAAGTTGGAATCAAACTAAAAGGCCCCACTTTTTTCCTGCACTTTGTCTACAGGTTTCTGGGAAATTAACTACAGCAATTTACTAAAGCCATAAGCACAGAATTTTTAGCAAGAGCAACCATCAAGATGCACTTTAAAGAAGAATGGAACAAATAGAGCAGACTACTGAACACCTCAATTTATGCTAAAGATTTTTCTTTGTGAATAAAAATGTATTCATTACCTAACTGGCTATGTTGGCCAAAAAGGTAATAGAACTGAGTGAGAGAATTGGGTATGAAGATAACAGCTTGGAAAAAATCCATCAAAAAGTCACACAAGCCTATAGCCTGATGGTCACACACACATTCCACATGAATTAGATATTATTATTTTTATATTTATTAAAATTACTAAAAATCATTTATTTTCAAGATTTTAAAGCACATTCTTAAAGCAACTGCTACTAATGTCCTGAATTTCTTAAAATCAGATTCTGTTTTAAGTTGAAATGTTCAATATAAAAGTAAATACAAATGTAAAATAAACAAAAATGACAGATCACCATTTAGTAGATATCATAGGAACACATTATAACATTTGACATTATTACCATTATTGTGATATAAGATGTTGGCTTATTTAAATATGTATCTAAAATATTCCAAAGAAATAAAGATGTATGAAATTAAAACAAAGCATAAAAAATGGACTTTTGAATTGAGTGTTTGCAGATTGTTAAAGGCTAAGGTTGGTTCTAGCTGCTCAAACATGTATTACCTAAATATTTTGTTGTGAAGATAAAATAAATTTTATACTCCCACTTATAGAAATAACAAAACAGAGAAGGTATCAAATTGAAACTTTAATACATCCCATGGACTGACAAACACAAAAATAGATTTTGGTTCATTGTAATTGCAAATTTCATCATAGCCAATATCTTTTTAATTTAATCTTTACTGTATTTTTTTTTCATTATCATTTAGTCCCCTTATACTCACCTCCACCCAGCAATCACCACACTGTTGTCCATGTCCATGAGTCCTTTTTCCTTTTTGCTCAGTCCCTCCCCCACCTATCCTCCACCTTCCCCTACAGTTGTCACCCTGCTCTCCATCTATGAGTCTGTCCCCATTTTCCTTGTCTGTTCAGTTTGCTCATTAGATTCCATATATGAGCAAAATTGTATGGTATTTGTCTTTCTCTGACTGGCTTTAAATGAATAAATTTCTTTCGGAAAAAAATAACTTTTTTTGTTAGCAATAAGGGGACCAAAGAAGTTAAACAGTTTCTTATTCAACATTAAGAGCCCTTTGTTAACCCAGTGATAAATTTTCTCAGCTCCCCATTACCGAACTAAAAGTGTAGGTTTTTTTCAAAAGTGATCATATTTTCAAACTTTTACCAGTTTGCTCTTGAGTTTGACCAACTATTTCCACTTTGCATCAATCCCTCTTTTCCTAATGTCCCCTGACATTATAAGGCAAATTTAAAAAGCACTTTTTAGAGTGGAACAGAGAAGAGACTGTTTTGGCAACTTCACTGCAAATAAAAGATTTGGATTACAGAATAAGAATAGAGAGTAAAAAAGTTCACATCAGTTAAATTTTGAGTATGCTTCCAGGGGGATGTTACTACCATGTAGACAGGGTTTCAAAACCATTTTTTAAAAAATAAGTTTTTATGTATGTTCATGCACCATCAACTCTTGAAAAAATCTTGCTCTCTCTTTTTCAGACAACTTTTATAATTCAAAAAAAGTTGAAGTTGATCTTCAACTTATATAGAATATACTTTGATTTTGAATCTGTCCTTTAATTGTCCAACTTACAAAAATAATTATTCTAAATCTTTCATTAATTTGAAATTTGTATAATGTAGAGCTCCAAGATGTATAAGAATCTACAAAGGATTTTCAGTTCTGTGATCTGAGCCTGGATCTGTCAACCATCCCACACAGTCAAACAAATGACTGCATAAACAGATGGGTATTGAGTTTTGTTCAAAATAAAGAGGGAGGCTCTTTCCGGAGATAGAAATCCTCCTTAGGGAAACACTACTCCTCTGACAGTTTGTGGAGTACAAATCTGGGTGTGATAGCAGTGCTTGCCAGACTTCAACTCGCAAGGTGCTACTGAAGCATCAATGTGATCTAACCAGTTACTGGTCCTGACCACATATATATGGAGGATTTCATGGTAAAAGCGTATATCTTATATTACATTGAAATTAAGAAGTCAATTTTCAAATGAAAAAAAAAATAGTGAAACAATCAACTTTGATTTAAAAGCCTTACAGGTTAGGTAAGAAAATGAAATGCAATCCTGCTTTTCTGTAGCTTGAAAACATGTAAATTCAGGTAGATATGTTTAGTTAAACGTGTCCAACAGAGAAATTAGTGAAGAGAAAGAGCACTGAATATGCTTGCTTGCACTCCAACAAGATGACACTATTTACCTCGTCCACTCAAATCCCTAGGAACATGAGCTCTTGGTTTTTCTGACCTGAAATCCCTATCCCATTTTTCTTCTCATTCAAATTTCTCCAAACTTTCAATTTTCAATTAAAAAAATCCCAACCACTCCTAAAACATATCATTAACCAATAAAATATGTCCAGATCACCTACTTTATTAGTAAGAAAAGTGGGGCTTGAAAAAGATTAAGTGGTTTTTAACTGTTTTATGATAAGAAAGTGACACAGCTGGAACTGAAACCAGTGTAGTCTGACACTAGAAGTCACAATCTTGATAACAATTTGATATTGGCTCATTTGTAAGTAAGTGGTCTCTGCCAAAAGCTTTAAGATTTTTTTTGAAGTTTTAAAATTTCAACACTTAACCTGCTTCACAGTTATTGGAAATTTTCATTCTGAAAATTCATTCTTTAATCCCTGGAAATTTCCCATATTATTCTAGCATATTTTCTTCCCTTTTTTATTGTGTTCTTTTCTTTATTACTATTATTTAATGGTTGTTGGACCTTCTGAGCCAGAATTTTATATTTTTTATTTCTTTTTCTTATTTTTATGTTTTCTAAGAGACTTCCTTATATTTATCTTTCATTTTCTAAATTTGAACAGTGATGATTCTTTTAGTTAGACTTATTTTTAATTTTAGGAAATTATATTTTTAATATTATCTGTCTCTAGGAAAAATAGAGAATTAATTGCAAAGATTAATAACCAAAGGCTAATGGAATAAAACTTTTCTTAAATGAGTAAAGATACAAATCTGCAGATTGAAAGAACCCATAGAATTAGAGAATTAGAAATTTAAAAATTTTAATATTTTAAGTCATATCAGTGATATTGTTGAAGTACAAGTTTAAGGAAAATTGCATAGGAAGAAGAAGGTGATTACTTATAAAGTACGTGTTGGGGATTGGGATGGGATGGGGGCAGTATGAGGTAAATTAAGGAGTTATTGTCAACCATTTTGGAAGCTAGAGAACAACAGAACACCTTTTCTAAATTATAGATTCATTAAATTCATTACATCCTTCAAGGTGAGGCTCAGATGACATATTTCTTATCAAATCTATTCTGACTGCCTTATTCAAAATTACAGTTTTTCCACAACCCAACAATTTATTATCCTACTTTTTCTCCCCATAGTATTTATCTTCTAATATAAAACATTATTTTCTCATTTCTATGAGTATTTCTTTTTGTCTGCTCCACTTTACTAGAGCGTAAGTTTTTGGAGAAAAATGCAAATGCCTAGTACCTGGCACTAGTAGGTGTTCAGCAATTACTCATTAAGAGAATGAATGAATAAAATATACAGTGTTGGAAAGAGTATGCAAAATGGATACCCTCATGCATGGCTGGTGGGTGTGTAAATTATACATTGTTATAGCCTTACAAAGGGTAACTTGATACTATCAATTAAAATTTAAAAAATTTTATTCTCCTCTATTAAGCTTTTTTATTTCTAGGTATCCATTTTAGAAAAGATACCACATCTACAGTAAGACTCTACAGTAACTTTCACTGCAGCCTTTAATTTGTTAAAAATGCAAAATAACCCAAATGCACAGAGAGTGGAAATAGTTAAACTATGGTGTATCTAATTTATGTAACACTCTAGGATTTTTAAATGAATCATTTACATAAAAAATAAATAAAACAAAGTCATATACTAGGATATGCACAACAAGCAAAAATGGGTAAGGAAAAGCAGAACAGGCCCAAACAGATTAAGCAATGACTTAGAAGGACAGTGGAAGCATGGAGAAAGATAAAGACACAGGTGTAGGAAGACTTCAACAATTTACTATATATACCTATGTTTCTTTATTGTCTGAATATTTTTTAAAATTCTTAATTAAATAATTATTTTAAAAGCCAGGCTTTATAGAAAGAGCCAGCATTACTCCATCTGAGTGCTACCTCTGATAACACTATGATCTTAAGGAAGTATGGATCTCCTCCCTGCCTGTTTCTTTTTTTTTTTAATTAATTAATTTATTTATTCTAGGGGGGACCCCCCCACTCTGTAACAATCCTCCCCTCTCAGACTTAAGACCCTTTATAATCTTATAAAGGACAATGGGTGAAGGTCTCATGCTCCTCTAGCTGCTTCAAGCTGGACGTGGTCATTGTCCTAACTATACTTGGGTCCAGAAATCCCTAATAAATGCGGGGGTGTGGAAGGGAGGGTGGCCTTCCCATATGGGGAAGGATCTTGAAGACTGCAGGTCAGTTGGCTGTCTCCAGACAATGGCATGCTCAGTTTAACAAGCTAGCATCTTTGTTGTATTCTGGGGGCAACAGATTTGGCAACAGGGTTAAAGGGCATCATTAAAATCATAACCACTGGATGAGAAAAGGAAGGTATTAATTTTTTAATGTCCCACATTAGGAACAAAAAAAGGCTTCTTTGGAGGAAGGTGTGCAAGGCATGTCACACCCATCTAAAGCCCTTTTGCCCACTATACTTAGTTTGGGCTGAAGGGAATATTTTAGGTTTCTCCCCTTCAGACCTCTGGGTTCTTTCTGTCCAAGCCATTAGGATAAAAAGAGAAACCAGTTTTAAAGTGAAGCCCACAGACCATCCCATACTTCACTAACCCAATCACTTAGTTCAGCCAAACCATTGAGTCTTAGGAGGCAGCAATGCAGAAAGAATTAAGTGAGGTGTATATGTTGAAACAATCACTTAGATAATGAGATCATAGGTTTATGCCCCATGAAAGCAGAACACACATGTTAATTTATGCAACATAACCCACAAACCAGTCTCTAAATCTGCAAGACTGTATATTAAGCATCTCTGATGATGCCACAGACCTAGTTTAACTTTCAAATGAAAATAAACTTTAAATAAAAATAAATTTGAAAGACAGCTGCATTAGTTTATAATCTACCACTGATCGTTATGATTTTCCCTGAATGATGATTTTTCTTCTTAAGACTACCCTTCTCAACAAGAGCAGCAGATGATCACATATGATCTGTAAGTCTGCTTTGCTGGAACTTATACAAGGAATCTTTAGGGTGACCTTCAGTCTGCCCTTCAGGGCACAGAAGCTGATCCACATACTTGCCATTCAGCCTTGCCTGTAAACACCTGTCTTTTTCAAGTCCTTCGCATTTTTCACTGCTCCTTAAGGTTCCTTCTAGCCATCTTTCAGGAAAGCAACCTTCGTTCCTTCTCTGGAAAGATTGCCATGAACCACGCAACCAACCAAGGTATCAGGCTTTCTTTCTTGTGGGCTTTTATACCTTCAAAAGTCAATCCCAGTTCCTCAGGGCTTTTTGGTAACAACCAGAGTCCAAGCATGTCTCCTTTAGGCATGGCATTCCTGTGAAAGTCTTGGTCAACAAAACCTCTATTAACAACTGATCTTATTAGTTTTATGCAAAGAACCTTATGTCATTACTTACTTCTTCAGAATGCCAAATTCTGGAGGGATCGGGTAAGGAGAAAAATATAGTGTGAAGGAAAATCCTTGTCCTTCTAATATTCACTAAAATTGCATTTTCATACTTTACATTACCTTTTGTTCACTTTTCTACAAGTGAAGTTTTTTAGGGGTGTAAGGGATTTTGCTGGCTCCTTTATTTACTTATTTTGCTTTCATTTATTTTTTCCACTAAAAATTTTTGTTAATTTGTTTTTCTATTACAGTTGTCCCACTTTTTTCCCTATTGTTCCCCTCCACCCTGCCCACCACTTCTCCCACAGTCAATCTACACCCCGTTGTCTATGTCCATGGGTCATTTATACATGTTCTTTGATGAGACCCTTCCCCTTCTTACCCCCTTCCCTACCTCCCACCTCCCCCCTTGTCACTATTAGTCTGCTCTTTGTTTACATGCCTCTGGTTCAGTTTTGCTAGTTTGTTTGTGTTGTTCCTTAGTTTCCTGTATTAGGTGATATCATATGGTATTTGCCTTTCATTGCCTGGCTTATTTCTCTAAGCATAATTCTCTCTAGTTCCATCCATGTTGTCACAAATGGTAGGAGTTCCTTCTTTCTTTCTGCTGCATAGTACTCCATTGCATAGATGTATCACAGATTTTTGGTCCACTCATCTACAGATGGGTTCTTAGGTTGTTTCCAGCACTTGGCTGTTGTAGATAGTGCTGCTATGAACATAGGGGTGCATAAGTTCTTTTGTTATTATTGATAGGTACTTATTCATTGTCATCTTTCCCCTTTTACTTGTGTTTCTCTCTGTCTCTCTTTGTTTTCTTCATCTTCTTAAAGCAGAACCTTAGCATCTTTTACAGTGCTGGTTTGGTAGAGATGTATTCTTTTAGCCTTCTTTTGTCTGAGAAACTCCATATGTCACCTTCCATTTTGAATGAGAGCCTTGCTGGGTAGAGTATTCTTGGTTATAGACCTTTATTTTTTATTGCTTGCAATATTTTTTGCTATTCTCTTCTGGCTTGTAGTGTTTCTGTTGAAAAAGCTGATGATAGCCTTATCAGAACTCCCTTGTATGTTATTAGTGTTTCTCTCTTGCTGCTTTTAGGAGTCTCTCTTGTCTTTGAGTTTTGTCCTTTTAATTATGATGTATCTTGAAGTGGGCCTGTTGGGGTTCATCTTCATTGAAACCCCCTGTGCTTCCTGGACTTGCATGACTTTTCCTCTTATCAAGTTAGGGAAATTTTCTGTCATTACTTTTTCAAACAGGTTTTCTATCCCTTGCTCCTCTTCTCCTTCTGGTATTCCTATGATACAAATATTATGTTTCATGTTGTTCTGCAGCTCTCTTAAAACCTCTTAATTCTTTTTAAGTCTCTTTTCATTTTGTTGCCCTGTCTGGGAATTTTTTTCTAAGTTGTCCTCCAGCTTCCTGATCTGATTTTCTGCTTCCTCTAGCCTGCTTTTAATTTTTCTACTGTGTTCTTCAATTCAGAAATTGTCTTCTTCATTTCCTCATTTCTCTTATTGATAGCTTCTATGTCCTTTTTCATGCTGGTATAATTCCCAGTAAGTTCCTTGTAGTTTCCTTGCAGTTCTTTGTAGTTTTCTTTGAGCTTGCTGCACTCATTGGGCTTCCCCATAATCCATGTTTTGAATTCCATGTCTCACAGTTTGCTTTCCTCTATTTCTTTTAGCACTCTTTCTGGGGATTTCTCCTTTTCTTTCAATGGGGAATTGTTTCTCTATCTCCCCATTTTTGTGACTCTTCTTGTTTGTTTCTGCTTCTTAGATTGACCTGCACTTCCTGGATCTACCCCTGGAAGCATCAGGTCATGTACCAGCCTGGGTCTAGGCAGCCTGTTGAAGACTCTCAGAGATCTACTGCCTTTGTCTGTCTCATTTAGTTGTTAATCTATTCAATCTGTGATCAGCCATCAGGTTTAAGCACTGAGGTCAGGGCAGATTAATTCCTGAAGGCAGGGGTTTTGCTTCCTCTCAGGCTGATGCCACTTGCAGGGGAATGGTCTCCCTGCAGTATGGGGAATGAGTCAGCACTGGGACCCGGTAGGTTACTCCTTCAGTTCTCTCCTCAAAGCCACCGCCCCCAGTTCTCCCTAAGTATCTCTAGTCCTCTCTGCCCTCCCTCTGCTTGAGCCCAGGGTAAGTGGGTGCCAAAATATTTTTATACATGATCCATTTAAGAGCTCTTTGTCTACAGCTATTTCTTTCAGGCCAGCAAAAAACCCTGTGACTTTTCGCTTTTCACAGCTGGATGCTCTTTTCCTTTCCGCTCTGTTGTTGTAGGCTGGGAAGCCCAGCTGGAGGTTTAGACCCTGCTCTTCTCAGGGGGAATCCCTGGCTGCTGGGCTGTTTCTCAGTCCCTTCAGCTGCCACCCGTGGGAACCCAGCCAGCCTTTTTGAATCTCCATACTTCCTACCAATCAGGTTGTGATGAAGTGGCCTTCTCTGTCTCTCCATGGTTATAAGGTTTCTCTCCAGCTAGTGTTCAGTTGGTTATTCCAGATGATTCCTCCACAATTAAGTTGTAATTCCAGATTGGTCCTGGAAGGAGGTTAGTGTAGCTTCTATTTACTCCTTCTCCATCTTGGATCTTCATTGTCTGAATTTTTTTACAATGAAGATTTTTCAGATTTTATTGTGTAGTAATTTTATAATTAAAATTAAAACAAGGCAAATTGTCCATCATGAGAATGTTTGATAATGAATGATAGAAATGTTTATGATATTAATAACAATTGCATTGTTTATATTAGTAATGTTATAATTATATGTAATTATTATATATTATTAATACTAACATCTGTAGTTTTCTGTTTGTGCTAAGGCACTTTGATAATGAATGTACATGTATTTCATTTAATCTTCAAAACCACTCTGGTATTATTGTCATCATTTTCTTTTTAATCTATGAAGATACTATGGCTTTGAGGTTAAATCACTGGCCCAAAGTCCCATAGCAAGTATGTGACAGGAAGAGGGGATGAGTCACATACCAAAATTTCTTTATTTTTCAAAATACTGCTTCCTAATCCATTATAGCTTTTTAAAGTAGATTGGGACCGAACCCACATCTTATACAAAGTTGTCTCCCTGCATATATAAGAGAACTAAGTAAATGTCTGTTGCTTATGACTTGAAAAGTGCATAAACAAACTGCTTTCTTTTGCTGGACATATTCTACACAATATTATTAAATGCAGGTTGTTTAGAGTGGCACACTTTTTCTCTATTTTAAAGATGTCATAACAAAGATAAATTAATAGTGATATCTATCTATATAAGAATAAATTGTGGTTGGCTTTTCTCCATGAAAGTTTATATTTCAACTTGCAGTTTCAACAGTGATTTAAATATACATGCTTTACCCTAGCTGGTGTGGCTCAGTGGGCTGGGCATCATCCTGCAGACTGAAAGGTTGCTGGTTGATTTCTGGTCAAGGCACCAGCTTGGGTTGTGAGGACCAAGTTTTCAGTTAGGGGTGTGTGAGAGGCAACCATACATTGATGGTTTTCTCCTTCTCCTGCCCTTCCTCTCTAAAAATAAATAAATAAAATCTTTTAAAAATGTACATGCTTTAGCATTACACTGAATTTTTCTGTTTTTTTTTTTTTTGAGATAAATAATGACACAGAATTAATAGTTTAATTTTTCTAAACTATTCTCATAATAATGGTTTAGTAATATATTAGATTCCAAACTTCTCATCTTAGCCACATTTAGTTGCAATGTGTGGTATTGAATTTTTCTATTCTAAACATGAGCATTGCTTTAGAAAGCAATAAAGAAATATTAAAAACATAAATTAAGGCAAACACAAGGCACTAGAGGATTTTTGCAATATTAGGTTTGAACACATTTTAAATGAAGATCATGTTTCAGACTCTGAAAAGAACCAAATGATGGAAAAGAAATAGCCAATTTATCTTCACCCAGTGGCCCCAAGTTCAGGTTTAAATATTTGAAAAGATACTGAATATTGAGCCATCAATGAGACTTCTGATTACTGGATCTTTTCCTCCGATAAATTTGCACAATAGAGTCAGTGATTATTTCACAAACATTAATTGAATATGTTTGCCTTTCAACACAATGAGTTTACAGAACTACAATGAGTGCTTATGTGTGCCACTGCATGATGGGTTTCTCACTCAGCCTCACCACAAATCTGCTGGTGGGCTGGGATTGGGGATTACACCTCTACTGCTGGAACAGCACAGAGGAAAACAGTTCTCAGAGATTTCCATGAATGACCTTGAACTCATTAACTGGAAACTAAAAACTAATCTAACTACCTCCTAATAGAATGACTATCCTCATTAACATCACTTCCACCTAGAAATGAGGGTTCCATTTTTGTTTTGTTTTCCTTTTACATTTTTCTTATATTTTAAAATCTCATCTATGTAAATGAAAAATATATTTAATTCTCTTTAAACACTCTTTAGTCTTTTCTGATAAGATAGAGTACCACTTTCCTACCATTTTTGAATTTATAATACCCATAAAAGAATATTGTATCAAATTTGAGGTTGATAAATGAACTAAATGTACTGAATTAGGTATTGGGGTGTTGAGTGGAAAAATCAGACTTTCTTCTCTCTTTCTCTTTCTCTTTTTTTCCTCTTCTTTCACCTTTGCTAAAAGGTCTGAAAATTAAAAATTAAACTTTATATTTTAAAAGAAGAGTTTAGAATTTTAAAGCATGTGGTAGGGAGGAAAGACAAAAGGAGGTAACTTAAGGAACCTGAAACAATGATTCAATGATTGCTCATTATTTTATATGACATTCTTTTGTTGCAATAGTATTTACCTATGTGCCAAAAGCCTGTTCAGATACTTGTCATATTGATACTTATTTCATATTGCTAATTCATTTCCAAGCCCCAGAGACAGAAAAATAATATGAAAAGCAGCCTTATCCAGGAACATGCAAATCAACAAATATTTTTGAAAATAAACTATTTTTTAAATGATAGAAACTTATTATTCTTTGAGTTGTGAAATTCTGTGTATAAAGGTGGCCAAAAGAATAACGCATTGGGATTTCTGGCCAACATAGACATGCTGTGTCTCATTGCACAACTAAGTAGAAATACAACTACCTCAAAACTAGAAACAACCAGGAGTTCTAGGAAATCGAGCTGTGTGGAAGTCCAACAAACAAAGATATGAAGAAGAAATACACATCCAGACAGGTAGGAGAGGCAGAGCTGGGGCAGAGAGGATGTGGTATGGTGGTGGCAGCAGCAGCAGCAGCAGTGGCAGGTGAATGGAAAATGCAGTCACACATTTTAAAAAGTTGGTAGGGATACCTGGGAAGTGCTCCCTGCACCAGACCAGACCACAAAGCTCACAGTCCCAGTTCCAGGGACAATAAAGCCTCATTGCTTCTGACTGTGATTCCTCTGTTGTGGCAGAGGAAGAAACTGTCAGTTTCTCAGCAGAGTCCTCTTGTTTAAAGGGCCTCCACGGTCCTAGAATGTCCGCAGACCCACCCACTCTGGGAACAAAAGCCAGGGCAACAGCTAGAGACGTGCCAGTCCCATCCCATATGAGAGTGGGAGAGGTGTCTGGAAGAGGGGCGAGTGCTGAGCAAGCAGCACCGTTTCCTCTCTGACCCCTCCCCCACATACAGCACCACAACGTGGGGAAACGAGTGGCCCTGTAGCCCTATATGGTGAATACCTAAGGCTCCCTCCCTTAATGTACAGGAGTGACACAGAGGAAAACAAATGCAGGAGCCTGTCAAGATGAGGAGACAGAGAAGTATGGCCCAAAAGAGGGAATGATGAGGAGAGAGCCAACCTAACAAATGAGGAGATAGTTAATCTAACGGTCGCAAAGTTGAAAACACTGGTGATAAAAGTGCTCACAGGCTTGACAGACGTGCTTGATTATGGCAAATGCATGAGGGAAGAAGTGAAGGTTATGCAAAATGAAATGAAGAAAAATACACACAAAACCAATGGTGAAGGAAATGCAACCAGGGTTCAAATCAATGATTTGGAAAAGAAGAAATAAAAAAATTAACCAGTACAGAAGGAGGAAACAAGAGTTGAGAAAAATGAGGAGAGGCTTAGGAACTTCTAGGACAACTTTAAACATGCAAACATCTGAATCATATGGGTGCCAGAAGGGGAAGAGAAAGGGCAAGAAATGGAAAAGTTATGTGAAAAATAATGAAGGAAAACTCCCCAAATTTGGCAAAGGAAATAGATATACAAGTTCAGGAAGCACAGAGAGTCCCAAACAAACAAGACCCAGAGAGGACCACACCAAGACACATCATAATTAAAATGCCAAAGGTTCAAGTTAAAGAGAGAATCTTAAAAGCAGCAAAAGGAAAGAGTTACCTACAAAGGGGGGCTTGTAAGTCTATCAGCTGACTTCTCAAAAGAAACTTTCCAGACAAGAAGGAGCTGGCAAGATGCATTCAATGTGATGAAAAGCAAGGACTTACAACCAAGATTACTCTATCCAGCAAAGCTATCATTTAGAATGGAAGGGCAGATAAAGTGCTTTCCAGACAAGGTGAAGCTAAAGGAGTTCATCATCACTAAGCCATTATTATATGAAATGTTAAAGGAACTTACTTAAGAAAAAGAAGACAAAAATTGTGAACATTAAAATGTCAACAAACTCAACTATCAACAACTGAATCAAAAAAATAGAAACAAAATCTAACTAAGCAAACCAGAATAGGAACAGAATCATAGGTATGGGAACCATTTGGAGGGTAATCAGCCTGGAGGAGGAAGGGGGAGAAATGGGGAAATGGTGCAGGGATTAAGAAGCATAATTGGTTGCTATAAAACAAACAGGGGGAAGTTAAGAATAATATAGGAAAGGGTGCTGCCTTGGACATGACCCATGGACATGAACTAAGGGTGGTGGGATTGCTGGAGGAAAGGGGATACTGGACAGAGGGGAGCAAAGGGAAAAAAATTGGGACTACTGTAACAACATAACCAATAAAATATACTTTAAAAAAAAGAATAATGCATTGTGTGTGCATGAGAGTGCTGCTTAAAGAATGCCTCTCAATCTGTGATCATGCTACAATAAAGTATCATCTCACACCTGTCAGAATGGCTATTATCAATAAATCCACAAACAACAAGTGCTGATGAGGATGTGGAGAAAGGGGAATCCTTATGCACTGTTGGTGAGAATGCAGGTTAGTGCAGCCACTATGGATAGCAATATGTAGATAACTCAAAAAATTAAAAATGGATCTTCCTTTTGACCAGTGATTCCGCTTTTGGGAATATATTTAAAGTAACCAAACACTAATTTGAAAGAATATAAGCAACCCTAAGCTCCTTGCAATGTTATTTAAAATTGCCAATACATGGAAGCAGCCCAAGTGTCCATCAACAGATGACTGGATAAAACAACTATGGTACATTTACACAATGGGATACTACTTCACCATAAAAAATGAGAAAATTTTATCCTTTGCAACAACATGAATGGACCTAGAGAACATTATACTAAGTGCAATAAGTCAGTGAGAGAAAGACAAATACCATGTGAATTCACTCACATGTGGAATCTAATGAACAAACTAAACTGTCAAGGAAAATGGGGACAGACTCATAGGTGGAGAGCAGGATGACAACAAAGGTGGGGGTTGGTGGGGGAGGGATTGAGCAAAAGGAAAAAGGACTCATGGACATGGACAACACTGTCATGAATGTAGTGGGGGAAGGGGGTGTAAGGGGACTAAATGGTAATGGAAAAATACATTTTAAAAAATTGATAAAACCTTAAAATAGTATTTAACAATACTTTTAAATAATATATTTGCTGATTTGTGTTGTGTCTCACTTTGAGAACATGTAATCAAAAATAAAAATTTATTAAATATTTAAATTATGAAATATTGACCTACTTTACAAATTTATCTTTTGTAGTTGCACAAATTTAAAAATAATATAACAGTATCAGTAAAGAATGTTTAAAAATACACCTTTCTAGTGAGATAATTTTATCTTGGGAATTGATTTTATCTTTGCCTAATATCAGATATATTGATTAATTATTGTATTATATAATTTTGTAAACCTCTTATTCCTCTAATATTAAAAATAAACATATTTCTAAGATGTTATATAATCGTCTTAATCATTATTTTTAATACAGCATAACTGAGTCAAGTAGATATTGCATGAACTAACAATTTTTCTCTTAGATATTTCTGTTGCCTATCATTTTTATCTAACATTAAGAACAATGCTATACACATTTTCTATCTCTCTCTCTCACACACACACACACAAATATTCATGCAGGTTTTTTTTAATTCTTTTAGATTATTTTATATATTTTTATAGTGCAATAGCAGTTATAAAATGTTGATAAAATTATCAAATTATTTTCTAAAAAGTAATGATAATTTATATTTTTTGTAGCAATGCATGTGTATCAGTTTGACTGTATCTTGCCAGCCTTGACTATGTCATTAAAATATTTTAGCAATTTTAGGTGTTAACAAAGTTTTAGCTGCATCTATATGCTTAATTGTGAGCTATAAACTTTTATTATTATGCCTTATCTTGACTTACCTATTGGAGCGTTAGTATCATTACCTAACAGCTTGCATGTCCCTTTATTTAATCTTTGTTTACTGTGGTACTTTTCCAATTTATATTTTAATTTTAGCAAAGATTTCTTTTAACAAGGAAGTCATAGTTAGCTTTCTTAATCATGTGAATTATGGCTCTACTTAAATAATAAGTATATACTTACCCCACAATTGTAAAATGTGAAAAATACCATGTACTATATCATCTATTAAGTGACTTTGGCTCAATAATCACAATTATTATTATGATGGCTAAAATTGAGGAAACACTTTTTAGGCATAAAAACTCTTTCATGTGGAAGAACTCATTGAATTCTTACAACAACCCCCTGACTTAGGTATTATTATGATTAAAAAGGTTAACATTCCAAGTTAGTCCCTGAAAATAGGCCATTAGACTATGTGGATACGTAAGCACTGAAAGAATCATTGGACAGACAATACAAAGTCATTTTCTTTGGAGGACACTCTTACAAGGATTTGTGCTACAGCTAGTCAATCTTTTTGTACCAGAAGAAAGGAAGCAGAATTTGAACTGCAGGAATCCTGTTCTTTTCTTGTTAGATGTACTGGCCTTTGAGTAGGCACCACCCCTTGCCCCCGTTTCAGAGCGTCACATGGTAATAGCTTACTGATGCTTTACTTTCTGTTGCTGATGTGCAGGTGGCAGAGATGTTTGATATCCTCTAACTCAGAATCTTGGAAGGACTTTGAGGTCAGCCACTTACCGTATAAAATATTCTCATTGGGGCTCTTTAGTTTCTGTTTATAAACAAAGCTCCCATACAGGGAGACCGCTCTTACTTAACAATTCTCTTTCTCTTGCTTATCTGGAATGGAAAGTCCTAACCTCAAAAACGACTGCCACTGATCCCTGAAAGGAATAGAAAGAGAAAATCAGATTTGCATCTCTTGATGTCACTGGGAGTGAATGTGAAATGCACATTTTTAAGTGGGACTTGGGCAAACTTGTTTATAAGCAAACTCCTTTAAAAAACAGCTCTCTAAAGCACAAACTACTTTACATAGAAAAAAAAGTGCTTAATATTTTTTGGTAGCTTTTGTCAAATACTGTAATCCAAAGTCAGATATTTATAAAATATACTCTTTGAGATTGAAGCTCATGCTCTTCTCTTTCTTCCTTTTGGCCGAGAACATGCTAGATACTTCTGCAGTGAATAGAATTAATGATTATTGATCAAGTACTGTTGGCATATTTTTGCTATACACAACTTAATTGAGAAGATGCAGTTCTTGGCCTGTATACCTTTTATTTTGTTAGACAAAATGATGTTACACTTTGCACTCCATCCTGTTGGTATTTTTATCCTACACTGTGGTATAAGATTGTCACTTGATGTGGTTCACACCCATAGTTTTCTTTGCTGGACAATTGCTAGGTGGTGTCCTGGGGACATGCATTGTGTAGAGTTTTCAAGGGTAAAACGACAGTATCTAAAGTTCACAGGGGAAGATACTGGGTCACAAGTGATGTAACTAAGAGTAGGTGAGAGAAACAACATGCCAAAGTGGAAAGAAAGCATCAAAAAAGATTTGGAACAAAAAGAATGGTAGTTTTCTTACAGGAGAATGAGGCAAGAAAAGTCAGGTTCAGAGGTTATTATTTAGCTTTGGGCAAACTAAATGGCAAAATAGAAGAGAATTTCTCTAAGTTTTGATTTTGGCAGGATTTCACATTGGTAGAGCACTGCATCCTGAAATGTGTACTGTTCCTAAGAAGCTCTGAATATCCTCACATTTCTGAATTCCTTAAATTCATTCACCTGCCTTACTCTTTACTTAATTAATTCTGTCCATTATATAAAAAAGTCTCTCCATTCAAGAGTGCTAAGCATTTTACACAACTTTCATCATTTCTTAATAAATCAATTTCCATGATGGGTGTTATAAATTTCTTTTAAGAGTGTAATTGTTATTTTTACTAAAATGATGTGTGCTTAGTTAGAAAGTCAAACCATACCAAAAAGCCTGGAATGGAAGTAAGAAGTCTGCCTGACTTCTCATCACTAACAGCCACTCCTACAGATGGTAAAAAGTAATTTTCAGAAGCGCTAAAATCATGACTTTCATGCAGATATAAAATAAACATATACTGGAGATTTAATTTAAGTCATTATATAGTGAGGAAACCAGTATAAAGAAGAATTTCCAAACCAGAGAAATATGTAAAACCATTATAAACTCTTTTTATTACTATAAGTTTTCTACACATTACTTCTATCTCTAGGTCATGGTATAACAGCTAAAAGTCAATAAAAGACACAAGATAATTTTATAGAATCCTGTAGAATCTTATAACCTGACAGGATATTCTCTTAATAGTGCAGATTTCACAAATAAAGTCACCTGATGACTTTTTGGTCTATTTCAATGTATTTTACAATTTGCAGAGACTACCACTTCCTACTATTGTACCTGTTCTAGTATTTACTTCTGTATTTTCAGATAGTATATTATAACTGTTCTTTCATACTTGCTGAAGTTTAGAGACTAGTTATTAACTTTTTTCTATAGTAAATGAGGATGTAATTCCTGTTTATCACTCCTCACACATATTTTTGTTTGCCTTTCCCATATTTACATTAAAGATTTAACTCATTTTATTAAATATATATATATTCATTAGGGCTATGCAAATACTGTTTCCATCCTATTTGTGTATTTCTTACCTTCCTTTTCCTCCTCTTTTTGTCATTCTATGTGTTCTTTTACTATTCTCTTTTGTGCTGAATCCACTTTTCCTGGAGGCCTCCATCTTCCTGACAAATTTGGGCTGAGGGCTTTTCAGGATGCTGTACCTCTGGCCTTTGGGCACTTTTCTTCACAGAATACCTAGGGATTCCCTTTATCCTATTTTCTCTGCTTCCTCCTCCATTTCCTGGGCCCCATGACTTCCAACATATTAATTTATACCTTTAAATTGATAAAGCTCATACCTCATTCACTTCCCAGCAAAGGGTGAATGGGAGGTAAAATTCTGATATCTTGTACCTCTGGAAACTATTACTAACAGCATAGCTGAATGTAGATGTCTAGGTTTTGAAGTCATTTTCTTTCATAATTTTAAGGTATTGCTCTGATACCTTCTGGATTATCATGTAGTAGTCAGGAAACTGGATTTATTCATATTATTTGTCCTTTGTATAACCTAATTTTTCTCTAAAGTTGTAAGAAATCTCATTTTGTTTTAATTAATTATTGAAATTATTGGGGTTACAATGATTAATAAAATTACACAGGTTTCAGGTGTACAATTCTATAATACATCATCTATATATTGTATTGTGTGTTCATGTCTCCAAATCAAGTTTCCTTTGGTCACCATTTATGCCCACCTTTACTCTCTTCTACCTTCGCCACCCCCTTTCCCTCTGGTAATCGCCATACTGTGGTCTGTGTCTACCTTTTTTTTTTTCTCATTCCTTCACCATTTTCATCCAGCCCCGCAACCATCCGCCGCACTGACTGCCATCAGTCTGTTCTCTGAGTCTATGAGTCTGTTTCTATTTTTTTTTTGTTAGTTTATTGTGTTCATTAGATTCCACATATGAATGAAATCGTATGGTATTTGTTTTTCTCAGACAGGCTCATTTTACTTAGCATAATGTTCTCCAGGTTCATCCATACTGTTGCAAAGGGTAACATTTTCTTCTTTTTTAAAGCTGATAGGATTCCATTGTGTAAATGTACCCCAGCTTTTTTCCCAGTCATCTACTGACAGACATTTGAGTTGATTCCAAAATTTGGCTATCATAAATAACACTGCAATAAACATAGGAGTGTATATATTTTTAGAATTAGTGTTTTGGGTTTCCTTATGTATATTCCCAGAAATGGGAAAGCTGGATCATGAGGCAGTTCCATTTTTAATTTTTTGAGGTAACTTCATACTGCTTTCCACAGTGGCTGCAACAGTTTGCATTCCCACCAACAGCCCACTAAGGTTCCCTTTTCTCCACATCCTCACCAGCACTTACTGTTTGTTTATTTATTGATGATGGCCATTTTGACAGGTGTGAAGTGATAGTTCATTGTGGTTTTAATTTGTATTTCTCTGATGATTAGTAATGTTGAGCATTTTTTCATATGTCTATTGGCCACCTGTACGTCCTCTTTGGAGAAATGTCTATTCAGGTCCTTTGCCCATTTTTCAACTGGATTGTTTGTTTGTTTGTTTGTTTGTTTTAATGTTGAGTAAAATGAGCCCTTTATAAATTTTGAATATTAAGCCCTTATCAGATATATCATTGGTGAATATGTTCCCCCATTCAGTGGGTTGCCTTTTCATTCTGTTGATAGTTTCCTTTGTTGTGCAAAACTTTAGTTTGATGTAATACCATTTGTTTATTTTTTCTTTTGTTTTTCTTACCCAATGAAATATATCAGAAAACATATTGCTATCAGTAATGTCCAAGATTTTACTGCCTATGCTTTCTTCTAGGATATTAATAGTTTTAATTCTAACCTTTGTTTTTAATTCATCTTGAGTTTATTCTTGTGTATGGTGTAAGAGGTGTCTAGTTTCATTTTTTGCACATATCTGTCCAATTTCCCCAACACCATTTATTGACTAGACAATCTTTACCCCATTGTATGTTCCTGCCTCCTTTGACAAATATTAATTGACTATTTGTTTTAATATTTTATCATGGTATGCCTTGGAATAGGTCTTTCTCATTCAACATCTGATCACATGGTGCATTCTTCTATCCTGGAAAAACACATTGTAGTTCCAAGAAATAACCTTGTATTATTTCTCTGATAATTTTCGCCCCTCTGTTTATATTCTTTTTACTCTTCAGAATTGCTGTTATTCAGATGTAGGATCTCATGCAGGTTCCTAAGTTTATTATTTTGTTTCTACTATTTTATATGTGTTCCTCAAGTTTATTTACCAAACTTATACTGACTCAAAAAAATTTGCCATGGTGATTTTAATCCAAGCATTTCTATCACTGCTTTTGTTCTTATTTTTCTATGTTATCTTTTTATAAATACAATGGCATATCTATCAAATAACATTGGTTATATATTGACTTTTTCTTCTGTTGCTTTTTATTTTTAGTTCTTTCATTGTGACTATTTTATTCTAACTCTTCCACATCAGAAGCCTTTCTCAACTGTCTGGTGGCACCACAGCTGAATTTTATACTTCGGACAACAGGAAAACAGTCCTGATGGGAAACTCTGTGTGTGTTGAATGGATTAATGTTGTTCAGATTCCTTGAGGTCAGAGATAATGTATGTTTTCTAGAAACTCTACCACCTATTATAGTGCTTGGTAGAAGTGTGTCTCTGACATGAATAAAAGAGTTCTCTCTGAAGGAAAAATAATAACAGAACAAAACAAAACAAAACAAGGACATATGACTCAGGTAATCACCAGGGTTTCTTTTTAGTTAAAAAACAAGTAAAACTTTAAAACAAGTAGAAAACCAAGTAAAATAAAATTTTAAATAAATTTTGCTATGAATTCTTAAAATCACATGTACCAAATATAAATTATAAAGTGAACAAATATTTTCTAGCATTTCCGGACACCTTTTGCATCATTTCTCATTTTGTGAGAAAGCCTGCCATTGAGTCCATGGCAATGGTGCGATATCCCGGACTTCTCCCTCCCCCTCAAAACTTTGCCTCATGAAAGAGATTAATCTTTATACCTTTTCATTTTAGCATGTCCACTTCCTTATCGGGTTAGTTACAATTTGAACTCTAATGTTTCTTCTGGAACTGAAAGCTTAGCTTTTAGCTGAGGAGTTTAAACCTTTAAGGGAACTGGTGAGACAAGCATTTGGAAGAGGATGGGACCCTTTCAGGTCCCTGAAAGTTTCCTATGTCATGTTTCACTTACTTTGTATATGTGACACTGATTACACGTGGAGACATAAACTTTCCAGGGAGGTCTCTGAGGCAGGAAGGAGCCAGTCCTGCCCATGTTGATAATGCACCTCAGAAGAACTTGTCATTTAAAAAAATGTTTTTTTAAGAGGTATTTTAAATATTTCTCTCTCTCAACATTGTATACCCACAAATGTCTTCTTTGCTCAAAAATTATTTCAGAAAATGAATTTAACAAAATTAACAAATCCCATAAAATACTGAAAATGAGATGATCTTTTAGTCCAAGTGTTATAGAAATATAAATGAAGAGCATAATGGGTTCTTTGGATAAAAAGACAGTAAAGTACTTCACCTATTAACAATAGGGCCAGAGCCCTGGCTGCTGTGGCTCAGTGGATTGAGCATCGGCCTATGAGCCAAGTGTTGCTGGTTTGATTCCCAGTCAGGGCACATGACTCAGTTGTATTCAGGTCCCCAGTTGAGGGTGCAAATGAGAGGCAACCACACAGTGATGTTTCTCTCCCTCTCTTTCTCCTTTCCCCTCTCTCTAAAAATAAATAAATAAACAAAACAACAAATAAATAAATTAATTAAAAAATTAAACTTAAAAAAATGTTTTCTGTGTTAAAAAAAAAATAGGACCAGAGAGACTAAAAATACTTACATATAATTCTACAGGAGAAAAATTAGGAAAAGCAAAAGAAAAGTGAACAGAACATACTTGTTCTAGAGACAAAAAACAAAATTCCTAGAGAAACTGTGGAACTTCACATCCTCAAAAAATGTAAAATTATTCCAAAGAATGTATTAGGAATTGTAAAGTAGAAATAATATTGTCATAAAGATAAAATGATAAAATGTATTCACTCATTTTCTTCTTATATTTGAGACTTGACATCACAACTTGTGAATAGATAAACACTTAACTGCATTTCTATAATAGCCACTTCATCACTGTGCTTCCAAAAATTTCCCTTGACATTCCATTTCTACTGTGTGAAAAATGAGAAGGGGAGCAGAGAACAGAGAAAGCTAAGTGGAATAGAAAAACCTAACTTGTTTAGAAATTATCTTCAACTGCAGTAATCAAAAATGGTAGTATATCTTTTGCATATAGAATCCAATGGGCTTGCCCTCCCTTTTATTATGAAAATAAACATGGGAACTTCCAGTCAAGATGGAGGCATAGTAGACACGCTTCACCTCCTCACGCAACCACAAGAAGAATTACAACTAACCTCAAAACAAAAAACACCCAGAACTGCCAGAAAATGGAACTGTATGTAAATCTGACAACCAAGAATTTAAAGAAGCCACATTTATCCAGACAGTTAGGAGGGGCAGAGACCCAGAATCAAGGGGAAGAGGCAGTGGCTGCGGCAGAATGGGTGTCCCTGTATTCATGTGTGGTGGATAAAAATTGGGTGGGATACCTTGGGATCAAGCAATCCCAGCCCAGGCCAGACTGCATAGCCCAGTGTTCCAGCACTAGAAAGATAAAACCTCATAACTTCTGGCTTTAAAAACCAGTGGAGGGTTGAGAGGTAGAAGAAACTGCCAGTTTCTCAGGAGAGTCTGTTTAAGGGGACAGCATGAACTTAGAATGTATGCAAACCCTCCCACTCTGGGAATCACCACCAAAGCAACAGCTAGAAGGGAATCAGTCACAGATGGGAACTAAAAACAGGGTGAGTACCAGACAGACTTCCAGAAGCCAGGCAGCAGCAATGTCCCCTCTCCAACCCCTCCCTACTATGCAGACCCACAAAGCAGTGAAGTGAGTTGCCCTGCCCTGGTGAATACCTAAGGCTCTGCCCTATACAACTTAACAGGTGTGCTAAGACAGGGAGTCAAAGCAGCTCTACCTAATAGACAGAAACAAACACAGAGAGGCTACCAAATTAAGGAGACAAAGAAACATGACCCCAGTGAAATAACAGAATAAAACCTTAGAAAAAGAACTAAAGAAAATGGAGATAGCCAACTTATCCCATGCAGAGTTCAAAACACTGGTTATCAGGATGCTCAGAGAATTCACTGAGTACAGCAACAACATTAAGGAAGACATGAAGGCTACACTAAGTGAAATAAAGAAAAATCCACAGGGGACCAACAATGAAGGGAAGGAAGCCAGAATTCAAATCAATGATTTGGAAGACAAGGAAGAAATGAAAATTCAACCAAAACAGAAAGAAAAACCAAAAATTCAAAAAAAAGAGGAGAGTATAAGCAGACTCTGGGACATCGCCAAAAGTGCCAACATCCTACTCATAGGGATGCAAGAGGAAGGAGAAGAAGAGTAAGAAATTGAAAACTTATTTAAAAAAATAATGAAGGAAAACTTCCCTAATCTGGTGAAGGAAATAGACATACAGGTCCAGGATGCACAGAGAATCCTAAACAAGTAAGACCAAAGTGGACTGCACCAAGACACATCATAATTAAAATGCCAAAGGTTAAAGATAAAGAGAGAATCTTAAAAGCAGCAAGAGGAAAGAAAGAGTTACCTACAAGGGAATTGTCATAAAACTATCAGCAGATTTCTCAAAAGAAACTTTGCTGGCAAGAAGGGACTGGCAAGAGTATTCAAAGTGACAAAAAGTAAGGACCTACAACCTAGATTACTCTATCCAGCAAAGCTATCACTTAGAATGGAAGGACAGATAAAGTGCTTCCCAGACAAGGTAAAGCTAAAGGAATTCATCATCAACAAGCTATTATTACAAGAAATATTAAAGGGCTTATTTAAGAAAATGAAGAATATCAAAACCATGAACATTAAAATGACAACAAACACAACTATCAACAACTGAATCTAATAAAACAAAAACAAAAATCTAAGTGAAAAACCAGAACAGGAACAGAATCATAGCTATAGAGGTCATTTGGAAGGTTATCAATGGAGAGGTAGAAAGGGGAGAATGGGGGAAAAAGTACAGGGATTAAGAGGCATAATTGGTAGGTAAAAAATAGACAGGAGGATGTTAAGAATAGTATAGAAAAGGGAGAGGCCAAATAACTTATATGCACGACCCATGGACATGAACTAAGAGGGGGATTGTAGCAAGGAAGGGTAGGGGAGTACCAGGTGGAGGGAGAAAAAGGAGGAATAATTGGGACAACTGTAATAGCATAATTGATCAAGTATACTTTAAAAAATTAGCAGAGACCTGAAGGAGACAAGAAAATAAATCTGGGATTGTTAATGTGCAATACAATGTGTGTGTGTGTGTGTACATTAGAATGGTTGCAATTATAGAACAATTGAAAGCATTAATTTTTTGTTTGGTAGAAGTCCTGGGGGAGAAGTTTTGTGAAGTCATTATGAAGTAATCTTAGTAGTATAATTATCAAGTTATTATCTATCAGAGCAATTTGCATCATTTCACAGATCTCTTAGAACTTGCTTTCTGATCTCAATTCGGTTTTTCTTTATAAGTCTTTATTCTATATTCATAGGTGCTTGAATGTTTTTCAGGAAAAATTTCCCATTCTGACAAAGATTCCCTTTTGCTTCTCCTGGAAAGAGGAAGCTTTTAAGATTGCTGCAATGGCAGTACCCTTTGGTTTTTTACATGCTCTTTTGCATATGTCCTTCAGTTATTCTGTTTATTTATTGTTTTATTTTGGGAAAGGCATGTAGCAGGGATGGTAGAGGCAAGGATATCTTATTGGCTGCATATGGCTTAGCAACAGTTGCATTTTGTTAACATATAGGTTGCTGTCCAAATATTTTACAAAGGATCTATTAACACTCAAATTACATCAGGAGCAAATGTTTTCTCTCTATTTGATATGACCACCAAGACATAATACACACTGGAAGATTCTTAAACATACAGAATATGCCTAAGTGCTGGAACAGGTTATGTGATGTCCTATATCACAGACTCTGTTGTTAATGAAAAAGAGATAAGAATTAGCCTGAATTGAAAAGCTGGGGAGCAGCATATTTATTGAGAAAATGGCATGTGATGAGACATTTCCCAAGCAGAGTCTTGCCCGGGGAAAAGAAGTGGCATTAGAAAAGCAGAGAGGTGGGAAAGAGCATGGCACGTGGAGGGAAATGAAAGCAGTGTGATGACCGTGGGAAGCAGAGTGGAGGAGCAGTTGGCAATAAAAGAGGCTAAGTAACTAAATGAGGACCTGATGATGTAGTTCTTCATAGGCTGGGGCACTGGTATGTTGAAACACTGAAACTTCCAATTCACAAGCACATATATAATAAAATCACATGTGATATATATATATAGGTCCTCTGTAGCAGGGTTCCTTTCTTTTGTTGATATCTCCCACATCTTCCACTTAAATTTTGCTTCTCTTAAAATACTCTCAGACCACAGAAACTGACCTATAAGAATATTTTGCATTCAAATTCACCAGTCTCATCAAGCAGAAACTGCCACTACTCAAATGCTAAATCTACTGTTTTGCTTATCTTTTCTCACAACTAATGATCATTTCATTGCTAGAACATTTGTTTCGAAGTTAATGTTTCACTTACTTTTGAAAGACCTAG
Source organism: Furipterus horrens (assembly GCF_987537825.1). Lineage (NCBI taxonomy): Eukaryota > Metazoa > Chordata > Mammalia > Chiroptera > Furipteridae > Furipterus > Furipterus horrens. Next base: position 41,523,721 of record NW_028327174.1, on the reverse strand, counting down.
CCTTCTGTTCTGATGAACATGTTGGAGTTTGTTGATTAACATATTCTCACTAGGGTTTGTTAATCTGGAAGAGAGTGTTTGTTTTAGGGTGTGTGTGTGTGTGTGTGTGTGTGTGTGTGTGTGTGTGTGTACATTGAGCATGTCTCTTGGTCCCTTCTTGATTTTAGGCTTTTAGAAAACAGGAGTGTTATGCTTTAAGCAATGCATCATTTAGATGATGACCCAAATGCACAGGATTAGTATTCTTACCCTGGTTCTCCCATTAGCCTCTCTGTGTCTGTTAGCATGTCCATTAACTTCCTTTAGCATACATTTCCTTATATGTAAAATAAAGTTTTTCCTCCTTAATCTTTCAGCATCAAAGTCCAAGCCTTCACCATAATATTGTTTCCTCAAAATGTCATTATGTGTATCATCAGACTGGAAGATTTAAATATCAACTCATAACTCTGATGGTTGAGTATCAGGTCTCATTATTTATGTTTCTTTTAAAAGCATCTCATTTTATGGCACTCAGATTAGTTTCCTCCTTGTACCCTGTGATTCAGGAACCATAGTTTTAGTATTGCTGAGCTATGAAGCCGATCGCTCACAGGGTTTGACCTAACTGATAAGCACTAAGTGAAATTGCTGGTGTGGAAAAAAATATTTCTCCTTGATTTCTTCTCATAATCCTCCTAAGAAAATTTCAATTTCCAGATAGACTGGTATAAAGAAAGAACTTTTTTCAAGACAAAACAAAAAAACAAACAAACACACACCTGTCCTGGGACCAGCTGAACAGATCACGCAGTTCTTTCTAGTGGCAGCTGTGAGAAAGAGGCTTGGAAATGGCTAATTCAATTGAGAACAGTTTAATGCAATTTGACAGATTTCCAATATAAATCAGGCAATGTTACTCTTTTGGAAAAAAATCCTCAGCACAGAAACTTATAGCTTAAGGAGAAGCAGTGGCAGATTGAAAATTTTCCTGGCGCTCCTGATAAAATGGAGAGTTAATAAATGTGGTCTCCATCCAGACCAAATCTACGGTGAATTGAAAGAAAGAAATTAGAAGAATATCTAATGAGGAGAGCCAGAAACTTTCATGCAAGAGGGAGGCAATACATTTGATAAACTGAAAAGTTCCACTAAATGGATAAGCCTACACATTTCTTCTCTTCAGAATTCTAGGCCCCAAACCAAAAAGTAACTCTGTTTGGATTAGGCAATATAAGATTATAAAACCAATGGAGAGGTCAGTGACCCAAGACCTGGGACTAAGGAGGAATTATAAATGAAAATATAGACTTCTTCTATACATATCTACAGTGTTTCTCAGATTTGTAGGTAAATGAGCTGGGATTGAATTGTCTCTCTTTGGTTGATTAGCAAATACCTTAACTTGGAAACTGCAAATCTAAAAGCTAAATGGGAATAAGTAAATAAGATTACGGAAGCATAGAAGTGGTAGGGGCTAGGGTGAGCCTGCTAACATAAACCCTGTCTCCAGGTGGCAACAACTACTTAGTTCAACTGCCCATGGTCAAGGGTATGTCTGGCCCCAGTATGCCAAATGTTCCAGATTTTCAGCAAAGTCAGAAACCCACAATTTCTGTGTGAAACATTCAAAATTTAAGTGTTGGCTTAAATTTAAAATAAAACAAAAACTCTTTTTGAGTCAAAGCAAGCACATTGGTAACTCTCTTGTTTGTGACTGCTCCAGGCCTCTATGTTCTTCAAGGATCTTCTTCATGATAGATACAGCACCTGTTTCTCATGTCTAGTTGCAAAACAAATTATTAGATTTGGTATTGTTGGGTAAAATGTTGCATGTTTTAATACTTTTGATATATATATTGTCATATTGCCTCTGCAATTGTAAAAGTTTATGCTCCCACAAGCAGTGCATAAAGTGACCACTCCCCATATTTTGAATATTGTTGTATATAATTTGGCATACATTTAAAAGTTTACTGACTTTCAAAGTAAAAGCATCATTATTTTAAATTATAAATACATTTTTGGAGAATAATATTGAAATACAGTAAACTAGATTGAAGACACATTAAAATTTCTCATTTTCCCAATGGCTCTCTTCAGACACACACACACACACACACACACACACAAATTTTTTTAAAGATTATTTTGTAAATACTATTTTGTTTCATGCTTTTCTCCCATTAAACAATAAGTCATATGATATGTCACAGAGTTATACACATTTCAATACCAATATAGATACATCTAATCATTTTTCATATGCTTTGTAAAATACCAGGAGGAATATCTTCATGTAAATAAATTATAACACACAATATAAAATATTGAGCTGTTTAATCATTCATTTTTCATAGACATTAAGCTTGTTTGCAACATTTTACAGTTAAAAGCTACTCAACAATGAATATAATATACTATACATATTTAATAACTTTGCAATTATCCCTTTGGAATTATTTCCCAAATCATGGTGTATACATATTTAAATTCTTATGAATGTTGCCAAATCATTTTTCAAAGATTTGTATTAACATACTTAGCAACAGGATAGGATAGTTACAATTTTGTGGCTTGGTATATCATTTTGGTCTTTTTTATTATTTTTTAAATCAATTCAGTAGAAAGTGAAAGAAAATATTCAAATTTGTATTTGTTTTTTCTCTACTAGTGAAGTTGATTTTTAAAATATAATATTAAGATTACATTTCCCATGAATTGGCTGAATGTTTTCTAGATTCTTCTGTTGATTCTTCTGTTGATTTGTAAGAGCCCTTTGCATATTAGTTATCAATTTTCTGTCAGATATGCTGCAAACATTACTTTTCTCTTAGTTTAGAATTTGACTTACAATTTGTTAAAGGTGTATTTTTTTGTGATGGAGAAGTTAAATTTTAACTTATTTATTTTGTAATTGAATCTATTAAAGTTCCTGTGCTTTCTGGCTTTAGTGATATAATAGAAAGACCTTCCTAATCTAACTTCTATCTTAAAAACTCACAATACTTTTTTCCTACAATTTTGGTTTTAATTTTTATATCTAAGTTTATTGCTTTTTATATTTAAACTCTCTTCCATTGATTTAGTTCATCTATATCTGTTGCAGTGCCATGCTCTTTTAATTTGTAAGAATTTATAGTGTGTTTTTTTAAAGGAAGGAAAGAATTAAAAGTTCTTTTTTTTTTCAGAATTGCCTGACTTCTCAGAAATAAATACTTCTGGACGAACTGTAGAAACACTGTCCAGTCAGGAAAAAAGTCCCCTTGGTATTTTCACTGAAATTTTATTGCACTTAGAGATTAAGTAATAAAGTTCTGTCTTTACAATGTTGATTTTCTTGCCAATAATAAGTTATATTTCTCTGTTATAGGTATACTATGGCCCTTAATACATTTTAATAATGTTCTTCATAAGGCTTTCATATGTTTTTGTATGAATTTCCAGAGTGAGTTTTGCTGTTTTAAGTGGCAGGTTTTTAATTTCAAAAAAATTTAAAAAATAATAAAAAATAATATTTCCAATGTTATTTTTAATTAAAGTTACCCACTTTTTAATATTGTTATTTTTTACCTTTTTAAACTATCTTAGATTATTCAAAGTATTCAATAATAACATACTATAGGTATATCATAATAGTTATGCTCCTTCATCCTAATATTTAAAAACTTTAATTTTATGCTTTTATTTTTTAGGAGAGAACTGTCAATCATCTTGTTTTGAATCTTTATTTTAAATCATTCTTGCACGTAAGTTAATTTCACAAATATATTCTTATCTGAGCCTAATTTAATCAACAGATGGTATAGTTGACATAATCATACAAATGACTTCCAAATATATGAAAAGGGACTTTAATCATATGTTGACTGCTCATATTAGAATTTTATAAAATTAATTATATTTATGACTCATGATGCAGTAATTAAAATAATTTAGAATGAAAGAGAAAAAGAGATGAAAAGAAACACAGGTCTGTCTGAAAAAAGTTCTGCCATTGTTAATAAAACAAGAACAATTTGCACATCAATGTAACCTGGCAGCCAAAGAGAGTAGACTGGAATGCATGTGAACAATGACAACTTCACTGTACTAGTCAATGGGGGCAGTAGATGCCATTGAGTGAGTATGTGTACTGAGTGGTCGTTGCATTCAAAATGACTGAGACAGTTGAGCAATTAATCTGCATCAGATTTTGCATTAAGCTTAAACATTCCTCCATGGAAACTATTTAGATAATTCAGAAGGCTGCATATATGGGCAACTGGTGATTGGCAGCTTCGTCACGACAACACATCTGCTCATGCATCACATCATGTGTAGATTTTTGGCAAAACATCAAATCACCCAGGTGACTCAGCCCCTCCAACCCTTACAGCCCAGATTTGGCTCACTGTGACTTCTGGCTTTTCTGAAAGCTAAAATCACCTTTGAAAGGGAAGAGATTTCAGACTGTGGATGAATTTCAGGAAAATATAATGGGGCAGCTGATGGCGATTGGGAGAACTGTGTGAGGTCTCAGGGTGCCTACTTTGAAGGGAACTGAGGTGTCATTGCTCTATGTACAATGTTTCTTGTAGCTTATTGTCTCTACTTTCCAATAAATGTCTAGTTTTCATATTACATAGCTGGATACCTTCTGGACAGACCTTGTATACCTATCTACATGCATACATACACAGGGAAGGCCTTCAGACACTCAGTTTCTTAATAAATATTATTCATATTGTTCTCCTTAGTCATGTAAGGGTAAATGATAAAATTATTTGTGTTTAATAAAAAGGATGTGGCAGCTGCCTCCCTATCCACTCCTCCTTAAGGTATGTCCTTATAAACATAATAACCTAGTAAGTAGCCTGAAATTGTGATTTTACAACGCAAGGCCATGGGCCTTTCTGATGTTTGAAACTGTCAGCACATACTTCCAAATTTAATTCATGATTTTACCATGGGTTTTATAGAAAGCAATCACAAGTTGCATCTATTTATCTCTCAAAGTGCTAAAGACAGTTTTACTGCTTTTTTCTACTTTGTATATTTGTGTGCAATTCCTTAAAGAGTTTGGAGTCACTTTCATGCTTCTTTTCAGGCATGTAAATCTGATAATGCTTTCTCAATAAGAAAATGTGTTCTTTATTCTGTATTTACAGGGAGAAGTTTTTTTGTTGTTGTTAGTGATATTGTTTTATAGTCACAATTGATAAGCATCACACATATGAGTAATTTATAAAATCAGAACATCATATCAATGAACATTATTTCAAACTGTACTAATAGCATAATTTAATAAATATAATCAACTTTATGTTTGGAAACTTGTTTTTCTTTTATAACAGTAAGGCCTCCTTATAATTTTATTAGTGTATACATATGCACGTATCTTTGTTTTAAATTTATCTTAAAAATCATAAAGTAGGTCTGCCAGATTTTTTGTTCCAGAAATTACTATTATAACTTAATGATGTTTTTTTCTGCAGCACTGATTCAGTATTTACACAAGGCAAGGCAACATGATTATTGCTAAAATCCCATATTTTATCTTCTCAACAGAGTTTCTCTTGGCCCAGTAAAATGATTGGAACTCCCAAAGCAGTGCCAAATTCAGATGAACTATGTGGGTCACATAATGAAATTTTAATGTATTGCATAAAATGAATGCTTGGGAACACTCCAAAAGAAACCAAAAATATCCAGGTGGGTTTTAAAAAATGAAGAGAAAAATAGAATTACAGAAAGAATGATTAATGACTAAAAGATGTTAACTCTGCTTCTTCAATCTCTTTGGGCTCTGAGCTGTCATCTTGAAATCACAGCCCATTGGAATATGTCTCCTGTGGTGAATCTGATGGATTTAATAGTGCCAGCTGCAAAGCTGGTCCAAGTTCCGGTAGTTTCTGAATTCCATCTCACTAGGCGATATTGAGCAGAAACATGTTCCTTCTCTGGACATTTCCCCCAATTTTGTTTTCTCTTCTTCCTTTCCTAATTACTGAAAGTGAAGAATAAGTGTCAAAATGGAGCACTCTTAAGATACAAGAGTCAGATACAATTGGGGAAAAAATAACTTCTCCAAATGGACCTAACTAGAATTCATTTATGCATGAAATTAATTAGTTGATCACACGTACCTCTCAAAGAAATAATAAATTTAAAAATATGACAGGTGTAATGAATAATGAGATTAATATGTGCCCTTCAATGTTACTAGGAAATCAGGAAACTATAGCTCAAATATAACGAGTAAAATTAGTATAAAATAAATTGAAATCCTGGAAAAGACAGCATGCACTGGTGGCATATTAAAGTGATGGAGAGGATTTTGTAATTAGAGAAGAGATATAGACTGTCATGTACTGAAAGTGCGAAAAATCTTGTGTGTAGCTGGGTGATAATTTTGTATTCTCCCATCACTGCCTAGAAAGTGTCTTCAGTGACTGGCTGATAGTAGAATCGTAGTTCTGTTTTTAAGCAGCCCTACAGGAAATGGCAATTTATTAGGTTACCACGACTCTGTGAAAACACTGCTTAAAGTCATCCAACTACCTTTTGCTCTCTGATACTTTTTCTCTATTTTTGGGCACATGTTCTGGAAAAAAAATTTATACCTACTGAAATGGTCCCATTGGCAGTATCTATTTCAGAGAAAATAACTAGGTTATTTTCGCTTAGGAATAACATTCATTTGGGTTTGTTGAGCATAAATCAGTCTTTCAGAGTCTGATCACCTACATCTTAGTAAACTAGTGTTTTTGAAAACTTGCTGAAAAATGGAAATGTAAAAGGGCAATAAAAGATCAACACAGAACAAAGAGCTAGCCCCCCACCCTGCAACACACACTGTTAGGCACTACTCTAAGCCCTTTTTTCTTAAAAGAATGTCTAATCCTTAAAACAATTTTGTGAGTTCCTCCTAATTATATCATCATTCCCACTTTATACATGAAGAAACCAAAGGTAGTAAGAAGCAGAACGGAGTTCACACCCAAGTAACTGCTTCCACACTTTGTACTAAACCAACAATGTATTATTCTAGCTCTATAGAACTTGCCCTTTTTTCCTGTGTTTGCACCTACATTTTGCTTTGTCTCTCTGGGAGTAACAGAATTTGTGGGCCACCAAATCAATATTTGATAATAGTCCCCTCTATCCTTCAAAAAATAATCAAACATTTTTTTAAAAGAATCTTTTCAATATAAAGGCTGTTTAGATGTAGAAGTCTTTATAGTTCATTTCCACCTTTCTTTTGAAAGCTTCAGAATCTCTGTAGCTCAATCAAATGTCTCTGTGATTATTTCTGGGAGCTTTCTGTGGCATAGAAATTTAAGTGGGGCATTTAAAAAATTGTTTTCTACAAGGTGATCCTATTGGTTTTACCATCAAAATATATCTACAACCCAAACATTTGTCATCATTTCCACTGCTGCCTCCTGGTCCAAGCCTCCTCCATCATCTCTCACCTCAGACACTCTAGTTGTTTTCTGGCTGGTTTCCCTGTCTTTGCCCCCAAGGCATATCTTGAACACTACTAGCAGTTTGATCTTGTTAAAAACACCAGTTGCTCTCAAGTCTAGGCCTTTCCAGGGATTTACATGGTCTTCCATAGTCTGTCTTCAGTCCTTTCCCCGACTTCATCTCCAATCACTGCTCTCTTTACTCACTCCACTCTAGTCACATTAAACTCTCTAATATTCTTACATATGATAGGTATATTTCTGCTTTAGGGTCTTTGCACAGGCTGTTCCCTCTATCTGGAACATTCTTCTGCCATATATGTACTTAGCTAACATATTTCTTCAAACTGTTCCTTATATATATCTTCTTCATCAGACTGACTCTATTTTGTTTAAATTTAATTCCCTCCATTCCTGATCCTCAGCACTCCTTCTTGCCCCTACCCTTCTCTACACTTTTCCCATAGCAATAATCATACTTTTAAAATTATGCTTATTGATTATTGTCTGTTTCTTCCCACCTCAAACTAGAATATAAATTCCATGAGAGCTGAAATCTTTGTTCGCTGTATTAAATTTTATATCCCAAATCCTTAGGACAGTGTCTTGCACATATAGCAGGTGATAAATCAATGTTTTGACTAAATGAAGGATGCTAAAACAAAAGCAGTGATGTTTTTATCAGTGCTTACTGTTCCTGGTATTATTATACCATTTAGTCTTCACAGCATATGTATGAAGAGAGTGTTAACATTATTCTCAGTTTACAGATAATAAAACAGAGGCACAGATAGGCACAAATGTCTACCAATTAATCATTAAAATTAACTGAGTTTCTGCCTAGAATTTGACCATCACAACAAAGAAGAAAAAGGAAAGATAATTACCATCCAAGATTTTAAAGTCTCTGGGTCCTGGGTAAGAAAAAATGTTAATTTAAGTAATCTATTTTGATTGATGAAGTACAATAATTTTTAAACAGTGAAAGTGAACAAGTACTATTATATATTCTAAGAAAGAATATTGTTTAAATCTAGATCTTCCACTGATTTTTTTTCATAGACTTGACCAAGTGCTGCTTTAGCCTGCTGCCTTCTGCTAACTGACATGAAGATAAAGACACATTATAAAATAAAAAGACATTTTTTGCCCTGTTTACAAATATAAAATGCTTCAAGTGGCAGATGTAACTTTAATCTATTTTGTTAGTAGAAATAAGGAGTCATCTACTCTACAAACAAAAATGTTAGTATTTAAAATGTATTTTTCAGTTTACAAAGTACTTTCATATATGTAGTCTAATTTTTGTCATTACAGAAACTCTGAGAAAGGTATTATAAACTTTATCACTCCCATTTTACAGAGAAGCAAATGAATTCAAAAGCTTAAGTTGTTTTTTTAAGGTCACACAATTAGCAGAACCAAGAATAAAAACCAGTGTTATTTTCATCAAACCAATCTCACAAAGATTCTTAGAAAATATTCTGAAACATCATTGTATTTCCTGCTCAAAGTGATAGATAGAATATTTTAAACTGGTCTACCTTTAAAATCCCAAAGCATATCTACCAAAAAATATTTGTTAAAAGAATGAAGCTAGGAAGTAAAGTCATCTGCATAGAGAGAAGACCAGGGTAGCCTAGGTATTTCCTCAGGGCTGTAGGTAGTGACAGTGATGGGGACTGTGTACGTGTGAGGTCAAAGTGGAGTTTTAATTGCTGTGTGTCAGGGTGTTTGGCTCAATCTAAGGAATTTACTGACTAAGAACATTCCCAATCTGCTATTCTGACTATCTGCCAGGTGCTATTAGGGAAGGGAAGTTTTGTTTCTCATTTGCATTCATAAATAGCACAAAGCTCAAGAGAAACTGAGATTCCTGCTGCAGTCTCAAAAGAAAATAGTGCTTGTACAGCATCAGGGTTGTTATTTCTGAGGACCTGGGAGAGGATTCTTGTTCACTGTTTAAACAAAAACAATTCCATTTCTTTAGAATACCGAATGCTTTTAAAGTTTTTGTCCTCTATACCTATGATGTCTTCAGCATAATGTCATCCATATAGCATCATTTAAATATTGTACCTCTGATCCCATGCTTGCGAAGAAGTGGTATAAAAATGAACTTCATAACATCTGCACGATGAAGAGACATGCAGCATCATTATCCATATTGTGCACTATGCATTTTTTCATCCATCAGGACATCCCCTTGGTAACAAAAGAACCATTTCATTTTGTATGAGTTTGCTTTTCAACATCTAATATAATAAAAAGGGTTACTGAGGGTTGTTTCTAGGCTCTTGATTCATAAAGTACTATTGAAAGAATCTTCAATTTTTAGGCTGTTATCATATGGATTGGTCTGTTACATTCGAACTAAAGCCATTATAAGTTAGTTTTTAAGGTTAGTTAGAAAAAAAGAAAGGTAAGACTAAATGTCATAAGCTTCTACTTTCATTGCTTTGTGGAGTTAGTGAAAAAGGCTTATTATAGCAGGGGTCTCCATCTTTACTGTTAGCCTGGCTGTGCCCATGGAGTTGAGAGAGAGTGAGACCCCACCCCACCAGAATCGGAGGCAGTCATTCCATAGCCAGAGACGTGGAAACAGCTGGAAATGCAGCAACTCTAGGAATCCCTCTATTAGCGCCTCATCTCTCACTTCTATTAGGATAACATGACATATATCAGAATGTACAAGCTGCTTTTCAGAAGCTCTGATTTCCCTTAAGGCTGTGTCTCCATGGCTCAAAGTATAGGTCATCATCATGACTCATTCTAATGTGTAGTCTGTGATCAGACCTCAAAATATTCCCCACATGATTTTAAAAATATCCCAGGCAACCTACTTTGTTGATTCCTTCAGGAAATCAGTAGGCTGTTTTAGGGAGCTTACGGAATTCTTGGTTGAGTCAGTTATGTAAATTTCTCAATATTAGAAGCTCATACTTCCCTACCCCACAGCTTCTCATAAGAACTATCAGTGTGGAAAATTTGAAGTGTTATTTCAGCTTATGTGATCCTCAGCATTTCTCATTTCCAGATCTTAGAGAAAGCTCAAGTAAATCCCAAAAACTGCAATGAGTAGAATTACATTGTCTAGAACAGAGGTTCCTAACCTGGGATGCCAAGATACCTAGAAGAGTCTTTGAATGGCCTTGAAGAGGTTCATGAGTCCTTGAAATTGTGTGGAAGGGATGGTATCAATTTGGACTACTGAAAGTGAGCTTAGTTCAAAATATTATTTTTATTTTTAATTTATGGTATTTCTTCTAGAAACTTTGGATATGTTTGGAACATTTCTTTAATAACAATTCTTCATTGCCATCCAAAAAATACATTAAAGAAAGAAAAAAAAAGTTTGTCACTTGTTAGACAAAAGCCACATTTAAAGGTTCAAATATCTAATAAAGTAGTTTGGCAGGAAAGATGAAATATGTAGGAATAAGCTTCCATATTTCCAAATTTCAGGTATGTGTGCGTGTGTGTGTACATGCAGATTTGTGCATGTACACATGTATATAAGTATATAGATGACATTTTACTTACATTAGCTTTCAGAAGGCAGAGATCTTGTAAGCAAAATTTTAATTTGTGCCTACAATACTTGGAATAACATTTGTTCATTTATCCAGTGTTCAAACTAGTAATCACTGAGCAAAGAATAAAAGATGCAAGTAGATTTTTACAGTACAACTCAGTGAGAATCATGGTTGAAGCATGAATGTCATAAGGAGAGGACACTGGAAACAGACCAGTCACCTGGGTGCTTGAGGAAAGCCTGGCAGAGAAGATGGCCCCTGAACTGAATCTGGCATCAAGAGTGGAAAAGAGAAGGAACAGCTTATTTTAAATAGAGAAACAGTTTGAAAAGCAAAACCACAGTCATGAAAGTCAGTCCTGGGTGAGACTATACTTGTCTTTCAGCTGTCTGTGTATACCCCTCATCTATATCTATATCCCAAACAAAGTTAGAGGGCTAAGATTTTGACTCCCATACATTTAGTCTATCAATTAAATAAACTATCTATAAATCCAACTGCATAGGTTCAAATCAGAGCCTTAATATTTAACTTCTCTCGGCCTATTTTTAAATCTTTATTAAAATAATGATTAAAAATTGAAACATACTGTGCCTTACTAAGAAAGTGAGTTTTGAGCAAGGACCTAAAAAAGGTAGGTTATCAGACAAATGGATATCTGATACAAGAATTTTCTGGAAAGAGGGAACCCATAAGCCAAGGCTGTAAGTACCTTGTATATGCTTGCTTGGAGGCTAATGTAGTTGGAGCCTAGTGATCAGGGGAAATAGTAGTAGGAAATGAGGTTAGAGAGGTAACAGGAAGCAGATTACATAAGGTCTGATAGACCACAGAATATTGAGCACAGGAGAGACAAGATATGATTTGAGTTTTTAAAGAATAACTGTTGAAGATAGATGGTGGTGAAACTTGGAGGAATGCACAAAGTAGGAAAAAAGAGTACCTACTATTATGTTATTATAGTAATTCAAGTAAGACATCTGTTGACTTGACTCAAGAGGATAGTAATGGAAATGATGAGAAGTGAACAGGTCCTAGATGAATGTTCAAGATGGAACCAGTAGAGTCTCTTCATGGCTACGGATTTGGAAAGAAAAAGAGCAATCCAAGATGACTCTAATTTTTTTGACCTAAGCAACTGGAAGAATGAAGCTGCCATGGATAGCTGTGTATGTGCGCATATACTTTTCTCATGTATAAAATGTATTATATGTTAAAAATAAAACTGAGGGCCCTTGTGACTTTGATTAAATTTAGTTTTAAATCCTAGTTCTAGAAATCATGTCTCTCTCCTCTCTCTCTATCCCCCTCAGAGACCTAGTCTTTCCTCTGATAACCAACATCTGCCAAGGCGGTAGCCTGGACCTGACTGATGGCCATGGGCTAAGGAGAACATATTCGCCTAAGTTATGATTCAGCTCCTGAGCCCGGAGGTGGAACGACCCCGCAGCTACTTTCCCGTGAAACCAGGCAGACAGACAGACTCCAGAGCAGACCTCGGAACTATCCCCAAGACCTGAGTAAATGATTTATCACCCTTACCTCACTTCTGACAATCAGCTCCCAGCACAACCCTGAACTTCTAACCCAAGGTATCTTGTGATTTTGCCACATATAATTTGTAACTTTCACACCATTGGTGGATTTGGGCTTTTGAGCATTATCTTCCCATTCTCCTGGGTGGAGCCATTTATAATAAAATATCCAATATCTCTCCACTGCAGTGTTGGTGTCTAGTGTTTGTCTTGATAGTACAGAACAGGTGGATGAATTCTTCCTGTTTTTTAACATATAACCTCTTTATATCATCATCATCATCGGCAGCCATCGTCTCGAGAGACGATGGCGTAGCTTCCTGGGAGTCTATCTGCACCGCCGAGAATGGCTGTGCAGTCCGACTCAGGAGTGACAATCCCTGCCGCACTTGTTACAGGTGAAAGCAGATGGCTGTTGTTGCTGCTGTTGACACTGCTTCCGCCTCGATCTTTTCTGGACCGCCTCCTCGTTGCGTGCAGCCTCTGCGCGTGACGTACCTTGCCTGACCGCAAGCCTCCAGGCTAGGCGGTCGTCTGCTTGAACTTCCCATGTGTTGAGATTGATGGAGCATTGTGTCATATCCTTTTTGCAGATGTCTTTGAACCGCAGTTTTGGGCGCCCTGTCATCCTCTGGCCTTCTGCTAGCTCGCCGTAGAGGAGGTCTTTGGGAATACGGCCTGCATCCATTCTTTTGACATGGCCGAGCCACCTGAGGCATCTCTCACTAAGAACTGCATGCAAACTGCTCATGTTGGCTCGCTTCAGCACCTCGGTGTTGGGAACATTATCCTGCCAGGCGACATGCAGGATGCGTCTCAGGCACCTCATGTGAAAGCTGTTGAGTTTCCTTTCGTGCCTTGCGTAGGTGGTCCACGTCTCGCTGCCATAGAGGAGAATGCTGAATACGCAGGCTTGGTAGATGCGCAGTCTGGTTTTCTCAGTGAGGCTGGAATTGTTCCACACTCGCCGGTTCAGTTTGGCCATAACTGTGGCTGCCCTGGCGATTCTCCGGTTGACCTCCAAGTCAACTGACAGAGAGCTCGAGATGGTGGACCCGAGGTAAGTGAAGTCGTTGACAACCTCCAGGGTGTATCCGTCGATGGTGATGCATGGGGGAGTCCCCGTGCCTTGAGCCATAACGTTCGTCTTCATCAGGCTGATGGCTAATCCAAACTCCTTGCATGAGTGGGAAAGACAAGTGACTAGCTGCTGGAGTCCCTCTTCAGAGTGTGATGTCAAGGCTGCGTCGTCGGCGAAGAGCATCTCACGGATGAGCACCTCTTTGACTTTGGTCTTGGCTCGTAGACGGGCCAGGTTGTAGAGCTTGCCATCGGATCTGGTGTGAATGAAGACACCCTCGCTGCAGTCCTTAAAGGCGTATTGGAGGAGCATGGAGAAGAAGATTCCGAACAGCGTAGGCGCGAGGACGCAGCCCTGCTTTACTCCGCTGCTGACTGGGAAGGCCTCAGAGGTTGCGTCGTTGTAGGACACCGTGCTGTGCATGTTGTCGTGAAAGGACATGACCACAGCAAGCAGATGTGGTGGACAGCCAATCTTCCGTAGCAAGCTGAAGAGTCCGCTTCGACTGACCAGATCAAACGCCTTTGTGAGGTCGATAAAGGCGAGGTAGAGTGGTTTATGCTGCTCATGACACTTCTCCTGCAGCTGGCATAGGGAGAAGATCATGTCCACTGTT